>NC_059350.1:7072500-7672500 GCF_019703515.2 Myxocyprinus asiaticus
ATTTGTTAAATATTTTGTTATTAGGTTAAATATTTATATTTGCATTTTTAACTGATGTATATACACTTCTGTACAAAATCAATAGATAATTGTTTCTTCATATAAATAGAGAAGTATAGCAAAGCAGCATTAACTATTAATCTTAGCATAAAAGCATTCCTGAAGAAGGCTATATAGACACTATTCATTGTCGCTTTATTGAGAAAAGTTTTTGTAAAGGCAGAAACTGATTCGAAAGGGCTGTAAGTTACACAATACTTGGGCAATTTAAGGCATGTCACGGGCTTTTAAGGTTACAAAGGGCTCAGCTGAGAAGAGAGCACAGTTTTCTTCTCTCTCATTTAGACAGCCAGACGAACTCCGTTTTGGAAGGCGCCAGAGACGGTGGGATCAAAAGCCGGAGGTACCTCGAGGAGGAAAAAGGCAACAGTTTAACTCCACTTAACCAATTGTCCTCCAAATATGTAGTCCCGCGCATTGCTGCAAGGCCAAACGGTGACGTCAAGAAAATGAAACATTACTTTTTCCACCCCCCACCCTCCCCACCCCCCCCAAAAAACGAAGGGATTCAACAAACTCTCACTCTTCTTTTCAAAACAACATAAGCACATGGACACTATGTAAACCAACAAACAGTCAATAATAATCAACATTAACAACAACGCTATAATCATCATCATCAACATCATTATTATTATATGCTCTTATTTTAATCATAATAATAAAATATTATTTAATTAATAGTAAATTAAAAATAAACTTACAATAATAATAGGTTAATGATAATGAAGCTTATTGCTTATTTTTATTATTATTATTGTCTTATGATCTTATTCTAAATAAAACCATTCAACTATTAAATTAAAAGTTAATCAAATTAAATCAATAAATTAAATGTATAAATTAAATAATATAATATTATGAACAACAACACTATAATGACAATAATAATCATCATCATAATAATAATAATAATAACAATTGACTTTCATTAAATCTAAATTATAAAATTATTATTAAGATAACAGTTAATCGAATTTTAAACTAAATTAAATTATAAACTAATAATAATAATGGGCTAATAATAATGAACGTTATTGATTATTATTATTATTATTATTATTATTATTATTATCATCATCATCATCATCATCATCATCATCATCCTCATCATCATCACTTATTATTATTATTATTATGCTCTTATACCAAATAAAACAATTAAATTATTATTAAATATTTAATCAAATTAAATTGATAAATTAAATAATCAAATAATATAATATTATGAACAACAACAAAATCAACAACACTATAATGACAATAATAATAATTCTAATAATTATGTACTTTTATTTTAATCAAAATAATTTAATATAATATAATAATTTATTTTAAATGTGTTATTTGTTAAATGAAATTAATTTGTATATATAGTTTTTGTTGTTGTAATATTGTGTTTATTGTGTCATTCTTATAAAATTTGACTCTAAGAGTTACGCACAAGAATTCCAGTGTACCTGTACTGCTTTGTACCTGTGCAAATGGCAATAAATCTAAATAAATAAATACATTATTGTTAAATTAATAGCTATTCAAAATGTAAACTATTATGAAATTAAATTACAAACTAATAATAATAGGCTAATAATAGTTATTAACAGAACGTTATTGCTTTTTATTATTATTATTATTATTATTATTATTATTATTATTATTAGGCCTGTTGCTGTTGTGATTTTATACTCAATTAGGCTACTTTAATCAAAATAATTATTTTCTTTACACGGATATTTTGTTAATAGAAAAAAAAAACACTTATGATAACATAAAAATCATGATTGTATAATTTATTATCTAATTGAATAATAAATATAACTGATTATTAATCAGTCAAATAATCCTGAAGTGGTAAATTCGTTTAGACTTTTCCACTCGACTGAGTTTTTGTGCATTCTTGGCGGCACATTGAACCGATTTGGCAGACGATCTCAGATGTTTTAATATTCTCTAAAAGCCAAGAGGGCTTCCTCTTACGAGTGACAGATCTGTCATGGTGGATATCAAATCAAACCTGCTGGTCTCCATTAGAAAGACCCCCTGCACTAAACCCCCACCAATCTAAACTCTAAATAATTTACATGATTCCCATGGAGGTCAATTACTAGAAGTTTTTAAATAGCTGTAATGACGAAAGTGGAGTTATCTTAACTTGATTGGGTCTCTCTCTTTTGAAATTTAAAACTCGTTTGGTACAAACAGAGGAGGACATCTCAGATATTTGGACCAAAATGAAACTTTCACTTGTCTAATTGGATAGGATGCTATAGAACTTGTCATGCCATGGAAAGGTGTAATCTGACTGTATCTCCCTGACTGTGGGGGAAATGTTCTGTCTATTACTAGATGGGCAGACAGACAGACAGGTAGGTAGGTAGATGATAGATGGAGAGACAGACAGACAGACAGATACAGACAGACAGACAGACAGACAGATAGATAGATAGAGCATGTACACAATGTCCATCTTTTCCTAAATTACTTGCTCTGAGCTAGTTCAGTATCAGACTTTTAAGGCTGAAAAACACTCACAGACAAGCACTACAAACAAACCTATCATCGTCATTACAAAAAAGAAAGAAAGAAAGTAAAAAGGATGTGGATTTTACCAACAGTCTCTGCATAGCACATTTACCCTCTCAAGGTCGGCCTTCTGCAGGCTGCATAATTTATATAGCCAATAATGGCCCTTTTCACATGGAGTCATTTCCAATCATTTTCAAGCTTGGTTGAAACCACTCAGTCAGTTCATAAAACCAGAGGCAAAAGCAAATTTAGAGAAGCCCAGAAAAAAGTTTACATGCTGGCCATTATGTGTTTGACATTCCAGAAATTCTCTAAATATTTGTGTATTTATGAGTTACATTTATCTGTTTCTTCTATATTTCCTCCTGTACTCATCCATGGACCGTGCATGTACATTTGCTCAACACTTGCATTACAATTATTTACACAGGCCCCTTCTTTTCAAATTACATTTTAAAAGTTAATAATAACGTTTAATGATATTTATAGTCACAGATTATTGTGATTCACCAAATTATTATTATTACTATAAATATATATAATCATATCTAAAATATTAGATATGTTAATATATTATATTAAAAAAAATATCATATTTTTTTCTGGCTTTTGTCAGTAAATAGGAAAAAACTAACTAAAATCTATGGAGTAGAACGTTATACTCAGCTCCTTGTTCCATCAAGGATTCTACAGAAAGAACAATTTTGAGTGTTCTATTTGAAAACATGGACTTTAGTGTAGCCTGAATACATTCATGTTTGTATTCATGTTCTTCAACGATTGTAAAGTGATTTCGTATAAAGTAATAAAGTGTGCATATTAACTCTCTTCTAGTGAGTAAAATGGTCTTTGAGACAGCCTCATATTCTACAGGTTGAGACAGGGACAGTGACTAATTGCAGTCAGAAAAACAGACAGAGAGAGAGAGAGAGAGAGAGAGAGATGGTAATAAGGTGTTTTACAGTTGTGAAATAGCTGACACTGTTATGAAGCCATTGAGTCAAGCACTGAATACACTGGGCGTGTTCTTCTCTTTACGGTAATGTCTCAACAAAGGCATCAACCTGCTAATAGACAGACATTTATTTTCTGTAACAAATCTCTATGTCTTCAGTGAGAGATGGAAGTCTAGTATAAGATGGCTGTTTTGTACAGAAAAGTGGAGAACTATTTCAGTTTCCTTCAGGCTTTTTAATAATCTCAACATCAATACAAAGAAATATTTTCTTACAAACAATAAGCTCATAGAACCGATGGCATAATGAGTACAGAAATTGTGATTATGTTCTGAAACCTAGTAAGCTGCCTACAGAGGCAAAATTTCTCTAGTCTGATGTCTCTGTTTCCCAATCAATGGCCATTTTCAAAACGGGATGGGTGTTTTTTAACCGCTTTAGTTGCTTTGCTAAAATCGAGTAGTCGATTCCCTTTCGCACCTCAATGATGTCTGAGCTCACAAAGAGGTTTCCTATTTTTATTGGATGGTGAAAAACACCCATCCCGTTTTGATGCCTACTGAGTGGAGAACCTCCATTTTTGTTCTGCAGAGACCTTTACTTCCATTTTTAAGGCATCATAGGTGCACTTCTAACACAGGCTGTTCCAAAACATATCTCGTTTTAACGAAATTCTAAGCAGGAATCGTAGGCATATCCAGAATGCATAGATGTATGAACTGAAAAAAATGCATCCAAGATGGCAGACAAAGTGAGAGAAATGTCTATTATAAATATAATTAATTCATTACCAAAAAATACAGGTAAAAATAGTGCAGTATCTAAAGAAATTGACAATTTTACTAGTGCTGTAAGTTGATTAAAATTTGTAATCGCAATTAATCGTAAAATTGTTCATAGTTAATCGTGATTATTAATCACAATCGTTAACGTGTTAACTTTGACAGCCCTATATTTTACCAAATATTTTTGTGCACTATGCATTTTTATGCTTATTAGAGTATTGTGATATTAGCTTAGCAACATGCTAAAACTCAACTGAAATCAATTGAGAGTCTCCCATTCTCCTTATTTGTACGATTCACAAAGTTGCTGCCTTTGTAGAGCATTCTAAATTTGTCACTTACAAGGAACATGCTTTATTGCGTTACTGAGGGGGTAACAAACCTCAGTACTCAAGGGGTCGATAGAGTTAACTTCAAAAGTCTGTACCATTAAACTGCATGTGGTATTATTCAGGTAAGTTGCTATAAATATATTGACTTTAACTTAGTTGCTCAGCAAGATTCTCATCAAACTGTTGCCCTGCCATGACAATAGTTGACTTGAAAGAGAAAACTCTCCATAGAAGCTGACAGTTCACACTAATGTCTGCTATAGCGCCCCTTGTGACAACACTGAGAATGCAATAAATACTTGCGTTGTGTTATGAACTGCAATCTGACACATTTTGTTCAACAACAATGTACGAAATCAAGCTTGCATAGCTGAAGTGTCTGCGTTCATGCACTTGTATAATTCGGCCTTTAGAAGGCAGATACCTATGTAGGCAATAGACAGCGAGGCAGCTCACTAGGTTTTAAAACAGACCCTATAAGTATCTATTTGTGTGAGCAAATGTGTTTGTGAATGTTGTTATGGCCATTCTATATTTACTGTACATAAATCAACCATGAATGAACGTGTGTTTGTGTTTATGCGCGCCACTGTGGCGACTTGACGGTCACACACACACAAACCAGGAATGTCTCCACACTTTCTTGGTTGTTAGTGGCCAAAGATGCACTGTGTTATTTTTTATAAAAACTCCCACAGCTGCCTAAATTACGCTTTGACTGCTGGGGTAACATCTCAACCGCAAGCTATTGTTTGAATTTCAGACCTTGGAAAGACTTTCCATGGGTATACAATATGAAAGTGCTTGTCTGTGATACAGCTAAACTTACAAATTGACCTAAACTGTCCTTTAGTTCCGTCGAAGTTAATAACACGCCATTAATAGCAAAATCGTCAGGGTTATCTGGCCGCAAAACTTGTGACAAAAATTATATCTTTGCCTGCTTGTTTTCCTTTGACTTCCCCGTGAACTGAAACAGACAGGTGATTCAGATCTGCATATGAATGTTTTTATTTCAAGCCGTTAAATGAGAGTATTCATGCATCACCCACTCTGTTGCGAAAGAGGATGTGACAGGAAGGGTGATGTGTATTATGTGATCCTTGTGATCTGATCTGAAGAAGATAACCCCATATCATGAGAATACGAATTTCATGGATGCATCTGTGGAATATGTAAGATATAATATACAGTCATTATTTTTTGCTTTGTGCCGTGGTCCTAATCACCCTGTACACTCCTAGAAAAAAAGGTTCTTTGGGGTTCAATATAGAACCCTTGGGTTACTCGGCTCCAAAGAACCCTTTATGCCAAAAAGGTTCTATTTACAAAGATTTACAGAAAAAGAACCCTTTTTGCACAAAAGGCTTCTTTAGGCTGACAACACTTAATGTGAGTATGTATGTGTATGCATCAATTACATTATTGAACATTTTGTTTATATATAGTTTTGAACACTACACTACATTAATTTTGCATTTGCATTTCATACTGCAGAAAAATAAGACTTTTACAATGTACTTCTACAGCTTTGGGTTTGATTAGAAAAGGATAAATGACAGATGATCAGATCCAATGTCCTTTCTCTTTTAGACGACATGTTTATCTTAGTATTAATATACAGTCTATGGTTTAGTCTATTCTTGACTCATAATTCAACAAAAGATGCAAAAAATTGTGTTTATCATAATTAGCAAACAACCTGAGTGTGTAGTGCTGTTTTCCCCCCTCCTATACAGTACATAGTGCAAAGGCACATTTAAACTTGAATCACTAAAGTCTCTGTTGTGGATTGACTAGTAATCCTCATACCAGGTTATGTTATAATTAAATTTTCTTGCATCTAGAAAACATGGGAAAAAACAAAATAAGTTTCCAGGAGCACATCACAGCATTGAATTAAGCACTGATATAAAGACATTAATCAAGCTCTATTCAAGAGTCTGAGTGTCAAATGTCCGAAGTCAATGAGAGGAAGTGATGGAAATGTGATCATGTTGCATGCTGGCTCATCACTGCAACTTCATTATATTTGTGCGTAACTTTAAAAACATTTGTAATTTACCTCGATTGAAATATATTAAAATATTTTCTTAAACGTAGGCCTACAACTTAATTCACCACATGCATTTTGTTTTGCAATTGTTTTGTGCAGAACGATATATTTCTTTTACACAATCACTGCTTCATTCATCAGATGTGCATTTTAATATTTCGTTTTTAATAATTGAACTGTGGGTCGATATTAAAGCTTCCGGGATCAGTGAAGACAGCGGAGACCCTGTGTAACGAATGGCTGCTGGCGCTGACAATGACAAAGATGATGATGATGATGAAATGAAGAACCCAAGTGCAAATTTATGAATAAATGTGAAAACCAAAAACCCTAACTATAAATGTGAAACATAAACATAACATGAACTTGACTATAATATTGACTTGACATAGCATAAACTTGACTTGACATGACACAATGTTACCAAATGCATCTACATAATACTTGACCTAACATGACATGACTAGACTATGAACCGACATTACATCAACAATACTTGACAAGGGACAATGGAAAACATGAGGGCTTAAATACTAGACATGGGAGAACACATGACAAAGATGACCAATGAACAACAGAACTCTAAACAAGATAATCAAACAATGAACCAATGAAAACAAGACACATGAACATGGAAGGAAAACAGGACATCACATGACTAGGGAAGACATGACATGAAACAGGAAATAGAATACAAAATAAAAGACATGAAAAACATGAATCATCAAAATACACATGACACCTTGTGTGTGGTCCTGCTAATGACAACAAGCATTAATTGAATATAACGAGGTTCACCGTGTTATTGTGGAGTGCAAAATAAGGAGATGCTTGGAAGCTGCGCTTTAGGGACATTCACCAATCAAATGGAGATCTGCTCTTTACTCCCAAAAGTGATAACAGTAACAGCAATGCTACACAACATGTGCAGTACTACACAACGCTTGGTGCGTGAGAGTGCCCTTAGGTGTCAGAGAGGAAGAGGAGACGAGGATGAGGAGCCAATATACTGTACAGATGATTTTCATCCATGACAGCAAGTTAATGACTTTTTTCCTTTTCTGTTTGTAATTTTTACAGTTCTCTGCAACAATCATGCCACCACTTTGTTGTTTCCAACTAGTCCACAAATAACTTTATTTGTTTACTTATTAATTTATCTGTTCATTTTCTGCATTTATTATTGTTAATATTATTATTAGCCTTGTCGGTTAAAAATAATAATAAAATAAAATGTATATGTATACTGATTTTAAATGAGCATAAAATGTAACTATAGGTATTTAAATTGTATCAGGTGTAATTTCACGTTTGTCCTGCAAGTGTCTGCATAAGTCTGTGTCCTTACGATGTTCTTAGCGCTGTACGATTACTCCAGAGCACTCCTTAATCTACAAGCATTTTCAAGTACTACTTAAGTTACGATGCTTTTGGGAAACGGGCCGCAAAACTAAGATAAATCGTAAGATGGATTCTACGATCTACTTAGGCTTACAATGCTTTTGGGAAACGAGGCCCAGATCTTACATATGGTGTCCAGACCCCTCAGAGAGTTCAGAGCGTCGGCATCAAACTGATGACATGGAGATCCCAGAAGTGAAGTGAAGTTTTGTGCCCCAGTGTTAAAATTGTTTAACTGCTTAAGTCATTTGTTTTTATTTATTTTTACTTAGTTTTTTTTTATTTGTTTATTAATCTTACTTAAGGTTATAATGTTAACTTATAGTTAATGTTAAATGATTTAATGTTAATGATTTTTATATAAATAATATTACTACTAATTAACCTTTAGCTTATTATTACAAACCTGTGGATTAAGTCAATTCTCATTACTATTGCGTTATGAATTGTGTTAATTATTTCTTGTGTTGTTGTATATAAAAACTATTCAAAATGCTTTACTTAATAATACTTAAATGTCTTTTATATGGTTATTTCACTTTCTTAGTGATATAGTATATAAACTATTCAATTCGGATATCCATTAAACGTTCTTCTGGTAATAAGACAAAAAAATAAATGTAAAAACTAAACAAAAACCAAAATTAAATTGCATGTTGGGAACCCCTAAAAGATTCTAGATAGAACCTTTCCACCTGGCTCAAAGAACCCTTAAAAAGGGTTCTATATAGAACCTTTTACGGGTTCCAAATATGAAGTGAAGGATAGAACCCTTAAAAAGGGTTCTATATAGAACCTTTTACGGGTTCCAAATATGAAGTGAAGGATAGAACCCTTAAAAAGGGTTCTATATGGAACCTTTTCTTCTAATAGTGTAGGGTTTATTTTGCGATAATGATGGTTGACTGTACAAATGGATATAAATTATATTAATTTGAGTTGTATTATTTTATTATGTGAAAATAAAATCCGCAGAGTGATACGATAGTCAAGTCGAATCAAGTCTAATTCTAAAGCATATTTAAACATCAGAAGTTGTCCCAAAGTGCTGTACAGCAAAAAATACAATATGAAACTAATACAAATGTATTAGAAATTGGTCACCTGTGGGACCAGACTGATAATACAGAGAATATGGCAACAGTAGTTCGAAAGTTTTGCTGATGAGATCGGTCTGTGTTTGCCACATTCATACTGCCACCAGTGGCCAAAGCTGGAAGTGTTGTTAAACATATGGGCAGGTATGCGGTCCAGTTTATGGGTGAAATGTCCACAGAGTGGCGCCAAAAGCAAGCTGTATTTTTAGTTAAATAATGAAATACAGTCAACAGGAATGCATATTTTATTACCTCCTAACCCAAACCCCAACCCTAAACCTAACCGTCAGTGGAGTAGAAATGTCATTTTAGAGCAAAACGCAACCTCGATTCGCTCTCACCATTGTTTATGTGAGAGTGATTATTTTCTGGTTCCCACAAGACCAGAACCTATTTCTTTGAGGTTGTTAGTGCTAGAGGGAAAGTGTTCATGTTTGAAGTGATGCAAAAAAAAAAGAAAATAAAAAAAGAAAAAATCTGATGCTTGTCAGTAATTCAGCTGAATGGGGTTGATTTCAGGGTATATGAACTTTCGGAAGCAGCATTGCGATTTCCTGTGTGATCATGTTAGTGCGACAATTCAACTATATAGTTAAATGGTCATTATACAAAATTATTTGAATGCAGAATGCCGCAACTGACCAATAAGAATCAAGCATTCCAGAGACCTGCATCTTTCATTTTTAAATGTTTACACAAATCAAAAAAATCTTTGTTGAATGTTACTGTTTCAGAAGATGTGAGAGGAATTGCATTGGGGCAATTCTAAAGGCTTTCTGAAGGCAAAGTATTTTTAGAGTCTCATAAAATTTCTTTTATACTCTTCAGTATTCTTATGATTGCATTTTTTCCCCATTTTTTATTTTATTTTTATAGGTCTGGCATCTCCTTCAGCTTACCATCTGGTGTCATTTGATTATGAGGGAGATCAGGCATGAACAAATATGTGTGCTTGGTTCTCCTGAGATTACAATTTGAAAGTTTTACCATGAAAAAGTCAGGCACCAGGGGGCCAGTGGGTTGAAATGACTCTTTGAATAAACACTCTTTGGTCTCTCTCAATGAGAATAGAGAGGGAGCGCTGAGCTTTTAACAATGTTCACAGGACACGAGGCAGGAGGTCGGAGCTGCTGTCTCTGGGCATATGTCTGTTTCACAGTGCTGACACTGATCCTGGACCAGTTTTTTCATTTCTTTTAGCCGACAGTTAGATTTCTGATTCAGGTGAGATAGAAGCTAATTCAAGATATAGTAAAAGCATAGTATAAAATATCAGCCTTTATTTGTTTTGTTGCTTAAACTACAGCCTGACCCTTAAAAAAAATCTAAACTAGCCACAAACTTGCAGTAAATTAGCCGCTCGTTATTTTCACGTGCAAATGAGCTTTTGATACGCCACAAATGTTTGCCCGAAGATTGCAGCTCTTCGCCGGTAGAGGTGAACCTCCGGCAAACCTTTGGCAACAACGGACAATTTTCTGCAAAGCTCATTTGCATGGGAAAATTATCAGTGGTGAATTTGCAGAAAGTCTGTGGCAAATTTGCCATGAACTCTCGTTTTTTGTAAAGGGAAGCTTCGTTTTCTTAAGGTTTGGACTTAAAGGTATGAATTGCCCAAAAATGAAAATTCTGTCATTATTTACTTACAAACATCATGTTGTTCCAGAAAGAAAGTAGAAAGTAGAAAGTAGAAAGAAAGTCTTACGGGTTTGACAGAAGGTTTGACTCTTGGACAGAAGGTTTGCGGGGAAAAAAGGGTAGGAAAGTAGAGAAAGGGGAAGAGGTAACTAGGTGCTTTGTTGCTCTATTGCTTAATGAGTTAGAAAACACAATTGCACTTTTCTGAGAGTGATAATTGTCTGCAGGGCGATGTAAATTAAATGCGTGGGTAATGCCTTAAAGGGATATGTGTCTTGCTGTGTGAGGAGAATGGGGTGGAGAGGGAGGGGATGGCCGAGAGGAAGATCACAGGGCCAGTAAGCTTACATTAATCCACCTTACAGGTAATTGACTTGTTGCATTTCAAAGGCTCTTGTGATGTCTGTTATCAAGAGTTGGGTATAATTAGCAGTGGCTATGTGGCATTGATTAAGAGATTAGACAGCTGATTCACTCCTTTCACACAAGCATCTATTAGGCCGGTGAGATGTGTTACTGTGTACTGCTACAGTAAACAACAAAAAGGACAATATTGTTCTATATAACAAGAATGCACATGTTTAAAGAAACTCTAAAAAGACTCTGTTCAGAAATATAGTGAATGGTCTCAAAAGGCAGCATTGTAAAGCATCACTGGTGCACTCCAGACATGAAGACTGTTCCAAAAGGAAGGAAGTGCAATTCAGAGGTTGCATTTTTGATCTACAATTAAATTTGTACTCCAATGACGGTTAGGTTTAGGGTTGGGGTTTGGGGTTATGGGTAGAGTTAATAAAATGTGCATTCCTGTTGACTGTATCACATCATTTACAACTACAAAAACAACTAGCTTTTGATGCCATTCTGTGGTCAATTTAACCAGAAACTGGAGTTCGCAAATGCCCATATGTTCCACAAAACTTTCAGCTTTGGCCATTGGGGACACACTGATTCAAATTTTGGTAAGCATAGACCAATTTCAGAACTTCTGGCTTACCGTCACCGAATTCACAGTGCGATCAGTCTGTTAAGCACATTTCAGTATAAAAGTAATTTCTTGTATATTTTCAGATTAACTGTAAAAGTGTGTATACTTTGCAAAGAAGGCAATCCTGCAAGGTTTTGCACTGAGCTGAGCTCCAAGATGGAGGACAAAATGAGAGAATGTTAAGAGATGTTGATTAAAAATATTCTTGAGTTTTTTCAATACCCAAAAATATAGATAAAAATGTCCCATCTAATTAAAACAGACTAATTTACTCCATATTAGTGTGAGCTATGTATTTTATGCTTATTTGAGTATCACAGTGTTAGCTTAGCAACATGCTTCAAGCTAACTCTACTAAAATGAATATTCAGTCCAGTCTCCTGTATGCTTCGCGTGAGGAGCACTATTTGTATAATGCAGTTAACACAGTTGCTGCCATTATAGATAATCCAACATAGTTTTGTATTACTCCATTTGGCATGGTGAAATCATAAGATATCGTAGGACTTGGCTTGTATGAAAAGGTACAGCTTTTATTCCCATGGAGACCAACCAATAAATAAAGAGAATTTCACATCGATACAATAAGCATCATATTTTAGCTAGCCTACTGTACAACACTTTATTTTAAGAAAGGAATAAATTTGGTGAACAAATTTGGTTACTTATTCCATATTTATTTATGCAATACAAATGACTGCCTTATGTCAATAACTTGTAATATGGTGGCCTCATCTCATTCCAAACCCTGATGTTTTCTTTCTTCCGTGCTACACAAAAGCTAGTTTTCGCCATCTTGTTCTATTATTACAAGTTGTCATGAGACTGGGTTCTCATGTAAAATACAATAGAATGCAGGTGTATCGTTATGTGTTTTTAAAAGTTGACTTGACACAACGTCTAAAAAAACAATCTAGTACGAGAAAGCAGCTGCTGAGTTTAATTTAACAAGATTTATTTTCTGTCATGTTTATACTTGTAGTTAAGTGTGTAATGCCTCTTTTTTTTACTTTTGAATCAGTTCATTTTTATTCTGAACGAACTTAATTACCACCTTTAATTCCAAACAAATTTAATTAGTTCCTGTGAGTAATGCTGAGGCAGCTTGTCAGGCTGTTCTCACACCACAAACTTCCTTTGTCCGTGAGCATTTCTAAAGTTTTTCCACACAGCATCTGCCATGTCTGACTCTTTATGCTGATATCTGCTTTCTAAAAGATTTCACCCTGCTGAGACATTCATAAATGTGTCTTGTCTATCCATACGTCTACCCATGCTAACATATACAGCGCTAACGCTATATTTTAGTCACTTGTTTTGTTCCTTTTGACTTTTGCTATCTCACCCATATATAATAGAGAAAGATATTAAGGGTGGATGGGGATTTCTCTTTCCCATTTTGCAAGCTTTTCCACAAGGCTGCTGTTACTAAGTGGCAGTGAACTGAAAGGCCTTGCATCCTCTTTTCTTTCTCTCTGTAGGGCGCTTTGGCTAACAGCTCTGGCAGCTGCTGTGATCTCTATTTGCCCACTGAGCACTATAGTCCTCTCACCGCAGGTGAGGTAGGGCTCAAAGGACTCTCTAATAATCTCTCTCTCTCAGTGCTGGAACTCAGTGGTGACTGACTTTGTGGGAATCGTTTCCTTAAATTCTTTCTCAATGGCTGTGCACCACACAAACCGTGCCTAAATTATGTCAGAATTCTCATTTTTGGGTGAACTATCCATTTAATAATCTTTACATTATTCCATTTGTTGCGCAATTAAAGACAGGCTCTGTGCTTGTTTAGTGAAACATGTTTGGATGAGGTGTGGTGTCTCCCTCAAAGCAATTCTCTGTTTTCCTCTCAGAATGCTCCCTGGCAAGACAATCTATTCATACGGTTACTTAAAAGTAATTGCCTCCCTTTGAAGCCTCTGAGAAGCAAATCATTTGCTTTGCCCTGGGGGCAACAGTGGTCAAATACCCATCCAAGGCCCATCCCATCCCAGTCCTGTCCTCAAGCCTCCCACCCCGAAGGGTTGACACTGCCGGCCTGCCCAGCAAGAGGGCAGCTCCCTTATAGAGAAGTAATAATACAACCTGGGCTGCTCAATTTCTCCTCCTTTTCATCCTCCTCTTTTAAAGTTTTATTAACAACAGCTTTTTCTCGTACGGTGGCAGGGTGTGGGGGCGACAGGATGGCGGGTGGCTCCTGGCAAACCCTCAGGTGCCCTCATGGGTCCCTCAATGAACCCTTATCCTTGCTGACAGGTCAGTGATGCTATTTAGCAAAAACACTGTGTTCAGGATCGAATTAAATTTGGACTTCAAAAGATGTAAGCCCAGAGCAACTGTTGCTGTCAAGTCTTGCTATCTAACAGCTACTTGCCAATAATACATAATTATAAACAGTTTTGTCATTGAATCTGGACAAATATATCATGATTCCATATTAAAATGATAAAAAAATGAATCCAACAATTATAATAACATAGTGTGGTGCTCTATGGAGTCAACTAGAGCACTACTTTGATATCGAACATCAGGCAACTTTTTGTGTTTTGGAATTACAAAGGAGACCAATTTGGAGCACTCCTTATCATACAAATAGTGTTAATCGTGTGACATTTACATGAGACTCGACACAATTTGATTAAGTTTGGCATTAGCATGTTACTAAGCTAACACAGTGAGACTCGAATAAGCTAGCACACACAAATGTTGGGTAATATGTAGCTCACCAAAATTAAATTTAGACTTTAAAAGAGATATACCCAGAAAAACTGTTGCTGTCACGTTTTGCTATTTTAAATTTTTTTTTTGCCGATTTTCATTCATTGATGTGAATGATTGTCAATAAAGGACATTTCTGAAAATTTTCTCCCCTAAAAGCTAATTGTTAATAATGAATAATAAGAATACTTTTATGTCCCATCTGCTCAAATTTGTATTTTGATAGATTTTCAAACTGAAATCATAATACATTTTGGTGGTATCAGCTTAGACAGTACATCACATTCTGTTTCTAAAACCAAGTGCGCTACTTTGCTTTTGACTGCCTACATAGGTAAGTGCCTTCTAAAGTAGCATACTAACTGAAATGGAACCACAAAGTTGACTGATTTGAAGCACACTACATCATACCAATAGTGTTAATTATTTGAAGTTTACAGGAGACTCGACACAAAATTGATTTCAATTGAGTTTGGCATTAGCATGTTGCTAAGCTAACACGTGGGACTCTAATATGCATCAAAATTACATAGCACACACAAATATTGGGTCTATATAGTCCTATTTTTAGTGATATTTTATTGATAATAATGCTGCCTTCCGTTAAGCCTAACTTTTTCGGCCTAGTTTAAAATTAAGTTTATACTTTAAAAGAAATATACCCAGAGCAACTGTTGCTGTCAAGTCTTGTTATGTTATAGGGTTGTTAACAATTAATTGATTTTCATTCATTAATGTGAATGATTGTCAATCAAGGATTTTTCAGAAAATTTGCTATCCGAAAGCTAATTGGCAATAATAAATCACAATAAATACTTTTATATCCCAACTGTTCAAATATGTATCATGACAGATTTTCAAACTGATAATAAAAAAATCTAATAAAAATGTAAAAAACATTTTGGGGGGGTATAATTCAGCTAAGACAATACAACACATGCTCCAAAACCTAGTGCGCTACTTTGTTCTTGACTGTTTACATAGGTAAATGCCTTCTAAACCAGCATACTAACTTAAATGGAACAACACAAGTGACTGATTTAAAGCGTGCTACATCATACCATAGTGCTAATCATTTGAAGTTCACAAGAGACTCGATACACAATTGATTTCAATTGAGTTTGGCATTAGCATGTTGCTAAGCTAATGCCGTGGGACCCTAAAAAACATCAAAATGAATTACAACACACAAATATTGGAGCTAAATAGTCATATTTTTATTGATATTTTATGGATAATCATGCAGCCTACCTTTAGGAACAGCCTTTGTATCGGAAGTGTGTCTTCAGCTGTTGTCTTAAAATGCTGCCTAGGTTGGCAGCTCACTTGGTTTTAGAACAGAGCTAGAGAAATAGACAATGACCAGTTTTCCACCATCGGGCTGGACGGTTCTCACTGCAAAACCGTGCCGTTCTGTACTGATCCAGGCCAGTTAGCACGGTTACGATTCCACTGTGGTGTTTTAATGTACATAATAAAAACATCAGTTAAATATGACGTGAGAGGTAAAGATTGGAGCTAGTGTGCTATGGAGGATGAATGCATATTCCAGTTTTTAGGACTGCTTTTCCCCCAGGTTTTTACTCTGCAAAAGCACAGGAAAGACATAGCCCATGATGCAAAAGATATAATTAAATATTATAGTTTTAATGAGCTAGCTTGCGCAGTCTACTTCCTTGATGAAAAAAGCGTGTAGAAAAATAATGTTAACCATCATCATCAAATAACGAAGATACACCAAACATACACTATTATTTTATGACATTTTATTAACCTCACCTTAGCAAAGTTTGCCAGTTTCCAAGAAACAAATGAGTTACCGTAACATTGGTAAATTGACAATCGTGAGTCGCCACATCCTCTAGCCATTCCACCAGCACAGTTAAGCACGGTTTGCTAACCGTACCAAGAGAACCAGGCCAAGAACAATTTGTACATGTGCAGTGCCGAACCTTGCTCAAGTGGAAATGATACTGGAAGTGTTCCTCACTGTGCTCAGAACTGTTTGGCCCGATGGTGCAAAAGCGGCTAATGTAAAACCATGTTTTTGGCTATTTTGGTTGCTCACTAGTTTATTTGTTTTATTCATTCATTCATTCATTAAATTTTTTTGGGTCATCTTTTGGGCCTATCGGTCTCTTTGAAAAACATAAATGCTGATGGTCTTGTTGACTTACCTGTGCATCTTAACATTTTTGAGAGGATTTACTGTAATTACAAGCTTATAGGTGATTCTTGCGTATTCTGTCAAGAAAATGTCCTGGTCATATTTAACCCCATATCAATCCAAAGAAATTATGAAATTAGATTTTGAAGAAAATGAAGCCTGTTTAAGGCCATTAAGATTTATTTGCATTCTGACATTATTTTTTGTACACTTTGGACATTTTACTGTTACTATTCTCATGGTTTTCAAGGATAATTCTCATTACCGTAACTGTCATGAAAATAATCATGACAGAATTACTATAACAGTTTTTGCTCATACATGGACATGAGCTGGATATAGAAAAGAGTCCTGGCTCCACAATGATGGCTCCAACCTAGATGCCAGAAGCCAGCATGATCTCCGC
This sequence comes from Myxocyprinus asiaticus, assembly GCF_019703515.2. Classification (NCBI taxonomy): domain Eukaryota; kingdom Metazoa; phylum Chordata; class Actinopteri; order Cypriniformes; family Catostomidae; genus Myxocyprinus; species Myxocyprinus asiaticus. The sequence continues at coordinate 7,089,628 of NC_059350.1, forward strand.
CTCGATAATCGTGGGAGCCTATCAGTGTGTATATGTGTGTTTGTGTGTGCATAAGCATCCAGTAATACTACACCAGGTTATGAACATGGTATTTTCCTTGTATCATTTGCTTTGAGGTTTTTAAGAGAGAAGCATTCCTCAATGTCAGTCCAGATGGTAACAATTCTGGAGCGAATTACGAGGCCAAGCAACATACCTGTGGGCGATGCTTTTTTCACAGCTCCATAAAGAGCACTGTAATGTAATTTTGATCTCATTTATCTAATATCACTCCAGTGCAGGGTACTTTATGTGAAACTTGACTTCTCGCTGGGCACATATCTTCTTGATCTGCTGTGTTGGAATAACTTGTATTATTTAACTCTGAGGATCCGAACAGGGTCAAGCCCACTGGAGACATGGTGGGTTAGCTTTGAATTTACTTAATGGATGTCCCTGGGCATTTGGGATTTTACAATAATATGCTTCTACACAGAGGTAGACTGCTACGCTTGCGTGCCTAGCATTAAAGCCTGAGGAACTTACTTGAACATTATAAAAGTGACTCAGGCTTTGATAATAAACTATATGCCCAGTTGGGCTCCTTTTGGATTTGATGTGGTGGCTCCATGTTGACTTGAGTGGCCATGACCTGTTCATGTGAATGTCTACATGAACACAAACAATCCGTTATCAGACATCAGGTCAGACTGCTTCATGTGTACAAGCCTGGGCTACGCAAACTCAGGTTTCTTTCACTAAGACAAATCCTCTGCATTATTTGTGATACTTGTCATCCTTCCTATTAGCAACTTAAAGGAATAGTTCACCCCAAAATTTATTTTCTATTCACCCTCATATCATTCCAAACCCATAAGACTTACTTTCTACGTTCCTTCTTTCTGGTGAGAGTGTGAGAGTACCTTAACACAGAATTTTCATTTTTGGATGAACTGTCCCTTTAAGTACAACATGGAAAACCAATAAACCCACAACAAGACTCAATAACTGAGCATTTTTAGTGCAACAATTCCATTAGCACTTGTTTTCCCCCCTCATCCACATGATGGCAACCCGCTGTGTGAAATCACTCACTCTAATGGCACAACACACGTGTTTGTTACAGGAAATCGTACAGCCGCTCTATAAGTATTCTGTCGGTGATAAAACCAAATTGCATCATGATGTTGGGTCAAATAAATGAGAAAACAACCTCCTCCCCCAGTTTAATTAGCTCCAGGAGATGTTGCTCTTCCACACTGATTTTGAACCAGCTTCTCCTACATGAAACCCAGTTGCAAACATTAACAAGCTTTAACCACAAAAACTGGAAACAAATACTCCTGATGTGAGCCAAATGACTGTACTGAAAAGTAAGTGCACAATTAAATTGAACTGGATAAACTTGTTGAAGAAGTCGCTGTTTAAAGCTCACCACCATTGCTGTTCAACCTGTGATGATTAGGCCTTGGATTTGGAATCTAGTCTTTGTTCAATAAAACAACACAGACTCCCCTCAAGAAGTTTTCTTGTTGCTATTATCCTTACAAATATAAGATTAAAATACCCTCAGTGCCCCAATTGTGGTAAACTAAAAAAGCTAACAAAGCTCTCGACCCTATTGAAACTGTTGCAGAGCTCGAAACTGTTTTTATGTATAAGGCGTGGTTCTAAACAAGCCATGTGATAGACTAATTTATGTGTTAATGTGTGCAAATGTGCGTCAGAGTTGGAGTCAAGACCAGACCCTCCAAATCCCAGACTCAGGCTAGACTCCTCAAGGACCAGACTGAAGCTGAGACCAAGACCAGTGAATCCAAGAACCAGATTGTCCATTTTAATGAACTAAAATTGAGGAAATCATTGAATTATTACAGCATTAAGGGAGTAGTTCACCCTAAAAAGGCAAATTCTGTAATCATTTTCTCACCTGAATTCTATTCCATTTTCTTACTGAGTTTTTTGTCCTGTTTTTAACTTAAAACAAGATGAATTTACTGGAGAAGCAAAGTAACATTAGATATTTGTCTTGCTTTCAAAGAAATCTATATAAAAATGTAGTAACCTTGCTTATAACCTGCTTATAACAAGAAAAAACTATGTGCCAATGGGGTAAGAAAAAGAAGAAAAGAAGTTAATTTTTCTTACTCCATTGGCAAATATAGTTTTCTTGTTTTAAGCATAAACCCCACAAAATTATGTTAGATTTCTCTAAAAACAAGACTTAAAGGGATAGTTCACCCAAAAATGAAAATTCTCTCATCATTTACTCATTTAATCTTATGCCATCTAAGATGTGTATGACTTTCTATCTTCTGCAGAACACAAACAAAGATTTTTAGAAGAATATCTCAGCTCTGTAGGTCCATTCAATGCAAGTGAATGGTGACCAGGCCTTTTAAGCTCCAAAAAGGATATAAAGTCAGCATAAAAGTAATCCATAAAACTCCAGTGATTTAATCAATGTATTCTGCAGTGATCCACTTGGTGCTGGGTGAGAATAAACCTATATATAACTCCTTTTTTACTGTACATTTGATAGTCTCCTTGTCGATCATGATGTCAAGATCATCTGGATCGCTTCAGAAGACATTGATTAAACCACCGGAGTCTGATGGGTTACTTTTATGCTGACTTAATCTCCTTTTTGGAGCTTCAAACATCTGGTCACCATTCAATTGCATTGTATAATTTTCATTTTTGGGTGAACCATCCCTTTAAACGTAGTCAATACAACTACTGCACTCATCCTCTGAAGACATACGTTAAATTTGTGTGATGAACAGACCGAAAGTTGTTATTCAGTCAAATGATTTCAAAATTATGCAATTTAAATCAAGTTATATTATTGTTCAACTCCACAGCGCTGACATCAAACATGGTGACATGTCAATAACATCTACATCACTAGCTCTTGTGTGATAAAATCATGACGTTTGGTCACAAGATACATGATTTTGTTGACATGGCGCCATATCTAATTTGGCTGCTGTATACTGTAAACATTGTTTATTTACACACTGATTTCTGTATATGTTCACAAACTTCAGTTTATTTGTAACTGATGCATTTTCACTGTACTGAAGTTAATCTTTAAACTCTGATTGTGATAAAGCTCTTGAAGGACAACAAGGATTTGTTCATTACTATATTTTCCATCAGGCTGTTTTTCTTATGGAACAATTCTACATTTCTCAAATGACTAACAGTAACGTGATGGTAGAACAAGAGACGGGTTTAAGTGCACACAGACTGGCAGCCTTGTCTGGTTCTGTTTTCCCGGGGGCTTATGAAGCCAATCTTTCTTCTTTTCCCTGACTGTGTGCATTAGATTTAAGTTAACCAAACAGTCTTGATCCCTCCAAATCCTGGATACAGTAGGGCAAAATCCAAGAACAAGCCTCCCTCTTTGACCCTGTTAGTACTTTTTTTGGTGGTATGTCTTGCAATTCACTGGAGAGGCTTTTAAGTCTATTGGATTTACCATAAAGCAACAATGAAATAAGAACCCAAAATATGACTACATTTCAAAGAACATCAAAGGTTTGTCTTGTCTTAAAGGAAAAGTTCATGCAAAAATGAACTTTACTCATTATAATTTTGTTACAAACCCGTATGACTTTTTCTATGAGGAAAAAGGAAGATGTTAGGAGATGTTAGACAGAGTGTTTTTGCAGCTCTTTTCTGTACAATGAAAGTGACCTGGGGCTGTCAAATTCCAATAAGGACAAAAAAGTGCAATATGACCTATGTTCAAGATATTCCAAGTCTTCTGAAGCCATATGATAGCTTTGTCTAAGGAAAAAACTGAAATGTATGTCGTCATTCAATGAAAATCTTCCCGGAAATCTCATACACATTCATGCATTTTCAAACTTTGGCACATATTAGCCAGATTCAATGTCAACAGTCAATTTGAAACAATTTAAATAGGCCTATAAATGATTGTAAAATTAAGTAATATAATATGACAAATATCTTTGTAAGGTTTGTCTGACATTGAACATAGATAATTAGCCTCTCTAGAAGGGATTTCCCAGTACTCTTAAAATACTCTCTCTCTTTCACTTTAGAAAAAATAATTCAACTTGGCCCTTCACTTGGGCCTGAAAACAATATAAACACAGAGAACAATTGAAGCTATGGCGTCTGGTCTGTTCTATTGTCTGTGGGTTCTGCAGACCCATTATCATGCTGTTTGAGGTTATACGGAGCATATCCTTTTGTTTTTCTCTCAAACGCATCTTTTTTTTACAGCATAAAAATATGACTCAATAATACACTTCAGTCATATTTCAAACTGCCCATGGATTCAGTTCTACTCTTAGTTTGTTTGAAGGGTAAATATTTTCATCCTTCAAATCTTCCAAATCTGGGTTGTTTCAGTCATATTCAGACTGATCTAACTGTATATTCTGCAACTTTAGGTCAAATATTTTGCTGCTGAAATCGTTCTGTGCTTCCTGAAATTCGAATCACTGCCGCCAGTGGCTGAAGCTGGAATTGTTGTTGAACATATAGGCACATGTAAGCTTCAGATTCCAGATGAAATGTCAACAGAGTGGCGCCAAAAGTGAGTTTTTATATGTAAATGATGGAATACAGTCAACAGGAATGCATATTTTGTTAACTCTACCTTCTTACCTGAACCCCAACCCTAAACCTAACTGCCAGTGGAGTAAAAATGTAATTTTAAAGCAAAAAGGCAACTTCCAAATTGCTCTCACAATTGTTTATGTAAACACGATTATTTCCAGGTTACCACAGGCAGGGCTGCTGGTACAAAACATATTCAGCAGGCCCCCCTTCAGTTGTCTGACGGGGGCAGTTATTCCATCATAACTACCCCGATGGCTTTCGCTATTGCGCACTGTTTATGTCTGCGTCTCCCGCTGAACGCGTTTAGAGGCGCTCTGCAATATGGAACAGCCTTTCTGATTTTAATCAGTAAAACAATTATAACTGACAAATAATTTGGTGAAACAGCAACAATTATTAATCAAACATACAAAAATATGAGACAATTTTTTGGGCTGACAGAAATTGAAATGAATGAATTATATAAAATTATAGCTTTTAAAACACAACTTGTTCTGATGTGACATTTATTAAAAAAAATGTGATACAGTATAAAACATTTTTATAATTTCAAATGCCAACATATAAAACTACTGAGAAAATAAACTTGTATATTTGGACTTTTGACTCAAAACCAAAAAACGTCACTGTGTGACAACTAGCCCTGGTCTCCCCCTGTATAATCTATACACCGATCAGCCACAATATTAAAACCACCTGCCTAATATCATGTAGGTCCCCCTTGTGCCTCAGCAACAGCTTTGACCTGTCGAGGCATGGACTCCACAAGACCTCTGAAGGTGTCCTGTGGTATCTGGCACCAAGACGTTAGCAGCAGATCCTTTAAGTCCTGTAATTTGCGAGGTGGGGCCTCCATGAATCTGACTTTTTGTTCCAGCACATCCCATAGATGATCAATCGGATTGAGATCGGGGGAATTTGAAGGCAAAGTCAACGCCTTGAACTCTTTGTCATGTTCCTCAAACCATTCCTGAACAATTTATGCAGTGTTGCAGTGCGCATTATCCTATTGAAAGAGGCCACTGCCATCAGAGAATACCATTGCCATGAAGTGGTTTACGTGGTCTGCAACAATCTTTAGGTAGGTGGTACGTGTCAGAGTTACATCCACATGAATGCCAGGACCCAAGGTTTCCCAGCAGAACATTGTCCAGAGCATCACACTGCCTCCGCCAGCCTGCCTTCTTCCCATAGTGCATCCTACTGCCATCTCTACCCCAGGTAAACAATGCACACGCACCCGGCCGTCCACATGATCTAAAAGAAAACGTGATTCATCAGACCAGGCCACCTTCTTCCATTGCTCCATGGTCCAGTTCTGATGCTCACGTGCCCATTGTAGGCGCTTTCGGCTGTGGACAGGGGTCAGCATGGGCACTCTGACTGGTCTGTGGCTATGCAGCCCCATACGCAGCAAGCTGCGATGCTCTGCATGTTCTGACACTTTTCTATCATGGCCAGCATTAAGTTTTTCAGCAATATGTGCTACAGTACCTCTTCAGTGGGATCGGACCTGACGGGTTAGCCTTCGCTCCCCACGTGCATCAATGAGCCTTGGGCGCCCATGACCCTGTCGCCGGTTCACCGGTTGTCCTTCCTTGGACCACGTTTGGTAGGCACTAACCACTGCATGCCAGGAACATCCCACAAGAACTGCCATTTTGGACATGCTCTGACCCAGTCGTCTAGCCATCGCAATTTGGCCCTTGTCAAAGTCGCTCAGATCCTTACGCTTACGCCATTTTTCCTGCTTCCAACACATGCAATTCAAGAACTGACTGTTCACTTGCTGCCTAATACTGTATATCCCACCCCTTGACAGGTGCCATTGTAACAAGACAATAAATGTTATTCACTTCACCTGTCAGTGGTTTTAATGTTGTAGCTGATCAGAGTAATTCTTTCAGCTATGCAGTCCAAAACACCTACTCTCATGTCTTACTTCTAGAACGTCATCACAAACAGTCTCATTAATAAGAGAAGTTCTCAAACAGCAACAGAAGTCAAGTGAGTTAATTGGCCTTTATTAGATATCAAAACTCAGTATCGCTCTGGAAGCAGAATTTCCTGCAAAAATCCTGCTCTCTATCACTAACAAGGGGAACTGCAAAACTGGTTTCAGATCGGTGTGGAAAGGCAGCCAGCTCAAGAACAGGATTGTCTGTTGTGTGCCCGACTAATTGACCTCTGGTTCCCTGGGGGTAAATCAACAGAGGCTAAAGCCACTGGGCCACTAACAAGCAGCTCTCGTAAAGCAATCCATAACCAATGGGCAATTTGAAACACATGCTATGGATATATTTACGACTCAGTACTTAGAGTCAAAAGAACAGTGCTGATGGCTCAAACCCCTACCTTTCAAAGATTTTTTTCTAAATCATAAAAAAGGAAAACAAATAGCTCCTCCTATTTCATTCACTCTTCAAACTGTTCAATATAAAGTAATTGCTTGATAATGTAATTTCAACAGCACGTATCTAAACAATAGTCAAATAAATCTTTGTTGTTAGGTTTATACAACACAACATGATTACATTATAGGCAAGAGGGTGAAGATTAGGCATAATATTAGAAACAGCTGGGCAGTTATCCTTTGATTATCCTCGTCATAACAATCCGGCGGAAAGCCACGTCACTCACACACAATCAACACTTAATCAGTGGGTCACGCATATCACTGTAAAAAATTTCAACCCACTAAAAAAGAATACTTTCATTTAATTGCTGCTTTAATTTTTTAAGTAAAATCAAAGTGGTCAAAGTTACAACTTTCAGACAACTTTGAAATTAATTACTGATAACGAAAATCGAGATGAAAGTCTGAAAAGCCGAATGGAATTGAAAGAATAATTGTAACCAAGTTCACCCAAAAATGAAAATTCTGTCATAAATTACTCACCCCCATGTCATTCCAAACCCATATGACTTTCTTTATTATGCAGAACTGTCTTTTTAATACAATGACAGTGGATAGATATTCACTTTAAACTTTAAAAAAGGACCAAAAAGTAAAGGAAAAGTAGTCAATGCAGCTCGTGCATCTTTTAGTGAGAAACAACCCAAAATGTCATTTTTGAGTAAAAATACTGATGTTCGTTAAATATTCATGAATGCTATGAGAGGCTCACGTATTCATTTGAGAACTTGCGTTATTTCAGACTGATCTCACAGTGAAATTGGAAAAAGTAGGTTGACTTTTCTTTAGCTAAAATCGGTCTGTGCTTACCGAAATTTGAAACACTGACCCCCAGCGGCCAAAGCAGTAAGTGTTATTGGGCATATGGACACATTTGAGCTTCATTTTCTGGGTGAAATGTCCACATAGGGGCGCCAAAAGCGAGTTGTGAAGTGAGTTGTAGTCAGCTGTACAGGATGTAATACAGTAAAGAGAAATGTTGTGTTTATAAACTGTATCCCCCAACCCAAACCCCAAACCTACACCTAACCATCAGTGTTAGAGTAAAAATGTAATGTTTTTACATTACGTAAGGTGGAAAAATGCAACCTCTGAATTGTGCTCATCACTGAATATGTAAACGCAATTACTTCCTAGTTTCAACATGGGATGCTGAAACAATGTGTTTCCGGTTGCACCATAAAGAAAGTTAAACATGCTTGACCTGATGCAAAAATGTCTGATAGGAGATGGCACTGGTCAGTGAGTTGGCATTATGTAGCTGATCCTAGGGTACTGGAACTCTCAGAAACAACTTGCCGACTTCCCGTGTGATCATGTTGGTTGTTTAGTGCTAAAAACAATGTAAGATCTCACAAATATACATTAAAACATCTCCATTTATAAGATAAATTGACATAATTTACTCATAATTCCTTTTTTGGTGAGTTTTTTATTTAATAAGGAATTTTACAGCTCAAAAGTGAGCTATGTAGGTCCATTTCAGTCATACCAGTCTCAACAAACTGCATGTGATTTTGGAAACATTCTCTCAATAACCTCAAAATGTCCCATGCCTTTCCAATGCTCTAGAATTCCATTGCGTATTCTGGAATTTCAGCCCACTGAAAAACGGTCAGGGGACTGTGGTTTTGGAGTCGCCTTGATGGACTTTCTACCTCGTCTTTCACAGACGACACCCCCACGTCCGATGCAGTCCAACTGTTGGCTTATCCCCAGTGGGCTTATCTGACAATGCACTTCATGAGAAACTGAACTCTGCAGCCACTGGCCTCAGAGCAGCTGATATTGCTTAGACCCAGCCATAAAGCTAAAGGCCTCTTCAAGTGATCCATTAGTGCTCGTATCCCCAAGAGTGAAAGCCGCTGTCTGCTCAAGTGCAGGAAAGCTTGAAGAAAAACAGCACAGCAGACAAGTCAGAAGATCAAAGACCCCCTCAGATGGCAGACCCCTTCTCCAGACATCCAATCTCTTCCCCTTCATGGTTCTAATTAGCAGATGGTGGAGAAATGGCTCATATTATGGCTTTATCAATTAAAGGGAGACGTCCATATCTGTCTCTCTCTCTCTCTCTCTCTCTCTCTCTCTCTCTCTCTCTCTCTCTTTCTCTTGGCCAACAACAACAGTGTGTCAACAACAGAGCAGCGCTCATTGCATGCAGACTATGTATTTACTTATTTAATGCATCCTTTGTGATTAACAAAACTATTGTATGGCTTCCAGAGAATATAAACATAACACACGAGTCATATGGACAACTTTAATGGTGCTTTTATGCTCCTTTAATGTCATTTTGGAGCTTGACATTAACGACTATGTCACACAATAACAAACATTATCGGAGCATGGGAAAACGCTCTTTATTAATGGACTCATGACCAAGAAAGCGATCACTTCACTTTTTGGGATGTGGACTTTAATGTTCAATATAAACAATGTTTTTTCTCCATGTGAGTGTTTCTGTTACCGGGTTTTAAAGTATCAGTTTCTGTTTAAATTTTCAAAAGATTTTGACCTTTTTTTCTCTTTCGGCGGAAAACTGAAAATATTTTTTTTTGCCATTTTCTGCCGAAAATGTTCAGCAGCCCAGGTTTTGCCACACATTACAAAAGTGAATTATCTGGTTAAAGAAGACATTATTATTATTATTTATATATTTATTTAATTTATGAACATACCCTTTTCTTTCTCCATAGAAGAGTAGTGTGGAAGGAACTGTGCAAAGGAACAAGATTACAAAATTATGTGAATCATTGTTATTAATAGGATACTTTTGAAACTAAACTAAAGGAAAACATATTTGTTTTTCATTTGTAATTTATAATTTAATAGGTTTTATACATTGATAATGGTTAAATAACAGCAAAGTTAAACTTAATAAATAGAGTGACAATTTATATATTGATATATGTAAATTAATTAAAAGTTGCATCATACATTATTGTTGACCTAGGGACATCATATAGTTGTGTTGACCTAGGGACATCATTCAGTTGTGTGGACGTAGGGATGCCATACAGTTACTTTGACCTAGGGACGTCATACAGTTATGTTGACCAAGGGATGTCATATAGTTCTGTTGACCTAGGGATGTCATGCAGTTGTGTTGACCTAGGGACATCATACAGTTATGTAATCTAGAGATGTCATGCAGTTGTGCTGACCTAGGGAATTCATGCAGTTGTGTTGACCTAGGGACATCATGCATTTATGTTGACCTGGGGTCTCCATGCAGTTATTTTGACATAGGAATGTCATGCAGATGTGTTAACCTAGGGATATCTTACAGTTGTGATGACCTGTGGACATCATATAGTTATGTTGACCTAGAGACGTCATACAGCTGTGTAGACCTAAGGATGTCATACACTTATGTGGACCTAGATATGCCATACAGTTTTGTTGTCCTAGGGACATTATACAGTTGTGTTGAACTAGGGGCATCACACAGTTATGTTAACCTAGGGACGTTACACAGTTACTTTGACCTAGAGACGTCATACAGTTATGCTGACCAAGGGATGTCATATAGTTCTGTTGACCTAGGGATGTCATGCAGTTGTGTTGACCTAGGGACATCATACAGTTATGTAATCTAGAGATGTCATGCAGTTGTGCTGACCTAGGGAATTCATGCAGTTGTGTTGACCTAGGGACATCATGCATTTATGTTGACCTGGGGTCTCCATGCAATTATTTTGACATAGGGATGTCATGCAGATGTGTTAACCTAGGGATATCTTACAGTTGTGATGACCTGTGGACATCATATAGTTATGTTGACCTAGAGACGTCATACAGCTGTGTTGACCTAGGGATGTCATACAGTTGTGTTGACCAGGAGACATCATACAATTATGTTGACCTGGGGACATCATCCAGTTGTGTGGACTTAGGAACGTCATACAGTTGTGTTGACCTAGGAAAGTCATGCAGCTGTTTTGACATAGGGACATCATACAGATGTGTTGACTTAGGGACGTCAAACAGATGTGTTGACCTGGGCATGTCATACAGTTGTGCTGACCTAGGGACATCATGCAGTTATGTTGACCTAGTTTTGTCATACAGTTTTTTTGTTATTAAAAGTTTATTGATTCCATATATTATATAAAACAGATTATATGGAATCACATTATATTATTTACAAACCTTCTTCCTGAACATTAACCACCCCACCACACAACAGATACCCCAGTGGTCAAATACAATTGACAAAGACACACAAACAAACAATAAAACAGAAGAAAATATTTAGAAATACATTTAAAAAAAGTATATGTTCAAAAACAAAAAGGCTACAACATACAAATTTAAAACAACACGTCTCTCTCCACTGCCCCTCCCCGAGAGCCCTCCAAAAAGGCCAAATAGCTGCCCCACCTCCTGATGAACATATCCATGTTGCCTAGCCTTCTATATGACAACTCTTCCCAAGCTGCCACCCTGCTCATCTCCTCGCACCACTCACGAAACGAGGGGGCTCCAGCTGACTTCCATCCTCTAAGGATAACCTGTCTGCCCATCATAACACCGGCCAGGATCCAATTATTCATGTACTTATCTCCTACATCAATGACCGCCCCGTCACTCAAAATACAGAGCCTGGGGCAAAAGGAGATCCGAGTACCCAATACGTCGGCCATAAAATTCTGGACCCTCAACTAGAACTCCTGTATCTTACGACACCCCCCCAAAAAATGGGTGGTGTCTCCATCTTCTAAATGGCATCGCCAGCAGGTGGGTGTGTCCTTAAGACCAAGCCTATACAATTTAGAAGGCGTCCAATAAAATCTATGTAGAATCTTATATTACATTTTTAAGAATCCTAGCCCACACTCCCTCCTCCAAAACCAAATTTAAATCTTCCTCCCATAATCTTTTGAGGGAATTTAAAGCTCCATCCCCCAGACTCTGAATTAGCAGTGAGTAATACACTGATGCCTCATGACCTTTTCTAAAAGCAGTAATCACCACTCCCAGAGTATCTGCCGCACTAGGGGGGTGCGTGCCAATCCCAAAAACAGTGCAGAGTAGGTGGCGCAGCTGTAAATACTTATAAAATTGAGATCTGGGAATCTCAAAATTTTGAACCAAATTTTCAAAAGATCTCAATACTCCACTCTCATATAGGTCACCAAATGTATTAACCCCCCTCTCAATCCAATCCGACCAACAGAAAGGGGACTTATTAATGCATAGTTTAGGGTTCTGCCATATGCTCAAGGCTATGTTTAAATAAATATCTGAATTAAACACTCTGGACACTTTTGTCCATATCGAGTGTAAATGCAAAATAACGGGGTGTGACTTAACTTCTCCGATTAATTTGATCGAAAGGCTATGCAGAGGCGAGATAGGGGCAAGAGCTTCCTTTTCAATACAAAACCAGGGAGGTGCTCTCTCAGGTGTAAGCAAACAATGAGCCAAATGTCTGAGACCGAATGCATAATAATAATAAAAAAATCTTGGGTAGGCCTAACCCACCTTTGTCAATCGGCCTATGTAACTTATTGAAATTTAACTTGGCACGCTTATCATTCCAAATGAAGGACTTCGCTATGCTATCAAATTGCTTGAAATAATAGAGGGGAACATCTATAGGGAGAGATTGTAACAGGTAGTTGAATTTTGGGATACAATTCATTTTAATTACATAAACCTTCCCAGTCATTGATAAGTGTAATGAAGCCCACCTGTACACATCATTCGAAAACCTTTTTATTAAGGGATCAAAATTAACTCTTAATAAATCAGACAAATTTGCTGGGAATAAAATTCCCAAATACTTAATGTCCTGTTTGGGCCACTGGAAGGCACCCAGCTGGAAGGCCGTTACTGGACAGTACGCTGTCAAAGCCAAAGCTTCGGATTTAGACCAATTGACTTTGTATCCTGAGAATTTGGAAAAGGAATTAATAATTCTGTGGAGGCAAGGCATAGATCTAGTGGGGTCGGAGATAAATAATAAAATATCATCTGCATAAAGCAGAAGCTTATGCGCCGCACCTCCCACAATCACCCCTGGAAAATCATCCTCCTTTCATATCGCGGCTGCTAATGGTTCCAGGGCAAGAGGGGAAAGAGGGCAACCCTGCCGAGTGCCCCTATTCAGAGTAAAATAATCTAAAATTAATCCATTTGTTTGTTCTGCTGCTACAGGGTGTTTAAAAAGTAACTTAATCCAACCAATAAATGTACTCCTGAACCCATACATTTCCAAAATCTTAAAAAGATAATCCCATTCTACCATATCAAACGCCTTTTCGGCGTCAAGTGAGATGGCAGCGACCAGAGACTGATCATTCGCTACTGACCACATGAAATTGATGAGACACCTAATGTTATCAGAAGAGCTGCGGCGCTGAATAAACCCCACCTGATCTATTGGTATAAGAGATGTCATAACCTTACTTAATCGGTTAGCCAAAATTTTTGAGAAATTTTTACATCTAGTTGGATCAGGGAGATTGGATGGTAACTTTTACACTCGCTTGGATCTTTGTCCTTTTCAAGAATCAGACTGATCTGGGCTTGTGTCATGGTTGGAGGAAGCTTTCCATTCTTTAATAATTCAGTATAAACTTCTAACAAAAGTGGAGCCAGTTCTGTAGCATAAGATATAAAAAATTCTGTGGCAAAACCATCTGGCCCCGGAGCCTTGCCAGTAGGTAGGGACTTAATTACCTCGTCAAGCTCCTCCAAGGTTATCTCAGAATCAAGAGCGTTTTTTTGCTCAGTCTTCAGTTTAGGAACATCTAATGGTTCCACAAAGTTTCTAATGTCTTCATCAGTAGACGAAGATATGGAACTATAAAGATCAAGATAGAATTCTTTAAAGGCATTATTAATATCAATGGCTGAGGTAAAAATTTCACCACCAGCAGATTTCACTGAGGGAATGGTAGAAAAAGACTCTCTCTGCTTTATATATCTAGCCAAAAGCTTCCCTGCTTTGTCCCCCGACTCAAAGTATGACTGTCTTGCCCTGAATAACCAAAACTCCACTTTCTGCGACAAAATAGTATTTAAATCGGGTCAATTCTCTGAGGCAATCAGATGACATAAGGCACTTCAGCTCTGCCTCTGCACTTTTAATATTTCCTTCCAACTCCACGAGTTCTCGTGCTTTGGATTTTTTGGTGAATGAGGCATAATGTATGATTTGACCCCTAAGAACCGCCTTAAGTGCCTCCCAAGCCATGCCCACAGAGGATACCGAGGACCAGTTGGTCTTCATATAAACAGTGATTTCAGTCTTTAACATTTGCTGGAAATCAGGATTTTACAAAAGGGATACATTAAGGCGCCAACTATATGATTTCTTTTTCTCTATATGTGGCAACACCTCTAAACTCACCAGGGCATGATCCGAGACTAAAATGTTTCCAATTGAGCAATCAACAACAGATTAAATGAGGGATTTGGATATTTAAAAAAATATATATTCTAGAATAAATCTTATGGACTGATGAAAAAAATGTATAGTCTCTCCCAGATGGGTTCAAAAGTCTCCAAATATCTGTTAGAAGATTTTTACACATCCTGTGAAGCATCAATGTTGCTCTAGGGGGCTTACACGCTTTTGCTTCACTATGATCAAGGACTGAGTCTAGAATTTTGAGACCCAAAATTATATCATGAGGGGTGCCAGCGGCTTGCAACATCCCTTCAAGATCTATAAAAAAGCCCTGACCATCAGCGTTAGGTGCGTAAATATTAGCCAAAATCAGACTTTGCCCCTGAATTTCTGCTAAAACAATAATGACTCTCCCTAATTTATCATTAAACTGTTTGAGAAATTTGAATTGTAAATGTTTATTTACCAGTATAATGATTCCCTTGCTCTTACTTGAGCCAACACTAAAGAAAACATGTCTACTCCATATCTTCCCAAATTTTTCAGATTCCTGCGGGGAAAGATGTGTTTGTTGAAGAAACACTATATCATATTTCTTACGTTTAAAAAAGAAATAACCTTCCTTCTTTTTATGGGGTGCCCCAACCCATTCACATTCCACGTAGAGAGAGATAGTATACTCATATTAACATTTGACATTTTGATATAATAGAAAAATAAGTTGGGTGTCAAAAACAAAAGTATGAAGACAACATTTCAACATTAATGCAACAATAAAACCCTGAACTTCCCCCCGAACAAAACAAACAGAAAAAAGAAAAACATGCGCATTAACCCCGCGCACGACAGCGCCAACCGGCGTCAATCCCTTTAAATTTAAAGAGTCCATGTACGCCTATGAGAGCCCCCGCGACAACTTTGCCATCGGATTGCTCAATTTTGCCTCACAAATTTGTAAGGCAAAATTACATAACATCAAATATTTTGTAAAACAAACCCCAGCCAATAGGCAGAATAAACACAAAGAACGTGTAGACTCATTCGCAGAACTGTCTCAAAGGTGTGTTCCTTCACAAAACAAATTCCAGCCAATATAAAGCCATTCAGTTTCCTTGGACAGACAAACGAATCTTCAGTGAGCCAGCTGTTGAGTGCAGCAGATGACATAATCATTCCAATGTCCCACGAAAATACTCCACAAATCATACTCCAGCCAACAGGAGGCATAAGCACAAGGAACTGACAGATTCATCCATAACTGTCCCGAAGTAATGTTATTTAACAAAACAAGCTCCAACCGCTAGGCGGAACCAGCACAAAAGGGAACGAAACACGCATCCCGGTCCTCGGATGGTCAAGAGTCAATTCACTCGGGGGCCACATAAATGTATATCCCATGATTTACACAGACCACCAACTTTATAAAAGACATCCTTTGTGTGGGCATTTATATATTTTGCGGTCGTCCGTTCATTGTAAAAGTGATCTTCTGTCAATGCAAAAGTTTTTTAAGGAAAAGTGTTAATCCACAAAACAAAACAAACTCCAACCACTCGGCGGAGCCAACGCAAAAGGAAAAAAAATGGCGCCCAGCTTCCTCTGAAAGAGTATGTACAGTGAGTCAATCCACTCACAAGAGAAACACCCAATGGTTACTCACCCATTGTTTCAATAAAAGACATTGCCTGATTGGGACATGTAAATACTTTGCTGCCATCTTTGGTGTTTATTCTCAGTCTGGAGGCACTTACCCAAGTAAGATACTGGCTGTAAGATTCCTGGTTTGCTTTTAAGCAATTTCCCGCCGAGCACTTTCTAGAATAGCGCTACAAAGTGCTGTTCCCTCTCCAGGAAAAAGAGCACTACGGAGGACCCTATCTACAGAGAGGGTATGCAGCCACAGTGGCTGAGGCAGAGAAAGCTCTGGCACGGGGAAACACAGAGTTCACCTAAGGGGAAACCGAACAGTGGAAACTCATCATACAGGATTACCAAGGGGGAATCACCATGCATGCAGCACTGAGCCCGAGCACGTGGGCTCACCTGAAAAGGGGCATACCACGAGTACTGGGCCTGGTGTCATTACTCCTCTGCCGAGTTTGTCACTGAACAATGCTTAAGAATTAAAGAGTTGTCCAGGTTTCACTGGATACGGGGAACCACTGTGGACAAAAAGGCACACATTATCACCTTTGAAAAAGGGGAAAGGCGCAATGCAAGCGGTACACCCAACCGGCCGCCCGGTCTACCCGCTGTTACCGGGTAACACTCAGGTCAAAACTGGGTCTATGCTTAGGTTATAAAACCTCACAAAGGTATTGGGTGTAGCCCAACCCGCAGCTCTGCATATGTCTGCTAGAGAGGTCCCCCTTGCCAGTGCCCAGGAGGACGCAACACCTCTAGTGGAGTGCACTGGGACTCCCAAGGGGCACGGCAAGTCCTGAGATTGATATGCAAGAGAAATGGCATCCACAATCCAATGGGCTAGCCTCTGCTTGGAGACAACTTTCCCCTTCTGCTGTCCTCCAAAACAGACAAAGTGCTGCTCCGAGCATCTAAAGCTCTGCGTGCGGTCCAGATAGATTCGCAGGGTGCGAACTGGACACAGCAATGACAAGGCAGGGTCTTCCTCCTCTGAAGAGAGCACTTGCAGATTCACCACCTGGTCCCAAAAAGGAGTGGTGAGAACTTTGGGCACGTAACATGCTGGGGTCTCAAGATCATGTGAGAGGGTGCCGGCCCAAACTTCAGGCATTCTCTGGTAACAGAGAGCACCTGCAGGTCCCCCACCCTCTTGATGGAAGTGAGCACCACCAGGAGGGCCGTCTTCAGAGACAAAGTACTGAGCTCAGCCTGCTCCAGGGGCCCAAAGGGGGCTCTCTGTAGGGCAGGTAGGACCACAGAGATATCCCAAGAGGGAATCAGGCATGGTCTAGGAGGATTCAACCTACTTGCGCACTTGAGGAACCTGATGGTCAGGTCGTGCTGTCGTGAGGGCCTTAGGTCCAGTGTGTCGTGGTAAGCTGCTATGGTAGCCACGTACACATTCATGGTAGAGGGAGACAGTCATCTCTCCAGCCCTTCCTGAAGGAAAGACAGCACAGACCCGACGGTGCATCTCTGTGGGTCTTCCCCACGGGAAGAACACCAGTTCACGAAGAGATGCCACTTCAAGGCATACAGCCGCCTCGTAGAGTGATCATGCTTTCCACCGCTGGTGGAAGACCCGCTAGGTCTTCCACGTCCTGTCCAGGAGCCAGACGTGGAGATTCCAGAGGTCTGGCCACAGGTGCTGAAGCATGCCCTGCCCCTGAGTGAGAAGGTCCTGCCTCAGGGGAATGCGCCAGGGAGGTGCTACTACCAGTAGCATCAGATCCGAGAACCAAGTCTGGTTGGGCCAGTATGGTGCAACGAACAGGACTTACTACTCGTCCTCCCTGACTTTGCACTGAGTCTGTGCAATGAGGCTTACTGGAGGAGACGTATACTTGTGCGGCCCCCGAGGGAAGCCTCGGACAGGGAGTACAAAAGAGGGCAGTGAGAGAACTTTTGGGAGGCAAACAGGTTTACCTGTGCCTCCCCGAATCTCTCCCAACTCCCCACAGAGCGTTACCTGCCGGAAGGTGAGTGGCTCGCAGCAACTTCAACGTCTGCTGACTCCAGAGGAGGTGGCGGTGGCGGCGGGCGAGTTGCGACATGCGACGCAAGCATACACCACCTTGGCAGTTTATGTACGCTACGGTCGCTGTGGTGTCGGTCCGGACCAACACATGCTTGCCCTGAATCAATGGCTGAAGCCTCCACAGGGCCAGCAATACTGCCAGCAACTCTAAGCAGTTGATTCTCTGCCAAAGGAGACTGCCTGCCCATTGCACATGGTGCCCCAGCCCGAGTTCGAGGCGTCTGTCATGACCACGACATGCCTTGAGACCTGCTCTAGGGGAACACCTGCCTGTAGAAATGGGAGGTACTCGCATTTGCCTGATTGACTGGAAAGACTTCCAGCACCTGGCCGTCGCGAGTGCGCTGACCCAGGAATGAGGAAACTTCTGTTTTACCGACCATGTGGCGCCATGGCCCAGAGGGCACCCGGTGATATAATACTTACCATATGCTGGCCCAGGGGCGATGGTGGGGCTGGAGAGTTCACCCGGGCCAGACCGGTCGGAGTCAGTCATCTCATCCCTGGTTTGCCCGTGCCAGGGCCACCTCGAAGCCCATCCGGGGTTCTACAGGCTCCGATGGTACGGGAGCCGGGCCGGGGCCGGCACCGCAAGGGAACGGCTCTGGTGAGATGCAGATGGGGCACGGGATTTCGGAGGCCTGAAGGCGGCCGAGTCACGCCGCGGCAAGATGTGCTTAATCACCTCGGTCTGCTTCCTCACCGTCGAGAACTGATGGGTGAAATCCTTGACAGTGTCGCCAAAAAGCCCCCCTTGGGAGATGGGCGCATCGAGAAAGCAGACTTTCTCTGCATCACGCATCTCCGCAAGGTTGAGCCACAGGTGCTGCTCTTGGACCACAAGAGTGGACATCGTCCGGCCCAGGGCGTGCCATGATTTTCATTGCCCATAAGGCGAGGCCAGTCACAGTACGCAGTTCCTGCATCAGCCCTGGGTTGGTTCTACCATCGTGCAGATCTTTCAGCACCTTGGACTGGTGGACCTACAGGATGGCCAAGGCGTGCAGGGTGGAAGCGGCTTGACCTGCGGCCTTGTAAGCCTTCGTCATTAATGAGGAAGAGAACTTACAGGCCTTGGAAGGGAGCCTTGGTTGGTCGCACCAGGTGGCTGCACCCTGCGGGCATAAATGCGCGCTCTAACTGGGGGAGCTCGACATATTCTTTAGCCGCTCCGCTGTCGAGGGTAGTTAGGATGGATGAGCCCGCGAAGGGTGTTTGAGCAGAAAAAGGTGCCTTCCACGACTTCGTTAGCTCCTAGACCTAGGGACATATTACAGTTGTGTTGACCTAGGTACGTCATGCAGTTAAGTTGACCTAGAGACGTCATGCAGTTGTTTTGACCGAGGGACTTCATACAGTTGTGTTGACCTGGGGATGTCATACAGTTGTGTTGACCTAGGGACGTCATAAAGTTCTGTTAACATAGGGACATCATGCTGTTATGCTGACTTAGGGATGTCTTGCAGTTGTGTTGACATAGAGACGTCATACAGCTGTGCTTACCTAGGGGCATCATACAGTTGCGTTGACCTGGGGACGTTATACAGTTGTGTTGACCTAGGGGTGTCATACAGTTTCATTGACCTGGGGACATCATACAGCTGTGTTGATCTAGGGACATAATACAGCTGTGTTGACCTAGAGATATTATGCAGTTGTGTTGACCTAGAGACATCATGCAGTTGTGTTGACCTAGAGACATCATGCAGTTGTGTTGACCTAGAGACATCATGCAGTTGTGTTGATCTAGGGACATCATACGGTTGTAGTGACCTAGAGACATCATGCAGTTGTGTTGACCTTGTCACATCATACAGTTCTGTTGACTAAGTGGTGTCATGCAGTTATGTTGATCTTGGGACATCATTCAGTCATGCTGACCTAGGAATGTCTTGCAGTTTTTTTGACCTAGGGACGTCACACATTTATGTTGACCTAAGGACATCATACAGTTATGTTGACTAATGGATGTCATATAGTTATGTTGACCTAGGGACGTCACACAGTTGTGGTGACCTAGGGATGCCATGCAGTTGTGTTGACCTAGGGATGTCATAAAATTCTGTTGAACTAGAGACATCATAGTGTTTTGTTGATCTAGGGATGTCATACAGTTGCGTTGACCTGGGGATGTCATACAGTTGTGGTGACCTAGAAACATCATGCAGTTGTGTTGACCTCGGTACATCACACAGTTGTGTTGACCAAGTGGTGTCATGCAGTTATGTTGACCTTGGGACATCATACATTTATGTTGACCTAGGGACGTCTTGCAATTGTGTTGACCTAGAGACGTCATACAGTTGTGTTGACCTAGGGATGTTACACAGTTATGTTGACCTAGGGACATCAATCATTTGTGTGGATGTATGGACATAATACAGTTTTGTTGACCTAGGGACGTCATACAGTTGTGTTGACCTAGGGACGTCATACAGTTGTGTTGACCTGGGGACATCATGCAGTTATGCTGACCTAGGGACACCATAGCATTATGTTGACCTAGGGACTTCATAGAGTTGTGTTGACCTAGGGGCATCATGCAGTTATGTTGACCTAGGGACATCATACAGTTATGTTGACCTAGGGTTGTCATAAAGTTTTGTTGACCTAGGGACATTATACAGTTGTGTTGAACTAAGGACATCATGCAGTTGAGTTGATCTAGGGACGTCATACAGTTGTGGTGACCTAGCAACATCATGCAGTTGTTTTGACCTGGGAACGTCATACAGTTATGTTGACCTAGGGATGCCATATGGTTATGTTAACCTTGGGACATCATACGGTTGTGTTGACCTAGGGTTGTCATACAGTTTTGTTGACCTAGGGACATTACACAGTTGTGTTAAACTAGGGACATCATGCAGTTGTGTTGATCTAGGGATGTCATACAGTTGTGGTGACCTAGTGACATCATGCAGTTGTTTTGACCTGGGAACATCATACAGTTATGTTGACCTAGGAATGCCATATGGTTATGTTGAGTGTAATTATGTGTATAACAGATGTTTAAATTGTGTTGTGTTAATTTGATGTTATTGTAAATTGGTATATGTCTCATCACTGTCACGACTGCTATGTTGATCGGAACTGCACCCAAGAATTTCACACACCATTGCACTTGTGTATATGGCTGTGTGACAATAAAGTGATTTGATTTTGATTTGATTTGTTAACCTTGGGACATCATACAGTTGTTTTGACCTAGGGACATCGTGCAGTTGTATTGACCTCAGGGCATCATCCAGTTGTGTTGACCATGTGGTGTCATGCAGTTATGTTGACCTTGGGACATCATTCATTTATGTTCACCTAGGGATGTCAAACAGTCATGTTGATCTAGGGATGTCATACAGCTATTTTGACCTAGGGACATCATACAGTTATGTTGACCTAGGGACATCATACAATTATGTTGACCTAGGGACATCATACAGTTGTGTTGACCTAGGGATGCCATGCAGTTGTGTTGACCTATGGACTTCATACAATTCTGTTGACCTAGGTATGTCATTCAGTTGTGTGGACCTAAGGATGTCATTCAGTTTTGTTAACATAGTGACATCATGCCATTATGCTGACCTAGGGACATCATACAGTTGTGTTGACCTACGGATTTCAGATAGTTATGTTGACCTAGGGAAATAATTCAGTTGTGTGGATATAGGGACGTAATACAGTTTTGTTGACCTAGGGATGTAATAGATTTATGTTGATCTAGGGACGTCATAGATTTATGTTTACCTAGGGACGTCATACAATTGTGTTGACTTAGGGACGTCATAAATTTGTGTAGACCTGGGGACATCATGCAGTTATGTTGGCCTAGGGACGTCATACAGTTATGTTGACTTAGGGACATCATACAGTTATGTTGACATAGGGACATCATACAGGTGTGTTGACCTCGGGACGTCATACAGCTGTGTTATCCAAGGGGTGTCATGCAGTTATGATGACCTTGGGACATCATACAATTATGTTGACCTAGGGACATCATATAGTTATGCTGACCTAGGGACATCATACAGTTGTTTGACCTAGGGATGTTATACAGATGTGTTGACCTGGGGACGTCGTACAGTTATTTTGACCTGGGGCATTACCCCCCATATTGCCTCTAGCCCCCCTAAAATTTCTGATGCCCCTGCTCTGATTGACAGCAATTATAGAAATACGTGTAACTCATGTTCTTTAATTACCGTAACTGAAAGTCAGTAACTGTAATCTGATTACAAAAATAAAATGTAATGTTACACTATTATTTTTGACTTAAAAGTAATTTTATTACAGTAACTCATAATTTTGTAATCGGATTGCGCCCAACACTGACTTACTGGGCGAACAAGCTTCTTTTTGTTAACAATGTGTTGACATCTTTCTTAACATTACAGTTATCTTCACATTATGTATTGCATTTATCTTAAAGTTAAAAATTGATAATTTTGATGCCTGTCTCTCTGAGGTTGTTAAAAAAAAATAAACTTTTTATTTGATGCCCAACACAACTTTACAAAGACAGCGTGGCCATGACAAATGCATTGAGAGAGATTTATGTGTTTATGGAAATAGACCAGAGAGAAAGACCTGCATTATTGGAATTCCTTCTTTGACATCACCTTCCACATACTGATTTTAAAACGACGAAGTGCATAGTAGAAATGTAGGCTTTGTTCACCTATATGCTTTTGTCTGCTCAGGAGAAAAATTTTTTTTTTCCATTGTATAAATGATGCCAGTGTCTCCCAACCCTGTTCCTGGAGGCTCCCCCACTGTCACGGATCCTTCTGACCCATCTACCAATTTCACTCAACCCTCTCACTCTCCTGAGTACTGATTACCCACACCTGCCTCCAATCATTGCATCAATCAACCCCTCTATATAAACCTCACTCCCCTTCCATTCTGTGTCTGGTCTCAACTTTGTATACAGACTCACTTACCTGTATCTCCAGCGTTAACAATGCCGCTCCTCTCCAGCGACTCTTCTACTCCAAACGTTTCCTCTCCGGCGACTCCAGTGTCCATCTCCTCAGTGCAAGCTTCGTTGTTGCAAATCCTCAAGGAAAGTCACTATCTCTATCAGCATTAGTCTTCATCACGTAAACGATCACCACTGCAACCCAGTACTGTCACGTCATCACTTACCTGCTGTCTTTGTTTGTGTCAAATACCTGCTTGGGTTCAAACATAATCCTCGAGTCTGAGTATACATTACACCCACACTACACATTCTGGATATCTCCCTATCAAATTTTTGGACACTTAGAAAGATGTGTGTATGTGAGACCCTTGGAAACACTGAGGAAAACAGTGATCTATACAGCAGTCTGAATGCTGTCAACACCCATCCTTGGTAGCTTAGCTCACCCTCACAAATTACACCCTATTGAGGGCAAGTTATAGAGCTGTCAGTGAGTACTCAGAGTGTCTTAGTGAGAGAGTGAGATCGCACAAACTCTACACATACAGTACTAACTGCTGAGTATGCAGTAAGCTGGTGCCAACATTAGGCACACACACCTAGCTTTCTTCAGATTCAGCATGGAGGAACAATACCTGCAGTGTCACTGACATAATAGTGAGAGTGAAAGAGAGGACTTGTGTTTGTGTGTGTGAGGAAAAAGTGAGCCTGGGAAGAGATGGATTTGATGGAGAGGAGAGAGGTATCATGAGTGCTCTCCTGGGTCTTTGTAACCTACTGTATTTTTTGAAGGGGTAGTTCTTTATTTAAATAGGATTGTTTGGTGGTATAGTTTAGCATAAAAGGGACTTGGGTTCAAATCCTGACCTAACATCTAGGCTTTCTTTCATTTTCTTTCTTTCTTTTTTGCTGAGGAGACTGTTTATTGGCAGGTTCCCATTGTCATATGAATGCTATTAGGACCTTTTCCACCTACATTCCCAGTACTTTTCCCTTAGTACTTTCTAGATGAGAATTCTTACGTGGAACACATCAACCATGGAGACATTTCCTCTTTTGCATTCCGAATTACATAAGTAACCTTCGTAGTGATGTAATCTAGTTTCTACCATTTATCTTGTGACATTATTTGCATGTGCGATTCAATAGCAACAACAACAAAATCAACAACACTGATGGAGGACACTGGGATCGGAGTTACACTTATGTTAGAGCTTTTTTATACAAGCTTTGGCTGCCTCGGAAAACACAGGCAGCTGCATAATCAGTTAATGGTTTAAACGACAGAGTTTTTGGATGAATGGAACTCTCTGAACAGTTTAAAAAGAACCTTATTTCATCCTACCTTCATCCATCTTTATACAGCCTCCAAAGGCATTTTCCAGTATTCTGATGCAGCTAGTGTCTTCAAATTAAATTTTAAACTGGGTGCAAGAACAGTGTGTTCAGTGCTCCGTGCTGCAGGTGGAGTGAGCGTTGAGACGAGGTGACGAAAGCACTCGCAACCACGTGCATAAGCTGAACTCAGCGGACATGTTGAAAATGCACTATAAACCTATTTATCAACACGATCTTATACAATTAAGGCTTTTATGACATAAAATACTGCACTGAAACACTCACTCATTTACTAAGAAAAGATGTGATGCAAGACTTGATGCAATTTAACCACACAGTAAAGCACACAATATTTCCCTTATGTAAACAAGATTTCATGACGGTTTAGTGTACAATAGAGTTCAATTACCCAATAAACATCTGATTATTTATATTCGTTATCCCAGGAAAAATTTGATGTATTAATCCAGAAATCACTTTATTTTCTTTATAGTCACACAGTACAAATGCATGTCTCCCGTTGAAGTCACACACACACTGGCAGCCAAAAGTTTGGAATAATGTACAGATTTTGCTCTTATGGAAAGAAATTGGTACTTTTATTCACCAAAGTGGAATTCAACTGACCACAATGTATAGTCACGACATTAATAACGTGAAAAATTACTATTACAATTTGATTTTTTTTTTTTTTTTTTTTTTTTTTCCAGAACTTCACCAAAGAGTTCTCATCAGAAAATCCTCCATGTGTAGCAATGACAGCTTTGCAGATCCTTGGCATTCTAGCTGTCAGTTTGTCCAGATACTCTGGTGACATTTCACCCCACACTTCTTGTAGCACTTGCCATAGATGTGGCTGTCTTGTCGGGCACTTCTCATGTACCTTACAGTCTAGCTGATCCCACAAAAACTCAATGGGGTTAAGATCCATAACACTCTTTTCCAATTATCTGTTGTCCAATGTCTGTGTTTCTCTGCCCACTTTAACCTTTTCTTTTTGTTTTTCTGTTTCAAAAGTCGCTTTTTCTTTGCAATTCTTGCCTGCACCCCTGAGTCTTCTCTTTACTGTTGTACATGAAACTGGTGTTGAGTGGGTAGAATTCAATGAAGCTGTCAGCTGAGGACATGTGAGGCGTCTATTTCTCAGAACTAGAACTAGAGACTCTGATGGACTTATCCTCTTGTTTAGTTGTACATCTGGCCTTCCACATCTCTTTCTGTCCTTGTTAGAGCCAGTTGTCCTTTGTCTTTGAAGACTGTAGTGTGCACTTTTGTTTGAAATCTTCAGTTTTTGGCAGTTTCAAGCATTGTATAGCCTTCATTCCTCAAAACAATGATTGACTGACGAGTTTTTAGAGAAAGCTGTTTCTTTTTTTTTGTTGCCATTTTTGACCTAATATTGACCTTAAGACACACCAGTCTATTGCATACTGTGGCAGCTCAAAAACAAACACAAAGACAATTTCAAGCTTCATTTAATAAACCAAATAGATTTCGGCTGTGTTTGATATAATGGCAAGTGATTTTCAGGTACCAAATTAGCAATTTAGCATGATTACTCAAGGATAAGGTGTTGGAGTGATGGCTGCTGGAAATGGGGCCTGTCTAAATTTGATCAAAAATGACTTTTTTAAAATAGTGATGATGCTGTTTTTTACATCAGTAATGTCCTGACTATACTTTATGATTATTCCAAACTTTTGGCCACCAGTGAACACATTAAGGTAATCGTAAATTTATCGCAATCCTCTGAGTAGCATGCTAGCAGCTAAAAGTTAGTTTAGCAAATGGCAACTGTGGACTCCTTGAGATTCTAAAAAATATTTGTGTCACAGGTTTTCGACCAATCATAGGCTGCAGCACCTCCCACACTCTGCCATAGTCCTTATCCACCCCCAAAATACCTACCCCGGAGTAGGAGCTAAAAATGTCCCCTAAAACGGCTTCAATAAACTATAGTTCCTCAGGTGCGAAAACTACAAAAAGTACTAATCCCGGGAAAAAATACCTAAAACGGGCTTTAGTACCACCATGGGAAACAGCAAGGTGATCTCATTAGAATTCGTATGTATTCTGTTGTAAAGTTTGGTTCTAGCAAACTTACATACACTTACATTTGCATAGACACCGAAATGTACAGTACTGACAGCATCTAAACACGTATTAACACCTATAGAAACGTACAAATGTTTACATGTACTGTTTGAATTTATTAATATTGAATAATTCATAGATTTAATCAGTTAATTACATTTAATTTATAATCAATGAGATTAGTTAAATGCCATCACATTTAATTAATGCGGTTGATATTATAATATGACATTTTAATGGTTTCATTCAGTTCTATGTGATTTCTGCTGCCCTATACAACGTTTTAAAGGATTATATCACTTTAGCTATAATCCAAATCTTCCGACTGCATTCCTCTGAAGAACAGACCTTTTTTTATTTTTATTGGATCTCCATCTCCATCTGCCACAGCCACGCCCGTTGTAACTGCCCACCCGCGTTGGTTTTGCTTTCAATATTAAAAAAAATTGCCACCTTAAGCATTACGACCAGTGGTTTTGATGTCGAATGCTCATTGGCTCTCAAGTGTCTCGTGACCGTTTGCGACATGCCGTATTCTGTGATGTATATGTTTGAATGGCTGAGTTCGGAATGGCATAGCACCAAGGGTGTAGCAGCCACGTGGGACGTCCCCCGCACTCTTTAAAAAGGTGACTTGGTCCCCCACACTTTTTCAAGCTAAACCCATACCAAGTCCAAATGCTGGATTTGTATACAGTATTCTTTTCTTTTTGTTACTTAGGGCTGATTGAGCGACCATCCAGCCAATAACAGGTGAGTTTTATTTTACGCAATAGGCCGTCAGTCAGACAGTCTAATCAATGCGGCTTTGTTCATTTCTACAAAGTTGCTTTCAACAATGCTCATTTATCCATGTTTTTTATCAGCATTGATGTTGATCTAAATTATGAATCTAGAGATGAGGAACACACAAACGTGGGTTATTTATCTGCATATCATTTTTGATTGGCAGCATTACGTGAAATGCACTGCAGAAAAAAACTAAAGAAAAAAGCTTCTTTTAAGCACACATTGTGAGTGGAGTTTATATCAGTGCATGAGTCTTCATTAAGCTACACTTTTTACATTGTTTGTACGGTAATAGTTTGATCGGTTGTTTTTGCCAATTTAAGCATATTACTAGATCTGTGTTAAATATGTAAAGCTATTTTTAATATCAGCTTCTGTTTTTTAACTCTATGTTGGTGTGCGGTCGACAAACTGTAGGAAAAAATGGATCTGCTGTGTTCTTAGAACACATGCATTTTACTGAAGTGCATAGATATGCAAACATGCTTTTTGTACATGAAAATGTTGGACGTTATTGAAACTCATAATTATTATAAGACTATTATTGTTGTCTTTTGATCGTTGTGCTCAGCAGCTCACAAACTGTAGGCAAATGCTAGATTTTCTTTGTTTTTATAATGCTTAAAACCTCTACTAAAGTCTCTTTGTAGGTCTGTAGACATACAAATTTTAAAGGATTACAATTTTCTTTTGATCGTTGATTCAGTGACTAACTTATTTCACACAAGACGTCAACCGGTGGAATCACCAGAAATGGTCACTGAACTAATCATGAAATGAGTCTGAATGAATTTTGGTGAGTGTAATCAAAACACTCGAGCCACTTGGATAAATTTAAATCCCACAATGCAGAATCAGAATGAGCTTTATTGCCAAGTGTTCTCATGAACACAAGGACATTTTTTTTGGTGATAGGAGAAACAAGTGCACACAGAACATTACAGTGAGACATAGAATATCAAACAAGGTATGAGTATAAATATACATACAAATAATAGGACATATAACAGAATGGCGTATGTACATGTGCAAGTGGTAATGTATGTACCAGTTAGAGGTATGCACAGTTATTGAATTAAAAATGTGAATTTCCATATGTACATGAGATATGTATTTACATTACTGCATTATAGGGGAATCCTGAGGCAGTTTAATTGTTCATGAGGAAAATGGCCTGAGGGTAAAAACTGTTCTTGTGCCTGGATGTCCTGGCGCTCAGTTCTCTGTAGCACTGGCCAGAGGGCAACAGTTCAAAGAGGGAGTGGGTTGATGACATCATAGACAGGTAATATTCTGTCTATGAGGCACATAGAACATTACAGTAAAAATTTGGTACAGTAACAAGGACTTCCTCTCTCTGTGACACTGTAAATTGCCGTCTATTACTCATTACAGCAAATGTGGTAACTGCACATGATTCCCGGACTTTAGACTGCCTCTAATTTACTTGTCTAAGAATTTGCTCTCTGTGTGTAATTGCTATAAATTTGGATTAGAGATTGGGGACAGGTTGTCAGTGCATGTTAGGTCCCAATACATACCCATTTGTTAGTCATTAACATTTTTACCCTTTAATTTTGCTCTTGAATTCTGCATTCTTCCAACAGGAAGATGACGTTTTGGCTCCAGTGATCCTGGGAGACTGTTTTTCAGCATAATAATTGGAATTTAGATACACTGTAACTGTGTTCGCCAGTCATCAGGTTTTGGAACAACATGGGGGTGAGTAAATGATGACAATTTCTGAACTACAGTTATGACAAAAATATTGGCAGCCTTGGTAAATATAAGCAAAGAAGTTTGTGGAATAAATATGTTTTTATTGTTTATGTATTAAAAGGGGGTAAAAAACGTAATATAATTACATAAATATTTTTCTCCAAAACACGTTTACCACAATTATTGGCACCCCTAGAAATTCTTATGCGTATAATATATCTTAAGTATATTCCCATTCATATTTTACATTTTTTAGTACATCTGGGTGACTAGAAACATGAAATTGTTCAGCCATGACTTCCTGTTTTACAGGGGTATAAATTTGAGGTAACACACAAGCCAAATTCCCTTAGTCATCCATCACAGTGGGTAAGACCAAAGAATAAAGTTATAAAGTGTGGCAAAAGGTTGTTGAGATTCAGAAAATGGGAAGTGGTTATAAGAAAATAGCTAAAGCATTGAAAATGTCCATTTCTACCATCAGGGCAATAATTAAGAATTTCCCATCAATTGGAGATGTTAAGAATCGGCATGGAAGAGGATGCGTGTCTATATTGTCTCTACGCATGGTGAAGATGATGGTTCGAGTAGCCAAAAATTCTCCAAGGATCACAGCTGGAGAATTTCAGAAATCAGTTGCATCTTGGGGTCAAAAAGTCTCCAAAACTACAATCAGACGTCACCTACATCACAAAAGTTGTTAAAATAGGCCCTGGTTGGATCTTCCAGCAGGGCAATGATCCAAAGCACACATCGAAATCAACACAAATATGGTTCACTGACCACAAAATCAAGGTTCTGCCATGGCCATCCCAGTCCCCTGACCTGAACCCCATAGAAAACCTATGGGGTGAACTGAAGAGGAGAGTCCACCAGCGTGGGTCTCGGAATTTGAAGGATCTGGAGAGATTCTGTATGGAGGAATGGTCTCAGATCCCTTCTCATGTGTTCTCCAACCTCATTAGGCATTATAGGAGAAGACTCAGAGCTGTTATTTTGGCAAAGGGTGGTTTCGAAAAGTATTGTATAAAAGGGTGCCCATAATTGTGCCACACACATATTTGACAAAAATTTTTGGTGAATATTTTGAATGAAAGATCAAAAGGATAAACAATAAAGATATATTTATCAAGGGTGCCAGTATTTTTGGTCACAACTGTATAACTTTGAGAAAAAGTGTGCATAATGAATCCAGTTGTACATTCTCAACCTTTTCTTGTATAATAAAAAAAGAAATTGTACTTTTATTATACTGCATTTAATCACCACATTTTCGAGACTAAAGATCAAATAAAGAACATTGACTGCGGGTTAGATTGCCTCCACAATTACTACATACCTCTTATGTTCCTTATTCCTGGCCCTAGGACAGTCCTAGTCTGCTATTTAATATAAGGATCTAAAATAGATGCCCTGTGCAGCCAGGCTTTGTTAAAATGGCCCTGTGACTTAATTTGATCCACATAAATATAGCCATTTCATTATGGAGCACACTCAAATATTTGTTTCTGTGGGTTTCTCCCTCATTGAAGCATAAATTGCTGCAAACTGCAGAGTTTGGAAAATGATTCCACGCCAAACCATTCCTAAACGAATAAATCAAGGGCTAAACATTGCCCTTAAGCTGCTCGAGAGATTCATTGAGACAGTCATTCAAAACAGATCCTACATTCAATAAAAACTGAAAACACACACTGTACATTGGCAGTTGTTCAGTGTCACTGCAAGCCTGCCAGCTGTTATTATGCTTTGACAGTTGTACGTCACTTGATTTTTCTTTGATCGCTTTATGACTGCAATACGCCCTTCATTTGAAGGGCATATGATCAAATAGAGAGACATAAGAAAGATTTTCTTTTCGTCCAATCTCAAAGGTCGAGAGGCTTTTCCACTCTTCTGTTTCAGCTATACTTTCCCTGTCATGGTGCTAAAACAGGAACACACATTTCACTATTTGAACATTTATAGAAACAGAGAGTCATCGAGAAAAACCAAAGGCTGTCAACTCTTCTCAATCTACAGTAAGGCAATTTTACAGCCTTAGTAAATCATGTAAATAATAGTATAGTTTACAGCTGGAATCATTTCTTAAATTATGTTGAAAACACACTGAAGTACACAGTATGTGCTGATTATAACTTGCTATGCCACATTAAGTAAACATTTAGACATTTAGTATTTGGGATCTAAACTAAAACTAATTTACAGGGTTCATTTTGATTACTCTTGCAAAACCATTTAAATACCTTCATCACAAAAGAAAATCAAAACAAAACAAAAATAATTCATCTTCTTTTCCTCTGTCTGTTTATATCCAGGGTTGGGGAGTAACGGAATACAAGTAACGGGAAGTAACTGTATTCCAAGTATTTTGATTACTGAAGAGATTATTTTGCATTTTATTGTCATTTGCTTCATTTAATATTTAGTCCTTTCAGATGGAAAACATTTATACATACAAATGATGTGATCCAAAGTGCATTTGAACAGCAGTGAAACACTTTCTTATGAGGTGTTACATTCATACGAGCAGACAGAGAAGTAAGTTTGAAGTAAGAAGATATAGAAATAAACCTTGTGTAAATTGTCAGCTTTACGCTAAGCTAAAATGCTATTTCTAGCCATTTTACATGCACGTTACCAGGCACGATCATATTTTTTTTATCAAGAAAATTCACGTTGGATCATAATTAATTTTTTTCTAGTAAGACCTTTGATATTAGGGCAAAAATTCTTGATGATAATTTTTGTATTGTTTTCCTGTAAAAATATCTAAAAATTCTTAAAACAAGATCAATTTGATTTATCTTGTTTTGGAAACAACACTGCATAAGATATTTAGGTTTTTCAGAGAATGTATTTTTAACATGTATTTTGTTTTACTGTATTGGCAGAGTTTTTATAGTCAAAACAAGTGAAAAAATCTACCAGTGCTGAAGAAGTAATCCAAAGTATTTAGAATACGTTACTGACCTTGAGCAATCTAACGGAATACGTTACAAATTACATTTTACAGCATGTATTCTGTAATCTGTAGTGGAATATGTTTCAAAAGTAACCCTCCCAACCCTGTTTATATCATTGAATGTATATGATCCCATTTCTGCTGTTGCTATACAGTGCCACATCAAAGTACACCTCAACAAAACATGTTGTTTATAGGTACATATCTAAACATCAAAGTACTCTTCTACAATTTACAACCCCCCCCCCCCCCCCCAAAAAAAATGCTTCTAATTCTTTACATTATCCAAACTTTCATATATAAACATATCTAAACATCAAAGTACTTTTCTAAAAAAAAAAAAAAAAAAAAAAAAAACAACTTCTCGTTATTAGCGAAGCAAAGCAAAAAAAGAAAAAGCAAAAAAAAAAAAAGAAAAAGCGTATTATTAACTTTATCCAAACATTCATATCTACACATACACTCACTGAGTATTTTTTTTACATTTATAGGTAAAAGCTAATCTGATTATTCAGATTGAACATGCATTTAACTAAATTTATTAAATTGAAGTATTTGGTATAAAAAATATGACATAATATTACGTCATATTGTGTATTGTTTTGAATAAATATGCCCTAAAAATGCCCTCATAAAGGAAAAAAAAATGCCCCTGGAAAAATGAATCCAGGGGGACAATTATTGCCCCTTAATAGAAGAGTTCATTTTTGACACTGATACATAAATATATATATTGTATTTATACACACACACTCACTGACCACTTTATTAGGAACACCTGTACACCTACTTATTCAGGTGATTATCTAATCAGCCAAATCTTGTGGCAGCAGTGCAACAAAGTCATGCAGATACGGGTTAGGATCTTCAGTTAATTTTCACATCAACCATCAGAATGAGGAAAAAATGTGATCTCAGTGATTTCAACTGTGGCATAATTGTTGGTGCCACACAGGCTGGTTTGAGTATTTCTGTAAATGCTGATCTCCTGGGATTTTCATGCAAAACAGTCTCTAGAGTTTACTCAGAATGGTGCCAAAAACAAAAAACATCCAGTGAGCCGCAGTTCTGCAGACGGAAACTCCTTGTTGATGAGAGAGGTCAACAGAGAATGGCCAGACTGGTTCGAGCTGACAGAAAGGCTACGGTAACTCAGATAACCGCTCTGTACAATTGTGGTGAGAAGAATAGCATCTCAGAATGCACAACACATAGAACCTTGAGATGGATGGGCTACAACATTAGATGATCATTTCTGGCACTTTATTAGGACCATAGTGTTCCTAATAAAGTGCTCAGTGAGTGTAAATAAACATCAAAGTTCTCTTGTACAATATATACACTACCAGTCAAAGGTTTTGAAACACTTACTCATTCTTTATTATAGTTTTTTTTTTCTTTTTTTTCACATTTTAGAATAATAGTAAAGTCATCAAAACTATGGAATAATATAAATGGAAATATGGGAATTATGTTGTGACTAAACAAAATCCAAAATAAATCAAAACTATGTTATATTTTAGCATCTTCAAAGTAGTCACCCCTTGCCTAGAATTTGCAGACATGTACTCTTGACATTTTCTCAACCAACTTCTTGAGGTATCACCCTGGGATGCTTTTTAAACAGTATTGAAGGAGTTCCCATCTATGTTGGGCACTTATTGGCTGCTTTTCTTTATTATTTGGTCCAAGTCATCAATTTCAAAAACGTTTTTTTTATTTTTTTTTTTTTTTTTTTTATTAAATTTTAGTTTTATAATGAAATAAATTAATATCATGGCACAATTATATTTTTGTCTACAAAACTCATTTCAAACATTTAAGCATACGCCTTCAGATTAAAAGATTTTTAAGATCATGAGAAACATTTCAGTCAACTGTTTCAAAACTTTTGACCGGTAGTGTGTGTGTGTGTGTGTATATATATATATATATATATATATATATATATATATATATATATATATATATATATATATATATAAAATTTATTTAATTATTAATGCTATTTATAGGTTAATATCTAAACATCAATGTACTCTTCTACAGTCTACAATTTTTTTTAAATAAAATAAAATAAATGCTTCTAACTCTTACCGTTATCCAAACTTTCCTATCTAAATATATCTGAACTTCAAAGTACTTTTCTACCAAAAAAGCTTCTTGTTATTAACAAAACAAAACAAAACAAAACGCTATACAAACACTCATACCCAAACATATCTAAACACTAAAGCCCTTTTGTACAAAACAAAACAAAAAACACTTATTTTTATTTATGTTATTTAAAGGTTCATGTCTAAACATTAAAGTATTTTGTAACAAAAACAAAACAATGCTTATCATTATATAATGCTTTCCCATTTTCTAAGCATTCAGAGTTTGGCTCTATATAGCTATTATTGAATTTCAGCAGCTACAGTGCCACATCAAGTGCCTAAAGGTCTTTGGGAAATGACCTGTAGAGGGTACTGTAAAATTTATTTTGACAAGAACAAACCCAAGCCAGTTAGTTTTCATAGTGTGAGAACGTGTGTTAGCTGTGTGAAACATACGTACACGTCTGTCGACAGTAATGGAGTGATAATGAGGAACTTCTTTTGTCTGCCTGAGAGAATCTTGCTGCTCTACAGTACTGGTACAGGCAAATCAAGTATTATAAAGTTTATTGTCATTCTTCTCATTACCAGTATGAGAGAGAAATAGTATAATTTCCCTTAAAAATATAATTTTTGTTGTTGTTGCAAAAATGCCAGAAGTGTAATGCCACAATAAACAATATACAGTATACACACAAAAAAAAAATGATACAGTGCAAATTTAATTTCATGTAATCTAGATATGTAGGCTTATGGTGTGCATTTCAGTTACTGTATGGTGTGTTTAGCACCTTTAAAGTGAAAGTACATTGTGCAGACATATACTTAACCAGTCAACAGTTTGGAAACACATGACAAACTTTTTATTTCTCTTCATACTTTCCCTTAAAAACCTTTTGATCGAAAGGTTGACCTAAATGCTTTGTGTGTGTGTGTGTGTGTGTGTGTGTGTGTGTGTGTAAATGTCTTGAAAAAATTAAATAGATGAGTTGGACCAAATGTTGAAGAAAAAGCAGCCAACAAGTGGTCATAATACATGGGAACACCTTTACAACAATAATGTTTACTGTAAAAAGCATCCCAGGTAAAGTTTCTTGAGAGAATGTCCAGAGTGTGCAGAGCATTAATATAGGCAAAGGGTGTATACTTTGAAAAATATAGTTTTCATTACCTTTTCATTTTCTTGGTCATTTCATAATTCCTATATTTCAGTTTGTGTTATTTCATAGTCCTTCTAAATTTTCATTATTCTAAAATCTGGGAAATTATAGTTAGAAAATAGAGTCTGTTGTTTGGGTAGTGTGTTTGGAGGGAGGATTGCTGCGGATGATTTAGCAGAACATTAGTTTAGACAGTCCATTTGGTACAGTAGATTGTCAAACTGAGTTGCTGAGTATTCTGACACCTCATTTTAATCTGCTAATGTGTGTGTGTGTGTGTGTGTGTGTGTGAGTGAGTGTGTGTGAGAGAGAGAGAGTTAAAGAGAGGGAGGATGATACACAGAGAGAGAGAGAGAGAGGTATCTGTAATGAGAGTCATTCTTTGCTGGCGCCAGTACTTGGGAGATCATACTGAGTCTCATATTAGAGACACACACACACACACACACACACTGGGCTTGACCCACAAGCACTTTACACACTCGTTCAAATGTACAGCCTTTCTCCTGGCAACATCAGCTGTGTGCTGACTGTGCATTCCCTAATAACTACTTTTCAACACATTATTTGGTACAGCGCCTGCATGAGATACAGTACAAGGAATGATAATGTTATTTCAGAAGGAACTTCAGGCCACATGGTGTATCCTGATCCTGTGCTGTTTCAGGTTCTCTGGAATTTGAGTGTCTTTTAGAGAGACTATGTATATGTGAGAAAACTTTTTTAATTTTTAAACTATTAAAATATTTTGTGGTTAAGTATAGCAGAAATGATAAAGTACTTTCTACATTGAAAAAGTTAGTTTAAGCATGAACTTGAAAGTATTAAGTAAATTCTACATTCAAACATGTACAGATTAATACTCTAGCTTATAAGTAAATATTATTTATGATTGTTTGCTATTTTTACAATGCGTCATCATGTATTAATGCTAAAGTAGAAAACCTTGTCATATTTATTTCCTAATTTGAGTACATTTCACTAGTAAATAAAATAAGTACATTTTACTTAGCTTTTCGAAGTTGGTGTTCCCAGCATGCATTGTGCTTGAATAATTAATGAGCTTGCATGGTTTCACTGATTGCAAGTTAATTTACACCATTTGTATTGTTCATTTTGTTGTTACATTTGGTAACTTCTTGTTTTGTGCTGTTTGAAGTTCATTTTCTACTCAAAATTACCCATTCATGATCAAAAAAATTATCTGTTGATTGCCACTGTCATTGTGTTTTGTGCACCAAGTATTGAAGTCTGTGTGCGCAGCTTAATATCTTTTATTTATAGCAGTAATGCAGGGTGATGTCTCATAGACTACACAGCATGCATAAAGTTTCTCTGCGGGAGACTTCCAAATGTCATGTAGTACATATTTTGGTAAGGACAATTCAAAATGTGTGTAAGTATGTTTAACTTAAGTATGTTTGAATAAGATGTTTATTTACATTTTACTAAGGTTAATTAAGTACCATTTATATCATATTTGTATATAAAAGTCACTGAATTTGCTAAAGTTAAATTAACTCAATTTAATCAATATTATGTTATAAAGTTAAGTAGAATCTACTTATTTTCATACCTTTAAGATTTACTTAGAAAAACTGTGCAAAAACTTGCGAAATAAAAATTAAGTAAATCTTACTGTTACTGAAATGTAATCTTACATTTTTTTCAGTGTGCATAAAACATGGTCTATTAGAATTTGAGGTTTGAGTTAGCTTTTGAAATTTTTACATTGTGATGCATATAGATATAAATATTTTGTCACATTTATAGTCAACAAAAATTGGCCAGATTTAACAAATAAGCCTTCTTCAATTGAATTCAAGTACATACTTGCACGGCATTATGACTGCAGATGCTATTTCTTCCCAATTCTTATAGTTTACATTTAGATTTAAGCTAATAACTAATCTTAAATGTTGCTATAGTGCAAGTTGAGCTACATAAACTACATTTATTCATTTTAATATAAACTCTTAACTTATTAATTAGTTGCTTTTTAATTCAAATATGATCTGAAATACCTTTTATTTGATTTTGTCTGCATATTTTATAAATGCATTGCCTTGAATTTACAGTGCCATCATTGTACTGTAGCACCAATGTTCCATGATTTTACAATCTGAATAGCTCAAATGACTGCAGTTGTAAGAGACTCCGGTTTCAATGACAAAACAGAGCTGGTGAATACTGAAACCTTTATTCTTATTATCCACTGAGGATAGATCAAATTTTGTCACACACAGCAATGACTAATACTGTAGGCTTTATGATAACAAGAACCTTAATTCATCATTCTTGCACAGTCAACTAAAACATGTCAAAATATATAAATAAATGAATACATAAATAAATACATACATACATAAATACTTTATAACTTTACATATTTATAGCAACTGGAAACCAATGAAAATGAAAAAGTTGACATATCACAATAGATAAATACAGAGCATGTTAAATGAATACAACAAACCAGTAACTAAAGGGAGAAACACGTTTTAAACAGCTATTGTCAAGTTTATACATTCAGAACAGCATCGATTCATTTGCTGTAGGTGTGCTTAATGTACACAAAAGGTCACTCACCTTCATGAGGTGTTTTATCACATTCTTGAACTTTTTAAAGAATAATTCACAACATTAACTACACACTTAAATGGCTGCTGGTGCTCTGTGTAAATGTTTCAACACATGAACAAAACAATGATACTTTTAATTAAAATCTAAAAACAGTTAACATTAATCCAGTTTACATTCAACAACTTGATTTTCAAATCTTAAGCTTTAGTTTCAATTCTGTGTTGGGTTGCAGTTTTGTGGGAATAAGTTAAACATGCAAATGTGTATAAAGTTGAGTGTTCATACCAATTATTTATTTCTTACAATTTTAAAGTCAGTCAGATTTTCTTTAGTATAATATACAAAAAAGAAACAAAAGCTCCAGGGTAGTAGACGTTTTTCACTTTTAAATCAAAGAGACATTGCTGAAACAATCAGAGTTTTTGGAATGCTTTTGTCTCGCAAATGCACTCTGTCCCATTGAAATTAATTAGAGCACAATTAACAGCCAATGCACAATTCATTACACTACGCTAAATTACTTCAAATTAAACCATAATCGAGAACTAACGCTTAGCAAACGTTGCAAGAATTACAAGCAGCACAACTAAACCTACAATGCCACAGTCAGATGTACCATCAAAACATGGTGTGGTGAGATTTAAAATGCTTTAAGAACAAGCTTTGAAATTCTACATTTCTTCTAAAATGATATTGAGCATCATGAGATTTCTGAGAGGCTGAAAACATTTGTATTGCAGAATGCCTACGCAGTAGATTCCAAACCTAGAAACTTCCACGGACATCTAAAAAGATCGCTGCAAAGACATTATGTGTGTCACAGTTAAACTTATTAGTTATTCCAGTCATATTCAAGGAACTTTGTCTGTCTTAAACACACAATAAACACATATAAGCAGTAATCCCTTTCAGAACTACTTCAACATCAACTTCTTTATGATTGAGTCCTCACAAACCTTACATACAGTGTAAACTACCACACCAAACCATCACACCCCACCTCCTCTTGTCTCCCATTATATTTACGAGTGGTTTGCCTCCTCTTTGGCCCTCTGGGCCTCCTTCAGAGCGTTGATGACAGGTAGCCATGGTGAAGACAGCTCTGGGATGTTCCTCTTGGCCTGGTTGAGGTGGGTCATGGCAGTGTAAAGGCTGCCCCGGGAATCCTGCTCAGGGTAGTACATCTCTAGAGCTGTTGGTGTGCAGTGCCTGTGCTGGATTAGAAAGTAGAGGTTTGCATATAAAGGTTATATGAGAACACATCAACTAGAAATAAGAAGGTCAGGTAGGTGCACCAATAAATCAAACTTAAAGGTGAATGTGTCAGAGCTCAGCACTCCTTTTGATATAGCTTTGTTATGGAGGCCAAACTGCTGACTCCTACCCCTCACAATGTCAGAAATAAATATTGAACTTTTAAATCCCAGCGGTTCTGCCACTTCTATTTACACAAATGCGTAAATTTGGAGAAATCAATAATGTAATGACCTTTCTTTCTAAGTAATTTCCAAAGGTTGTTCTAAAAATTAGATGCTTAAAAGTATACTTCGTTTTTCCGTGTGCGTTACATCACGCGCTCGGTTTCACACTTAGCATTTCAAAGTATACTCTTTTGACTGCGAGCCCATACGGACACATTTTAATGCACACTACTACTGCTTTGTGATACTCCTTAGTATAATCAATGCCAGGTTCATGTGCAAATGATGCGCAAAGACACAGACAAAGTCCGTGTGTATGTGCTGCTGACGAAATGTCCGCCACACACGCTATGCGCAAGACATAGCAGCACTGGAAAACCAAAGTACACTTTGGCCTTTAGAGGCTCTTTAGACAGAATGTTTTCCTGCGTTAAAAAAAACAACTAGATGCAGTACAACAAACAGAACAGAACGTAGGTGTCTCAAAAAACGTTTTAAAAAGTTAACTAAAAATTTGCTGCTCCTGCACGAGACGCTGAAAATAAAAGAACAGCAAACACAACGTAATGGTCTAAAGATGTCAGCGCAGTTTACTTAAAAAAAAAAAAAAACTATTAAAACCAGCACAGATTCAGCAAAAAAACATGTTCGGTGTGAACGGCCCCTAACTTAGCTCCATTTGTCAAAAAAAAAAATAAAAATAAACAGAACATTTTCAAACTCTTTGCACAGTTAGCACACTTCCAAAAAAATAACATGATCTGTAATGATAAAAAGACTATTTTGAACATATTTTACTGTTTAAAAACCAACAAACATTCAGTGTAATATGCATTAGAGGTGTTATCCACCACAGAAACCACGCAATTGTGTGGGGCCCTGGGCCCCAGTCGGACGGCAAAACGTTTAATGGGAATTCATTTTTATTTGGCCACTATGGCCACTGCAGGTTCAACCATTTGTGCAATTTCAAACATTTGAAGCTGCTTGAAGTTATTCTACAAATCTAAAAATATGACACAGCATCACAAAATTTGAGGTTTCACTATATTTTGTAATAAGGAACATGGTAAACTATCAAATACACACTGCAGTGCACTTTCAGTGTTCTGCCAGAATAAAAGCTCCAGTTGAAGGTGAAGTAAATACAACTGAAATATATTACTAATGTTTCAAACAAATTCACAAAATAATAATAATAATTCAATATCATATTATTATAATAAACATGACTGGAGACTATTTAACTGGGTTCCAAAATATAAGTGAGTGAAGTTGTAGTTTTTGCACACTGTTCATTCGCAAAAGATGTTTTGTAAATATATATATATATATATATATATATATATATATATATATATATATATATATATATATATATATATATATATATTACTTTTTTATTACTGTATTGTTGTATTGGTGCATATAATCTATATTTATTAAAATATAAATTAAATACCATTCTTTCTTGTCTTTATTCAGTGAAAAACTGTGGAAAAATGCATCTTTAACTAGATTTTTATTTTATTAAACATTTTGAATCTACTTGGCTACAATGGCTTGGATTAATCAAAACTTATGATTTAGAATCACTTTTATGTCATTTCTGAGCAAAAAATAAATAAAAACAATTATCAAGATATATTTTATTAAATATATTTTTATTATATATTATATATCATTTTTGGAGACAAATCACCCAACCCTAGTTGGACGGCGAAAGGGGGCCCCAGTTGGATGGCTGCTTGGGGCCTCGGAAGTCGTAACCCCGCCCCTGGTAATATGTAATCTTACATATGAAATAGACTGTTATATACCAAAGCAAAAAGAGAGAGAGGGGAATCTATATTTTAAGAAAAAAAAAAAAAACTAATCCTAACCAAACCCTAACCCTCACACAAGGGCGTAGATTTGGTTTGAACATTGGGGGGTTGTATTGTGAAGCGGGGGTGGGGAGGTTGTATTTGCTATTCTTGATTATTACCCCCCAGAATCTACACCCCTGCCCTCACAGATTCACAGATTCAAATACCTACAATGCTAACTTGCTGAACTGTTATTTGTATAATCTCATATATCATTATTCAGAACATAATTCAGATATATTTTTACTGTCATATTTTTGCACAATTTGATATCTTTTGAATGTAAACAATGGATTTTCAAGAGTTTTCCCCAAGATTTCCAATTTGTAAAACTACTTAGGTGTTGGAAGTGACAGTTGAGTAAAACTGCAACAGAAAGACATCAGTCAAGAGTTGTCAACATGCCTCAGGTTCCATAAAGCTCATTTCATCATAACAAGAGGCTATTTTCCCACTCTTCAAGTTAGCAACTTTATGTTAGTGTGGCAGCCTAATTTCAGCAGTGATTTCTGCATCAAAGGGAGTGAGGTGGAAGCACCTGCAGGCCTTAATCAGAGTTTAGTCATGGTTAGAACTAATTCTCACATTCTCACACAATGCCACTGCTAACGCACTACTTAAAATTCTATCTGCATGTCTAAGGATGTACAACTTAGCTTAGCCACAAACAATATCATACATAATAGTAATTTATGTTATAATCTTCTGTTTGATTATCTTGTCTTATGCTGTCATACCAAGATGATTCCCTGAAAGGAAAAGAAAGAACAAATCTTTCTAAAACCCAAGGAGGAAAAATTATGTACTTTAGCAGAGTTTGTTTCTGATGTGGGCCGTGCATCCACTTAAGTGGTGTTTTGGCACAACGTTTTCTGTCAAATGGTTAAAGCTAACCAACATGGACAGGTAATGTGAAAAGCCCTCATTCTCAAAACTGTTAGAGGATCCTGTTTGATTTATTGAAGGGGTGATTTTGCTTAATATTTGCTACTGTGTTAGGTTTCCACTTGATGTCCAAAGTAAAATCTGGGTTCTGACACAAAACCAGTTGAGAGTCACTGACGTAGACCACCAATATTCCTTATCAGAATGGATAGAAAAAAAGTGATTGTGTTTGGCTGAATACCTGGAGAATGAAGCCTTCTGGGCAGCCAAGCTGGTCGTACCACAGCGCTTTATACATGACCAACAGCAGCAGGCAAGCCAAGAAAGCCAAGGTGATAACAATCAGCCCAGTCAGCTAGAAAATACACAGACACGTCATACTTAAAATCCAACACTCAATTTTACATATATGTAACAGGGGGGTCTCTGCTCCATCTTTCTATCCACCAAGGTATTTGGCCTAAAACATGCCTGGTGACACCTAATACATAATTGGATACTCATAGATACATACCATTTAACAATATACATATGAACATATACCAACACACACATTTACTTAATTACTAAAAGAATAACTAATAAAATCTAAACGAGGACATACAGACTTCTATAGTTTTTAAATAAAGCTAGTTGTAATTCTAATTCGTTTAAAGAAAACATTTAATTAAAAACAAAAAATAAAATACAAAAGTAAAATGATCTGTTATGGTAAAAAGAGTATTTTCATCACCTTTTAAATTTGATAATACATTTTAAGTCAACAAAACATAACAAAAAACAAACTAAAACAAAACAAACAAAACACACACAAAAAAACAATCAAAAAAAAAAAACAAAAAAACAAACCAAAAACCAAAACACACACACAAAAAAAAAAACAAACAAAAAACAAACAAACAAACAAACCAAAAAACAAACAAACAAACAAAACAAACAAACAAACAAAAAACTTTAAGGAGAGGTTTGGCCATATTTTGCTAAACTCAGCTATTGTGGACACCACTGGGGACATCCACTTACCCCTTAAAACATAAGGTTTACCAGATACACAAACCCTGCCCTCCAGTTTTCTTTTCAAATTACATTCACATTGAAAAACAAAGAGACAAGAATTTATAGGAACAATCGGCTTTATAGGGCAAATGCTGTATAGTTTGATCAGGATGAATGTAGTGTCTGGTAGCATACTGTAGCAGAGACTGCTTTACCTTGACCTTCTCTGACATCTCATCATAAAGGTTTATGTTTAGCTTCTTGATGCTCGGCACATACAGCTTTCTCTTCTTCTCCTTCAGCTGATACTCTGCTGTGGTTTTCACAATCACCTACAGAATGAAGTCAGAGACAGAAAGAAATGTAATGAACTGGAAGCAAAAGAAAAGACCCACTGGTTTCATAGCTAGTATGCTTATTTAAACAAAGCATCATTGCAATAAAAATATTTGACATTAATATAACACAGATACGTGGCTTCATTCAGAACCGACTGATCATAGTAAATTGATTTGTGAAAAACAATGACTCTTCAAAGTACCATTTGGTGAGCCAAAATATAGACATGCCAACCAAGTCTTATCTACTCTGATTTAAGCTTAATGTATGATTCATTTCTTGGATAGGATGAGTATGTCTTTGTAAATTAACTTGCTCTAGCAATCAGATCAGTCAAGACCAACATACAGTATAAAGGATACACAGAATGTTTCTTTGGGACCTAAAGGGATAGCTCACCCAAAAATTTAAATTCTTTCATCATTTCCCCATAACGTTCCAATGTTCGGCAGAATGTCTGAGCTGCTCTTGTCCATACAACTAAAGTTAATTCATTTA
This sequence comes from Myxocyprinus asiaticus, assembly GCF_019703515.2. NCBI lineage: Eukaryota > Metazoa > Chordata > Actinopteri > Cypriniformes > Catostomidae > Myxocyprinus > Myxocyprinus asiaticus. Next base: position 7,133,345 of record NC_059350.1, read on the forward strand.
TCGTTATTCAATGATAATCTTCCCCATTGCCAGAGCTCACTAATCTCATTATGTTGGCTAGATGACCGAGACCAAAATTTCTAACACTAACTCCTCCTAGAGTTTAGGCTAAGTCCATCAAATTTGGCACAGACCTGCACACTGTTCTGGAATTGTGTGCTTTTCTAAATGATCAGACTTACAGTTTTCACAGACAATAAAAAAATTGGAAAAATCCCATAGACTTACATTGACAGAATGTTTAAATTGGCCAACAGAATGCTCGTTAATTCAAACACCAACTGTCAACTATTCAAATGTTAACAAATGCAAACAAGGCTTTTAATATATCTATCTCTCTGTCTGTCTGGCTGTCTGTCTTACTGTTATGTCTGTATAACCATCAAACTTAAAACTTTCAGACAAGGCTTTGTCAAGCCAACATCAAAGTTTGTCTTGAAAAAACTACATTTACGGCAGAGAAGTTAATCAATAAACAATGATTAAAATCTCTATAAAGACTCGAAATATAGAACACAGGTCATATGGAGTACTATTATGATTCTTTTGTAGTGCTTTTTTATTGTTTGGCAGTAGAAATCACCACACAAATATTTCACTTTCTTTTTATGGAAAAGAGCAGCTTGGACATTCTGCATAACATCTTTTTTTGTGTGTTTCACAGAAGGAAGAAAATAATACAAGGTTAAGTAAATCATGACAAAATTTTCCTATTTTGTTAGAACTACACCTTTAAAAATGCAGAGAGCTATCTCCTAATACTATACAATTTGTGATTTTTTTTTTTTTATTAGATTCATTATAAAGTTAAATGTAAATTCAGACTGCATTTCCACTCTTTGCACTTGCCTCCTAGAAGGCTAAGAATAGACACAAGCCATCTGTGATAGCCCTGACATGAGTGTGAATGCGTTTGCATGATCATATAGTTTGCTAATTATCCGTCAGCCTCTCATTGTCAAAGTATATCATACACAGTGACAGTGAATATCCTGACGCTGTTACATGAATTGTTTTTTCCATGCCAGTCTATCCGGTAGGATCTAACGTGGTGGTTTCGAGCATGTCTTTGATGGTATCAGTGTAACTAGATGTCTGCTGGTCCACCTCCGGTCTCCTGTGACATTCTTCCCCTAAATGAAGTTCTATGGAGAGTAATGAATAACAGAGGGCCACTGCGGTCTGTAATATGGAGCTATGTGTGGGCTCTACTCTCTAATGCATGAATGGTAATTACCTTGTCAGGGAAAGGCTGCTGTAACTGGCTGACCTCCAGTGGAGTGATGAGGGGGATGTTGTCGAAACCGTCCTCCACTGATGGCTGTCTCTCCACCTTCTCTACCAGGTTACTGCCCAGTTTAACCATTTCTGAGACAAACACAAACAGTCAAATCTTAGATTCTGAAAAAAGGAAAGAAACCCAGAAGACGCAATATGTGAAAATAGGAAAAACATATAAGAACAATACTAATACAATATTAATACTATATAGGCATCAACTATACTTATTTTCTTTATTTTTGTGATTTATTGTGATATTTACATTTATAAGCAGCTTTAATGTTTAATAAAACACCCGAGGAGAGGAGAGGTTTTTCCAGCACTTGGATAAAATAGACCACCATAGTTCCAAATGATCTAACATTGGATTCCTTCATACTTTCAGCACAAAACTTCACCCATTGTCATATTTCAGAATAATAAAAAAATATTTTTGAACCTCCATTATTAACTTGCTGAGAGATATAAAAAAGAATGTGAAAATAAAAATGAAAAATTTTCTGTTTCATTCTGGCTCTTACTTTTTTATTTTCTCTGTAGTGTCTTTGGCTGTGTGTATCCAGCTTGTTCCCAATCTAATTTATTCACAATTTGAAAGTATTTCTATTAAATAAACCTTAAAACCTTTCAAACTTTTTCAGGTGGTTGCAATATTAAAATGTAATAGGTGCTATGTGGTATCATTAGCTGATACCTTCTAATATGTATGCATATTATTATTGTTATTATAATTATTTATTATTATTATTTTTTTTTTTTTTTTAAGAGTAGACTCTCGAGCTCAAGTCCTCTATCTATTAACCTTCATATCATAAGGATTATATAAATATGCAATATTGTGGACTGTAAATTCATCAAGTTTGTGTACATATTTTCTATTATTTTTAAACTGTATTGTATATAATATATCAGCCATCAACCACATTGCTCTCAGCCACTAAAAACAAATATCAATAGACAAGCATTTATGTAAAAGCCATTATTTTCTGTACACCTTTTAGATCGGAATTCTTTAAAAACATCTTCATCTTGGATGAAGTATCTCGGATCTTTTTTTTGAGGGAATTAAAAGTTAGGATGGAAGGTCCTGTTGACATTAAAGTAATGCAGGTGGGTTGCATTATTTCCTTCCATAGCATCATCCGCCTGAGAGGATTAGCATCTCTGACATTACTACATCTGATGTTGCATGATATTTTCTATTTAGCACTTGTTAGTCTGTCTCTGAGGGTTCTGCTGTTGGAGCTCTGTGATTTTGTTTATTCAGTAACTGTGAGTCTCTCTTCATGTCATTATGACTCAGTGTGCATGTGCACACACATGCATGTCTATGCCTACTAATTCACACACACACAGACTCGCTCATGCCTTACTCATTAGCAGACCAGGGAAAACATCTGATAGGTTCCTGCTCTTATTCTCTCCCCCTACAGTTCCTAATAAGCTATTAAAGAGCTCTCTCCAGATAACTAAAAACAAAAAACAGGACAATCACTAAATAAAGACCAATATACACTCACTGAGCACTTTATTAGGAACACCTGTACACCTACAAATTCATGCGATTATCTAATCAGCCAATCATGTGGCAGCAGTGCAATGAATAAAATCATGCTGACACGGGTCAGGAGCTTCAGTTAATGTTCACATCAACCACCAGAATGGGGAAAAAATGTGATCTCAGTGATTTTGACCGTGGCATGACTATTGGTGCCAGACGGGCTGGTTTGAGTATTTCTGTAACTGCTGATCTCCTGGGATTTTCACACACAACAGTCTCTAGAGTTTACTCAGAATGGTGCCAACCCCCCCCCCCCCCCCAACAACAACAACAACAACAAAAAACATCCAGTGAGCAGCAGTTCTGCTGACGGAAATGCCTTGTTCATGAGAGAGAATGGCCAGACTGGTTTGAGCTGACAGAAAGGCTGTTGTAACTCGGATAACCACTCTGTACAATTGTAGTGAGCAGAATAGCATTTCAGAATGCACAACACGTCGAACCTTGAGGTGGATGGGCTACTACAGCAGACCACGTCGGGCACTTTATTAGGACCAGAGTGTTCCTAATAAAGTGCTCAGTGAGTGTACATCAGCTAGGCCGATTAACTGGCTGATATTTGGCCATTTTGAGATTACCGGCATTGGCCGATAACTGTGCCTGCTTGACTGAGTAACAGAAGTGCTAGTTACCCATTGTGTTATTGCAACAACCTACCAAGAGCCTTGTTATTGGATAATGCCCCTTTTCTTTTTAAAAATAAATATTTTTGAGTAACTATTGAGTGAAATAAGAATTTTTGAAATAAGAATTATAGCAAATTTGTGTATGTCTCATTTGCTTTCTTTAAATTGTATTGTGTTTTATATATATATATATATATATATATATATATATATAAACGTGTATATATATATACTGGTCTGACATCATGAAATTAAACAGTGTTTGAAAAGGGTTCGACCACGGACCGCTATCGATGACGCACAACGTTACTGAACCCTGAGCAAATATGAAAATAAATGACGTCATAATAAATTATGTTATATTGCTTCATACCATGGACAAATGTAAGTATTTGGAATTCATCACACACGCCTCCGCCAATGTTGACATGTCAGGCGTATGGACCGCTCAGCATTATGCGCTCATAATGAACCATTACACAACAGATGCGGATTCACTGATGCGTAGGCTTTAATTTAAAAGAACGATGCCAGTCATTTATTGTTTTTGACACAGTAAAGGAAAATAATATCTGTAGTTTTATAGGGGAAAATCTTACTTAAATACATCTGATTTCCCCCCGCATTTCTGTAATCACGCAATAGCCGCTGTCCAGAGGTTTGGAGACCAAAAAAAAAAAAAAAAAAAAAAAGATGGATACATAATAATATGCCATCTCTCTTTCGTCGAAAATAAGTGGAACATAGATACTCACTGGTTTTCCTGCCGATTGTCTTGGCAATGCTTCTCTATCGATGATGTTGATATCTGCTGGTTATTATGGCTGTGTGTGAGATTCACTGAAGCGCATCAGCTGCCTGTCGCTGGATTTCCACTGAATCGTCGCTCATGTATGATGTCAAGTGTATGGCAGAAGATAACTGGGTAATCAATGGTGCCAAAATCCATTTACACACATTCACATTAAGGAAATGACAATAGCGTTTTCTCACTAGCCTATGTTGCAAAACATAAAACAAAGCACTATAGCACGAGAAATAATAATAATAATAAAAATATTTGCCTATAATAAAGTTAATTTGTGACATTTTGCAGTAGTCATCATTTAGTAAATGTCTAGTCCTTTTATTCCTACCAGTTTAACTCATTTTTAAGCAAAAATGATGACGAAGTTAAAGGGAAAGTTCACCCAAAAATGAAAATTCTCTCATCATTTACTCACCCTCATGCCATCCCAGGTGTGTATAACTTTCTTTCTTCTGAAGAACACAAACAGCTCTGTAGGTCCATACAATGCAAGTGAATGGTGGCCAGAACTTTGAAGGTCCAAAAAGCCCATAAAGGCAGCAAAAGCGTAATCCATATGACTCCAGTGTTTAAATCCATGTCATTTGAAGCGATATGATAGGTGTGGGTGAGAAACAGATCAACATTTAAGTCCTTTTTTACTATAAATTCTCCTACATGCCAGTTGGTGGCGATATGCAGGAAGAATATGAATTGCCAAAAACAAGAGATGAATGTGGAAGTGAAAGTGGAGATTTATAATAAAAAAGGATTCAAATATTGATCTGTTTCTCGCCCACAACTATCATATCACTTCTGAAGACATGGATTTAACCACTAAAGTCTTATGGATTACTTTTATGCTGCCTTTATATGCTTTCTGGACCTTCAAAGTTCTGGCCACCATTCACTTGCATTGTACAGACCTACAGAGCTGAAATATTCTTCTAAAAATCTTTGTCTGTGTTCAGCAAAAGAAAGACATTCATACACATCTGGGATGGCATGAGGTTGAGTAATTGAAGAGGGAATTTCCATTTTTGGGTGAACTATCCCTTTAAATATGTCTAATTCAGTATAGGCCTATTATCGTTTTCTCTTTTCTCCTAGTTTCTTTTCTTTCAATTAGAAAATACTTTCTTCTAGAAATGCAATAATGCACTTTTGTAAAAACATACATACTGTAAAAGGTCATAAGAGTAAGATAGCAAAAGACTAATTTGTAAACCGTTTTCTCAGCAGCTGTTGTTACATGCTGGGGAGTCTGAATTTGAATTTATAGTGCCTGTGTGACTTTTTGAATGGAGGTGAAGATCTGGATGTTTAAAAGGAATAAAATTGTTTGTAATCTAATTTGGAATAAAATCCTTTAAGGACTTTAAATAAGAATATACATTATCATTGTTGACCATCTAGGCCAGTTTATACAGAAATCTATTTTTACTCCCCATATATTTTGAATCATGGAGATTTTGGTGACTGAGTTTTTTTTTTTTTTTGTGAAAGTAGAGACTAAAAAACACAGACTATCAGATCCAGACCTGTCTGAGCATGTGCACATATATTTAGTCTTTGCAGGACCCATGCATTTTATTTAGGCCTACGTTTGTTATTACCTCCATATTATCTTCAGATTTCAGACTCCAAATACAATCTGTCTCAGCTCGCAGCTTCAACACATGCTGTAAAAATCTTTTTACAGTTTTGAAACAACTATGCTTCAACATCCATACTTTATTAAATTGTTCTTAATAATCACTGTAATAAAAATAGTAAGGCTTTCCATTTGACTTCATTTTAAAAGCATAAAAACAAATCGGGTTTAAAATATGCAACATTGCCACCTAGTGTCAAACCTTCTTAAATACAGAATATACAGTGTATACTGTATATACATTATACATACAGTATATATATATATATATATATATATATATATATATATATATATATATATATATATATATATATATATAATGTATTTAAGAAGGTTCATATACAGTTGTGCTCAAAAGTTTACATACCCTTGGAGAATTGGTAATATATGTACCATTTTTAAAGAAAACATGATTGAGCAGGCAAAACACATTTCTTTTATTTCTTATGGGATTCATATTAACTGTAGGTTATAACAGAATGGCACAATCATAAAACAAAACATGGCAACAAAGAAAAAAATGAAATGACCCCTGTTCAAAAGTCTGCATACTCTTAGTTCTTAATACTGTGTATTGCCCCCTTTAGCATCAATGACAGCGTGCAGTCTTTTGTAATAGTTGTCTATGAGGCCCCAAATTCTTGCAGGTGGTATAGCTGCCCATTCGTCTTTGGTCATCTTGCGTGAACCGCATGTTTGAGATCTCCCCAGAGTGGCTCGATGATATTAAGGTCAGGAGACTGTGATGGCCACTCCAGAACCTTCACCTTTTTCTGCTGTAACCACTGGAGGGTCAACTTGGCCTTGTGCTTAGGTTTATTGTCATGCTAGAAAGTCCAAGAGCGTCCCATGCGCAGCTTTCGTGCAGAAGAATGCAAATTGTCTGCCAGTATTTTCTGATAACATGCTGCATTCACCTTGCCATCAATTTTTACAAGATCCCCCGTGCCTTTAGAGCTCACACACCCCCAAAACATCAGTGAGCCACCACCATGCTTCACAGTGGGGATGGTATTCTTTTCACTATAGGCCTTGTTGACCCCTCTCCAAACATAGCGCTTATGGTTGTGACCATAAAGCTCTATTTTGGTCTCGTCACTCCAAATTACAGTGTGCCAGAAGCTGTGAGGTGTGTCAAGGTGTTTTTTGTGGCACTGGCGCAGTAAAGGCTTCTTTCTGGCAACTTGACCATGCAGCTCATTTTTGTTCAAGTATCGTCATATTGTGCTCCTTGAAACAACCACACCTTCTTTTTCCAGAGCAGCCTGTATTTCTCCTGAGGTTACCTGTGGGTTTTTCTTTGTATCCCGAACAATTCTTCTGGCAGTTGTGGCTGAAATCTTTCTTGGTCTACCTGACCTTGGCTTGGTATCAAGAGATCCCCGAATTTTCCACTTCTTAATAAGTGATTGAACAGTACTTACTGGCATTTTCGAGGCTTTGGATATCTTTTTATATCCTTTTCCATCTTTATAAAGTTCCATTACCTTGTTACGCAGGTCTTTTGACAGTTCTTTTCTGCTCCCCATGGCTCAGTATCTAGCCTGCTCTGTGCATCCACGTGACAGCTAACAAACTCATTGACTATTTATACACAGACACTAATTGCAATTTAAAAAGCCACAGGTGTGGGAAATTAACCTTTAATTGCCATTTAAACCTGTGTGTGTCACCTTGTGTGTCTGTAACAAGGCCAAACAATCAAGGGTATGTAAACTTTTGATCAGGGCCATTTGTGTGATTTCTGTTACCATTATGATTTAAAAAGGAGCCAAACAACTATGTTATAATAAATGGCTTTATAAGATCACTATCCTTAAATAAAAGACATGCATGATCAGTCATATTTTCAAAATCAATGCCAAAATTTCACAATTTCTGCCAGGGTATGCAAACTTTTGAGCACAACTGTATATTACAACCTACCTTACCTCAGAATTGTAAATGTCATTTTCAGAGTGTGTCCAGATTGTTTGTTTTTTACTTTAGTTAAAGGGTTCTGCATGTGTTGGAGAACTTACCCCCTTGCTATATTGTGTATTAGCCATGGAAGTGACTGGATGTTGATATCAGAGGTCAGCTGACAATATTTGTATTAATTGTCAAAATGAGGTTAGAATTTTGCCTGCACCATCAAGCGTGTACAAAAAGGCATTTTATATGTTCAGCATTTCAATGTACCTAAGCTACCACTAGATGACAGTGCAGATTTTACTTTTTTTTTTTTTTAATTGTTCAGTTTTAAGACTTACTCTTTATCTTCTTGTGCTTTAAGTGTGTGAGTATTAACTGGAATAGGCTACCCTTTGCAATAATTTACAGTAAATCCAATTTCACACATAGCTAAACATTACATGGTAAATAAATGTCGCTGCTGAATTGCTCTTTCCAAATTTATCAGGGAAGTTGAAGCTAATCCCTGATTATCCCTGAATAACTTTCCACCTCCTATTAACAGTAACTCTTAAATTAGGCATGGCCCTAATCTTCCTGGGGTTGACTGCTTTATTGCTTGCCCAGGGCCCTGGATAGTTGCCCTGTATATTCTAAGTGAACCTTTGTGCAGGAAATGGCCATAGAATAGCCCAGGATGTACCTTGTGAATCTGATTGAAATTTATGCAAGGGTGGCTACTTTGAAGAAGCTAAAATATAAGATTTGTTTAAAATGTATTTAATTTAAATTATATCATTGGTGTTATTTGATATTTTTGATGACTTTACTATTTAAAAAAAAAAAAGTATGATAATAAAGATTGGGTGTCAAAACTTTTGACTGGTAGTGTGGTAAAGGTTTTTAAAAAACTTTTATATTGTTGCTAGTGCTTTAATAGCATTAATCTAAAGTAAAGCCACAGTTGTTTTTTAAATTCAATTTAAAAAAGAAATTATGTAACAGCCTCAGCTGGCAAATTCACAACATGCCTCTTTCATGAAAACTTCTGTTAGGCAATCAGACTTCCATCCAAACAATCGAGCCCAAGCATTTTTTAGCTCTAACGCTTCAGTTACATGGAAAAGATCATGACTATCAGCATGACGGATGAACATGCTGTACTTTTTTCCCAAGCCAAATATTTGAAAGCACTTTAATTATCTGTTATATCCCTGTGACACTAGTCTCCTGTCTCAGGTCATTATAAAATGTCATTAACTGTAAAGAAAACTACAGTAGGGGAGACTGGGGGCAATTGTAATGGGGGCAACTGTAACACACTACATTTAAATTAAAACTAAATTAAATTAAAACCAAGCTAGAAAGTGACACATAATGATTTGAGGTATAAAAGTCTTTTGTTTTTATTTTACTGTTTAAAGTCTTTGAATTTAAACTTCTATCTATTTTAACCCTTTATGCTCTGAAAGTGTTTTTAAAGGTGATTTCCTGTTTCAGTGGCATGCCCAAAATTAAAGACTTATAACTCTACAAAAAAAAAAAAAAAACCCAAAGAGTATCAATTGTTCTGTATCATTGAGGTTGTGTCATGTACTTGGCGCCATCTCCTGGTGGCCATATGTTATTAGAGTGAATGATCCTCTCTGCCCATATTTATATGACTTCCACCTCTGGTTGCAGCGATCTGAATCCTAATACGATTGGTTTAGCGTTCCATGACGCTGAACAACTACATAATTTCCGATGAGGTCATCTGATCCAGGAAAACTAACGTGTTTTTAGCTAGATAGCACGTGTTGTGTGCACATTTTGTTTTGTGTGGATTATCTAATTATCTATGCATCCGATTACGTTGTGTGTGGGCTCGTTTTAACGGAAATCCTCTCCTCTAAGTAATGGTATGATACCTTATGTTCTGATTATTTTTCATGAATTTATAAGTGAATGTATGTCAAAGACATGTACTTAGCTATTACTCGTTATATATTTAGCACTTGTTCAGTTTTGGTCATAATGCATACATGCATTGTAAAGTAAATCTTCTAAGCTTCAAAATGATACCTATTTTGTAATGGTCAACTTGTTTTGTAGTTATAAATATTTTGATAATTATTTCTTTTTCGGTGGGCCAATCCAAGTTTAAAGGGTAAACTCTTTGTTGTAAGGTAAAAGTTAACATGAATGTCAGATATTAAACAATGTTTTTGGTAGCTACAGTACAGAATTTCATCATAGCTGTGAGATTGGGGCCAAATAATAATAATAAAAAAAATAATAATAATTTGACTGAACTGAATGATTGAATGATCTTTAAAAAAATATAACATTCTATAAATTCTTATATTAAATTCAAAATTGTGATAAAGTCTTTCTTAATGAAAATATTTTAAAGGCACTATTACTGGAGGCACATACAGTGCAATCAGAAAGTATTAAGACCCCTTCATTTTTTTCACATTGTGTTATGTTGCAGCATAATGCTAAAATGCTTTGAATTATTATTTCCGACTCCCCATATCAATCTACAATCCATACCCCATTATGACAAAGAAAATACAGATTGTTGATAACTTTGAAAGTGTATAAAAAAATAAAAAATAAAATAAAAAACCCCCCGAAATATCACATTGACATAAGTATTCAGACCCTTATCTCAGTACTTAGTTGAAGCAACTTTGGCAGCGATTACAGCCTCAAGTCTTTTTGGGTATGATGCGACAAGCTTTGCACACTTGAATTTGGGGATTTTCTGCCATTCTTCTCTGCAGATCCTCTCAAACTATGTCAGGTTGGATGAGGACCATCGGTGGACAGCCATTTTCAGGTCTCTCCAGAGATGTTCGATTGGGTTAAAATCCGGGCTCAAGTCATTCACAGATTTGTCCCCTAAGCCACTCTTGTGTTGTCTTGGCTGCGTGCTTAGGGTCATTGTCCTGTTGGAAGGTGAACCTTTGGTCCAGTTTTAGGTCCTGAGTGCTCTGGACCAGGTTTTCATTAATGACATCTCTGTATTTTGCTGTGTTCAGTTTTCCTTCAACCCTAACCAGTCTTCCAGTCCCTGCCGCTGAACCCCACCCCTGCACAGGTGATGAGAGGTGCCTTGTTTCCTCCAGACATGACGCTTGGAATTGAGGTCAGACAGTTCATTCTTCATTTCATCAGACCAGAAAATCTTGTTTCAAACAGTCTGAAAGTCCTTTAGGCGTTTTTTTATGTGATTTGCACTGAGGAGAGGCTTCCATCTGGCCACTCTGCCATAAAGCCCAGATCGGTGGAGTGTTGCAGTGATGGCTGTTCTTCTGCAAATTCCTCCCATTTCAACCCATGATCTCTGGAGCTCAACCAGAGTGACCATCGGGTTCTTGGTTACCTCTCTTACCAAGGCCCTTCTCCCCTGATTGCTCAGTTTGTCTGGGCGGCCAGCTCTAGTAAGAGTCCTCGTTTTTCCAAACGTCTTCCATTGTAGAATTATGGAGGCCACTGTGCTCTTGGGAAGCTTCAATGCATCCAACATTTTTTGTAGCCTTACCCATATCTGTGCCTTGACACAATCCTGTCTCTGTGCTCTGCAGGCAGTTCCTTTGACCTCATGGCTTGGTTTTTGCTCTGATATGCATTTTCAGCTGTGAGACCTTATATAGACAGGTGTGTGCCTTTCCAAATCATGTCCAATCAATTGAATTTGCCACCAGTGGACTCCAATCAAAGTGTGGAAACATCTCAAAGATGGTCCAGAGAAATGGGATGCACCTGAGCTAAATACTTATGTCAATGTGATATTTCAGTTTTTTATTTTTACCAAATTTGCAAAGTTATCAAAAATTTAGTTTTTGCTTTGTCATTTTGGGGTTATGGAGTGTAGATTGATGTGAAAAAAAAAAGCATATTAGCATAAGGCTGCAACATAACAAAATGTGAAAAAAATGAAGGGGTCTGAATACTTTCAGAATGCACCATATGTGTTTTTTATTCCAAAAATGGCAAGTAGTTTTGTTGTAGTCTATAAGTTATGAAGGAAAATGTACAAATGAGAATTGTTCTGTCAACTGACAATACTGTTCTTTGACAGTAGGGTGAATAAATGTGATCCTTAATAACCATATGGAAACATATGTCTTTAAATCATCCAACCAAGGATCAGTTGTTTGGCTGTGAGAATATTTCTGGATGATGAAAGAGATGGTACATATTCAGCACCGAGTTTCACAATCATCTTCAATGAATCGTAATGATGCAGAACAGAATTGGACAGAAAAATTGTCCACTTTACTTGTCTAAATTAGAACTAATCTAGAAGTCTAATATCAAACTTTAAAAAACTCACTGGTATCATATTACAGAGCGGCCAGCAAGGGTTAGAGCGAAATGTGAAATAATATCGTGAAAGCATGTGTATATTGTGTGTTTACATTTGTGAGTTCCCAGTCAGTCTCCCTATTACTGAAAATGTCAAAACTTCACTGAACTAATCTGCCCTCATTTGCTCAAGCTCTAAAGGTCAGATTTGGTGTGAGTAATTATGAGATGTGTACAGTTAAACTGGCTCGCTCATTACCTGAATTCAGAACAGACTTAGACAGGCCAGACTTCAGAAATGTGACAAAAATTAAAAATAACACCAGAAGAACACATATTCTAAACTTTAAGAGAATAAAATATGTTTTTGTGCAGGTTTTCCTACATTTGATACAGTTCAGATGCTTAGAAACACTTTGTTGTAAGCTAGATAAAAGTTCTTGAAAATCTTGACACAACTTGTTCAAATGCTCAAACCCCAATGCTAATCCTAACTGAAAGTGGAGTACAAAAGTAATCTTAAAGGGAAAATGTAACCTCCAAATTGCGCTCATCATTGATTATGTGAAAGCGATTACTTCCTGGTTTCAACTGGACCAGAAGCCATGTCTCTGATGCTGCTTGTACAAAATGCTATCAGTAACACCACAGGAAAAGGTAAACATGTTTAAATTGATGCAAAGATGTCTGATGGGAGATGGTGTTTGTCAGTAACTCTGCAGAATGGGATCGATGTCAGGGTACTGGGAACATTTGGTAGCAACCAAGCATTTGTTTAATGCTGCTTTTCAACACTTTAATCAATTAAAAACATATTAAATCACATACAGCACTGATATGTTTTAATGTGATTTGTAAAACCTTCTCAAAGTGTACTAATCTGCAAATTTTAAAAAGCAAAGCTAGCACAATTCTTTATTTTTTTATTTTTTTGGAAACCCAGATTTTCCAGTAATTGTCTTCATTTTTAACTCATAGTTTTTTACAATCATGCAATATACTATAAAACACTATGAATATTTTGAACTTATTACCTTTCTTTATGTGTTCCAACCAGAAATTTCCTTCAGCAAGGAAGCTCCACATACCTGTCCACACACGGGCTGTCTGGGCTTGTTTGTTTGGCATCAGTATTCCAGTTTTTCTTTTTTGATGCTGAGAGTATTTAATTCTTCATCAGAACATACTGTAAAACATGTATCAGTGTATGTCCCCTTCCATCCAAAACCTCTCTAACTGTTTGAGTGATTGTCTTCTTATGGACTTTAAGTACGAATCCATATGACTCCAGTGGTTAAATCCGTTTCTTCAGAAGCGTTAGTATAGGTGTGGCTGAGAAACAGGTAAATAATTAAGTCCCTTTTTTACTATAAATGTCCACTTTCACTTTCTTTTCTCCTAAGAGTTCTTCTTTTGTTTTTGGTGATTCACATTCTTCGTGCATGTCGCCACCTACTGGGCGGGTAGGAGGATTATAGTAAAAAAGGACTAAAAAGTGATCTGTTTCTCACCCACAGTTTCAAAGTTCTGGTCACCATTCACTTGCATTGTATGGACCTACAGAGCTGAGATATTGTCCTAAAAATATTTGAGGCACAAAGTGGGGTTTCTCAGTTTGCTACATTGATGGAACCATTTGGAGAACAGGCACCCTTTTGAAAGTGCCTCAAATGTCCTATAACATTAAAATAATAAAGATTAATGAGGAGCAGAGGAGTTTCCCAGAACTGATTTTGAATCAGGAAATGCCTGCCTGCTCAACCACTGGGTATACTTGATCTCTTCTTTAGTCAAGAGTGCTAAGAAGGACAGTGCAGTTGGTTCAAAAGAATTCCATTTTCTACCATGTCTTCCTCTCCTTTACCGGAATCAAGCCAAGATAGCAGAAAGTCTTATGCTCTAAGCATGTAGAGTTATGCCATCTGCCTTGAGGGATGTCATGCGTTAATCACTTGACATCTTCTCCCTCCAGTTATGGAAAGATTCTTTGTATTACCACAATCACGTTTGAGTGTTTTCATCATACAGGGCCTGATCCAGCTCTCAGAGAAATTTCCCTTTCCAATTTATAAAGCTTGAAGACTTTTCCTAAAGACTTTGAAAAGTAATCATTACTCTAATCATGTCTCTATGGTAAAGAGCAGTTCAGTCATGATGTCAATTTGTAGCCCATCCTAAAAGGCTAATTTGCCATGGGTCCCCTTGGGAATTTCCAAAGGGTTTTTAGAATATCAAGTAAAATGTGGTTAACATTACTTGAAGAGACTTTCACATTTGTTTCTGAAATATAGCCTACATTATGCACCGTCATAATGCATAAGTGAATTCTGAAACCGCTGTGCTTTTAAAAAATGTTAATTTGCTATCAAGTTGCTATATATGGACTATACAACAGTTGTCCAATTTGTTAAGAGCATACATTTTGTGGTTGTTGTAGTCCTGATTTTTGCACCATGTTAGCAACTTTTTTTTTATTTAATGTTTTTTTAAAAACACCAGCAGTTATAAAACTAAGGTTTGAAGTATGACTATGCATGAAATTTATGTTGTACAATAAAATGTTAAAGTCTCTTCAAGTAATGATCACACAGACCACAGACCTCATTCATAAATCAAAAACCCTCATTCTAAAAGCCCACTTGAAATTCCCGATGGAACTCAAAAATGCTATGCACTTGGCTTCTTGTCGTACTTAAAGAAATATTCCAGTTTCAATGCAAGTTAAGCAAAAACTGACAGCATTTGTGGCACAGTGTTGATTACCACAAAAAATTATTTTGACCCTCCTTCTTTTTCATATAAAAACAAAACAAAAATCGATGTTGCAGTGAGGCACTCAAAATGGAAGTGAATGGGACCATTTTTGGAGGGTTTAAAGGCAGAAATGTGAAGCTTATAATAAAAGCACTTACATTAATTATTCTGTTAAAACTTGTGTATTATCTGAACTTTAAACTTTGTTACAGTGTAATTACACTAGTAATGACTGATTATTACTAATTAACAACATGTACTTACTATAGGTTTAGGGTAAGGGTTTGGTTTAGGGTTAGTTGCTTGTAATTATGCATAATTGACTGTTATTACTACTGTCGATACATGTAATATGTGTAACAAGTTTACTGTAAAATAAAGCGTTACCGTATACTTTTGAAACAGTGAGTATTTTAATGTTTCGAATTGGCCCCATTTGCTTCAGTTATAAGTGCCTCACTGTAACCCAGATTTGTGCTTTTTTTTTTTTTAAGAAAATGAGGGACAGGTAAAAAATTACAGATTTCGTACAAAAATCATACACATTTACATGTATATTTTAGAGGCAAATTTTAGCAAATTCATTATTTGAGATCAATGTTGGTGCAGTAAATACAATTATTTATTTTAATCAACTGACAGCCCTAAAAAGTACAAATAGTCTCCCGAAATAACTGCAAATAAGTTGCACTGAAAGTTGTGACTGGAAATGCTGGAGCTGTCATAAGTACTTTTTTGTGCAAGTAATCTATTGTTAAAATGTCATCTAACCATGTTAGATGGGTGAGAAATCTTGATGAATTGTCATTAGCTGTGTACAGAACTATAATACCTGCTCTGTGAAAGTAACATGGCGAGTTACTGTATGCCTGAAGCAAGATAGTGGTGATTACAAAAGAGTCATTTATCTTTAAATCATCAAAACCATGGATCAGCTGTTTGGTGTGTGGGAATATGTCTGGATGATTAAAGAGAGATGGCACACATTCAGAACTAAGTTTCGCAATAATCTGCTGTGAATTTTAGAAATACAGAGCAAAATGTGGCAGCAAATATTTTCTCTCATGTGTAGAACTACATTACCAGTCAAAAGTTAGGACACTCCATACTCATTTGTTATTTATACTATTTTCCACATTTTAGAATAAACATCACAAATGGAAGAATGCAAATTATGTAGTATGTTGGCAACTATCTTATGTCTGAGCTTCTTCAAAGTGTCTCTTTGTCAAGAGCTTTGCACACTCTGGTCATTCTCTTAAGCAACTTCATGAGGTGCATCTTAAGATGCTTTTTAAACAGTATTGAAGGAGTTCCTATGTGTGCTGGCCACTTGTTGGCTGCATTTCCTTCACTATTTGGTTAAATTAATAATTGAAATAAATAAATAAATACTTATTTTTTGTTTGTATATAAATTCATAAGTAGGCACCATTTATCAGTCAAGTGTGTCCAAACTTGCATATTTCTGAAATACTACCCAACAGGTAGTATAACTATGTTCAAAGATGAAGATTAAAGATTTAAATACTGCACAATACTATTGATCAGAATATATCAGAGGTGCAGATTCTAAAAGAACATACAAATGTATGAAAGTAAAAATGCAAGGTTTAATGAAAAATATCAGATCAGAGTCAAATAACATTACAGATAGTACAGGGGGGCTTTATAATATGTAACACTTTGCTACCTGTGGAAAACACATTCAAAGGCTGATCAAAACACTCGTGCAGCAAAGCCAGGGTATTACTTTAGTTTATTTTTAGTACCAGAGGATTTTTAGTCACTAGCTATGTGTTAAATCCCCAGAAGAGCACAGCCTTCACTCAACTGCACATTAAACAAGTCATCTTAGCTGGATCTGGATTGACAGTAAACACTCAAGGGACAACGAGGGGAAAGGAAACACACTTCTGTAGCACAGGTGAGACTTAAAAGGCTGCTCCAAAGGAGGTGTAGCCCAAAATGTAGTACAGTAGGGTTACGCAGGCTAAGACTGTAGTATAACTAAAGATAGATAGATGGACAGACAGACAGACAGACAGACGGACAGATAGATAGATGACGGATGGATGGATGGATGAATGGATGGATAGATACTATAGATGGAAATGGATGGATGATGGATGGATGGATGGATGGATGGAATGATGGATAGACAGATGGATGAAAGGATGGATGGATGGACAGATAGATACATAGACAGAAATAGATGGATGGATGGATGGATGGATGGATAGATGGATGATAAATACTGTTGATGGATGGATGATGGATGGAAGGATGGTTGGAAGGATGGATGATAGATAGATAGATAGATAGATAGATAGATAGATAGATAGACAGATAGATAGATACTGTAGATGGAAATGGATGGATGGACGGAGAGATACTGAAGATAGATTGATAGACGGATGGATGGATGGATGGATGGATGGATGAATGGATGGATGGATGGATGGATAGATAGATACAGTATATAGAAATGGATGGATGGATGGATGATAGATACTGTAGATGGATGGATGGATGGATGGATGGAAGGATGGATGGATAGATACTGTAGATGAAATGGATGGATGATAGATACTGTAGATAGATAGATGGATGATGGAAAGATGGTCGGAAGGATGGATGATAGATAGATAGATAGATACTGTAAATGGAAATGGATGGATGGATGAGTGGATGGATGGATGGATGGATAGATACAGTAGATAGAAATGGATGGCTGGCTGGCTGGATGGATGGACAGATAGCTGGATGGATGGATGGATGGATGGATAGATACAGTAGATGGAAATGGATGGATGGATGGATAAATACAGTAGATAGAAATGGATGGATAGATAATAGATACTGTAGATGGATGGATGGATGGAAGGATGGATGGAAGGATGGTCGGAAGGATGGATGGATGGATAGATACTGTAGCTGGAAATGGATGGATGATGATAGATATTGTAGATGGATGGATGGATGGATGGATGGATGGATGGATAGATTAATAGACAGATGGATGGACGGATAGATGAGTGGATGGACAGATGGATGGATAGATAGATAGAGTAGATAGAAATGGATGGAAGGATGATAGATACTGTAGATGGATGGATGGATGGATGGGTGGATGGATAGATACTGTAGATGGAAATGATGGATGGATGGATGGAAGGATGGATGGATAGATACAGTAGATAGAAATGGATGGATGGATGATATATACTGTAGATGGATGGATGGATGGATGGATGGATGAATGGAAGGATGGAAGGACGGTAAGAAGGATGAATGGATAGATACTGTAGATGGAAATGGATGGATGATAGATACTGTAGATAGATAAATGGATGGATAGACGGCTGGATGGATGGATGGACAGATGGATGGATAGATTGATACAGTAGATAGAAATGGATGGATGGATGGATGATAGACACTGTAGATAGATAGAGGGATGGATGGATGGACAGATAGATAGATAGAAAAGTTATTTGGGATAATATAGAAATTATTTGTCATTTTTATCTGATTTGCTTAGCCAATGCCTTTGTTTTATTTGGTTATTTTTCTATGCTAGGCTGTATGGCTCTTTAAAATAACTGAAATCATTTGGCAAAGATATATAAAACCACAATGCAGTCAGTACCTGGAACTACTTCATAGTCATGAAAAAGGAGTTACTGAAAAAGAAAATCAACTCCTTAGAATGTCTGTCAACCAACCAGAAAAAAGCTTTCAACAGTGTCATATAAAATTACATATTCAATACATTATTGAAACATTATTGTGATGATTAGTTGTAATTCCTTAGTGTAACAGGGGGTGTCAGTAGTGTTGGTTGATAGAAGCAGGTGTTCAGTTGTTGTTGTTAACCTGCCAGCATGAAGGAATAAAAAATGAGACATGTTCAAGAAAAGATGCAGTTTATTTCATGCACAACAATGAACAAAATATGGTACCAGGAGTAAAACCAAAACGGGGTGCATTGTGAAAAGCGACATGGATTCTTTGAAGCCACCGGTTAGTTTAAAACTAACGGGGAATGTCGACAGCAATTGGCGCACCTTCAAGCAGCAGTTTCAGCTGTATATCGCGGCCATGGGCCTAGAGACGAAGCCGGACACTAGGAAGGTAGCGTTACTGCTAACTATAGCAGGCCCTCAAGCCATAGAAGTGTACAATACCTTTGTATATGAAGATGCTGATGACAAAGATAAACTGGATAAAGTGCTTGAGAAGTTTGATGCCCACTGCTCTCCGAAAAAGAACGAGACATATGAGAGATATGTTTTTCGATCACGAGTGCAGCTACAGCGCGAACCTTTTGATAATTTTCTGACCGACCTGAAGCTTAAAGCACAGTCATGCAATTTTGCTACACTGAGGGACTCCATGCTCAGAGACCAGATCGTGTTTGGTGTGGAGGATAAAGAAGTCAGAGAACGGCTACTGAGGGAAATGGAGCTGACGCTGGAAGGGGCTATCAAGATCTGCCAGGCAAGTGAGCTCTCGCAAATGCATGTGAGAACATTCAGCGAGATGACGGTGAGCACAGCGAGTGTCAGAGAAAGTTATGGCGCGGCTGTCAGTGCTGTCTCCAGTGAAGGAAGGAGACGCACGCAGACCCGACCTGCACAGCGAACAGACGGACAAGCATTTAACTGCAAACGCTGCGGTTTGCAGCATAAGCCAAAACAGTGTCCAGCTTATGGTAAACTATGCTCTAATTGTCGGGGCAAGAACCATTTTGCAAAGCAGTGTTTCTCAAAAAGAAAAGAGGAGAAGAATAGAAAATCTATAAACATAGTGGAGGACACAGATCTGTGTGAAACATTCTTTGTTGGCATGGTTAACTGTGAAGATGAAACAGAAAAACAAGTCGATGCTGTCAGAGAGGATAAGTGGACAGCACCACTGGAGATAAATGGGACAATAATAACAATGAAACTGGACACTGGTGCAAAGGCAAACCTGATCAGCACATCTGACATTAAAGTGATGAAAGAGAAACCAAAAATATACAAAGAAATGACAGAGTTGAAAGACTACAATGGGCAGAAAATAGAGTGTTTAGGTACATGCAGGCTGAAAGTGATGGTAAAAGAAAAAGTACACCACCTGTTCTTCTCTGTCGTTGCTGAGGACCTTGATTCACTACTGGGTGATAAAGCCTGTGAGGATAAGGGGCTGGTGAAAAGAGTGTATTACATCAACACAGCTGTAAGTACACCAAGTGACACTGTTGACTCTGTAACACAGAACTTTGAAGATGTTTTTAGAGGTCATGGTGCACTGCCCTTCACATATAAAATCCAGTTAAAAGAGAATGCACAACCAGTTGTGCATGCTGCACAAAGAGTTCCAGCACCGCTGAGAGACCGTTTAAAAAAGGAACTGGACAGGATGACGATGCTGGGTGTGATAAAGTACGTCGAAGAACCAACCGACTGGGTCAACTCCATGGTGTGCGCAAAGAAAAAGAATGGCGACCTGAGAATATGTATGGACCCAAAAGATCTGAATGAGAATATTAGGCGTGAGCATTATCAGATACCCAAGCGTGAAGAAATCACAAGTGAGATGGCGGGTGCCAGATATTTCTCAAAACTTGATGCATCACAAGGTTTCTGGCAGCTAAAATTGGATGAAAACAGCACCAAATATTGCACCTTTAATACACCTTTTGGCAGATACTGCTTCCTCAGACTTCCCTTTGGCATCATCTCAGCATCTGAGATATTTCACAGAGCCATGGAGCATATCATTGAGGGACTAGGTGGAGTTCGGGTATATGTTGATGACATCATCGTATGGGGCTCCACAGTCCAAGAACACAATGTGAGGCTGACAAAAGTGCTGGAGCAGGTACGCAAGTATGGATTAAAGCTAAACAAGAGCAAATGCCAGTTTGGAGTTCAAGAAATTATCTTTCTGGGGGACAAGCTCTCTGCACAAGGCATTCAACCCGACCAAGAAAAAGTCAATGCCATAAAAGACATGCCAAGTTCTACAGACAAGACTGGAGTGTTACGCATCATGGGGATGGTCAATTTCATAGGTAAATTCATTCCAAATTTATCCGCAAAAACATCTTGCATCCGTGAACTCCTACACAAAGAGACTGAGTTTAAATGGACAAGTAGACATGAGCATGAATGGCAACAACTCAAAGAAACACTGACAACTGCACATGTGCTGGCATTCTACGACCCGACAAAGAGGATCAAAGTGTCGACAGATACCTCAAAGAACGGAATCGGTGCAGTGCTTCTACAAGCTGAAGGTGAGCATTGGAAACCAGTGGCCTACGCATCCAGGTCCATGACAGAGACTGAGTGTCGATATGCTCAAATAGAAAAAGAATGCCTGGGGCTAGTGTTTGGCCTGGAGAGATTCCACAGTTACATTTATGGCCTACCCTCCTTCACAGTGGAAACAGACCATCGCCCACTAGTTGCCATTATCAAAAAGAATCTGAACGAAATGTCACCAAGGATTCAACGTTTGATGATGAAGATGCAGAGGTATGACTTTGAGCTGATCTACACGCCAGGAAAGCACCTGATAATTGCAGATGTGCTCTCACGAGCACCTACAAGTAACATCGGAAGTACTACTGAAGAGGATGTTCAGTATCAAGTGAGCAAGGTGTCTTCTGCACTTCCGATATCAGACGCAAAGTCCAGACAAATAGCAGAAGATACAGAGCTGCAGTGTGTTATTAATAACATGAAAAATGGATGGCCTGTAGGTTCCTGTACACAGTTCTACCACATCAGAGGTGAACTCAGTGTCATTGATGGACTGTTGCTGAAGCAAAGCAGAATTGTCATTCCACTAAAGATGAGACAGGATGTACTACACAGGATCCATGAAGGTCATCTCGGTGTTGAGAAATGCAAACGGAGAGCGAGATATACAGTTTTCTGGCCTGGAATAAACAGGGACATTGAGAGATTGATAAGCATATGTGACACATGTCAGAAACACAGGAACAAGCAAACCAAAGAGCCTGTGGTGGTAACTGAAGTATCAACAACACCATGGCACAAGGTGGGAATGGATTTGTTTCAGCTTAAAGGAAAAGACTACTTGGTGATCATTGACTATTATTCAAACTTCCCTGAAATGGCTTTGTTGTCAAACACATCATCAAACTGTGTCATAACCCATGCAAAATCCATTTTTGCCAGGCATGGCATACCAAACACTGTAATGAGTGATAATGGACCCTGTTTCAGTAGTAAAGAATGGCATGACTTTGCAGAACAGTACGACTTCAAGCATGTGACATCCAGTCCTCTGTATGCACAGTCTAATGGAAAAGCGGAAAAAGGTGTCCACATTCTCAAACAGCTCCTGAAGAAAGCTGCTGACAGTGGCTCAGATCCTTAACTTGCTCTACTGAGCTACAGAGCATCACCACTGGAGTGCAGACTGTCACCTGCTGAATTGTTGATGAATAGAAAACTGCGCACCACACTGCCAAGCTACATGAAACAAAGCAAAGATTCAAGGATAGAACAAAAACTACAACAACAAAAGATGAAGCAGAAGTCATTCTATGACAGGACAGCTAAGCAGCTTCCACTTCTGTCAACTAATGGAAGACAAAGGCTACTGTTCTTCAGGAAGTAGCTCCAAAATCTTTCACTGTGAGGACTGAGGAAGGACATATCTTCAGACGTAATCGTCGCAGTCTTCTAAAAACACAAGAGACTGTCCCAGAACTCAGCAAAGCCCATACTGAGTCTGAGTCCATTTCTCCACCTGTCACAGACTGTAACACCAATGCACATACTCCAGGTGAACCTGTGCTGAGAAGATCTACCAGAATGAGTAGAAAGCCTGAGAGACTGAACCTGTGACTAAAGGGACAGTAAAAGTAAAAAAAAAAAAAATAATAATAATATTTGTAATTAACAGTAATAAAATGTTAAAGTAACAAATTGGGTAAGACAGCTGGCACCGGTAGTTTGTTTGGTTTACTGTTGAAATATTTGCCTTAAAGAAAGGGGGATGTGACGATTAGTTGTAATTCCTTAGTGTAACAGGGGGTGTCAGTAGTGTTGGTTGATAGAAGCAGGGGTTCAGTTGTTGTTGTTAACCTGCCAGCATGAAGGAATAAAAAATGAGACATGTTCAAGAAAAGATGCAGTTTATTTCATGCACAACAATGAACAAAACAATTATGGTTCTGACTAACATATTTGATTTTCTGTACTGTTTGCCTTTGACAAAAGAGAAATCATTTGGCAAAATCCCAACCATTAGAAATACTAAAAACACAAAGATAACGTAGCAGGCTGGGAATTCCAAGGAGTTTGGAATATCTAGCTGGAAGCAGATCTCTGGAGTCTCTGGATGATACGGACACTATGTGATTCACTGTGTAAACAGATGACTTATTTTCAATCCTGAAATTCAATATTAAATACTATGTGTTTTGGGGATATTATGATGTGTTTCACAGTTCACTTTTCATAAAATATTTACAGTAAAATTATACTAAATACTTAACTGATAAATCAGGCCTGCACTTACATTATACAATCTGGATCCAATGTTTTCATAAGTCTATCACTATCTGAGTGAATATAGGATGAAGCCCCGGAGTCTCCTGACCTCTGTGGATCTCCTCCCCACATCACAGAGCTTCAGGAGGGTGAGCTTCAGGCCCACAGTCTGGATAACTACATGGATTCCATACGAGAGCTCTCCCAACTGACTTACCTTCTCAGTGGGCCCCTCCAGGGATCCCACCTGTACCCCCTACACATGGCCAAATACCCCGACGTGTCATTGGCCACTGCTAGTACTGTCCTAGCCAATAAACCATGGACCCTCACTGGACCAGAAAACATATAAATAACCTTGACAAACTAAAAGGCCCCTGTGTTTTCAAATCAGGACCCTCTGGACTGGCTGTATGGACAAGTGCAGCATGGTGGGGCACCACTCACTGAGAGCAGCCCGGAAGATCTAAGTAAGCCTTGATGGAAAAAAAAAAAATATGAATAATTTTTTGTCTAGGAAAGAAAGGCAAAATAAACCATGGGATAAGGCAGTACAATGCAGAACAAAAGATAAAGGCTGGGTTCATAATTGAATTGCTGTGCAGTACACACTGTATACAGTGTAGTATTTTTGTACATAGCAGAATTACATACTATTATACTATATATAGATATGGCAGAAATAGTAAGAATAGTATGGTAGTATGCATTCAGAACTCAGCCAATGCATTATGCAAAGATAAACATTTCAAACAAAAGTATTTATACATTTATACATATACAGTACATACTATAATCTACAGAAACAGTTAAAGAAGTATTTTAGTATGCTATTTCTAATATATAACATAAGTTAAAATGTGAATAAATTATCCATGTGATGCAATGGTTTGCGCAGAATGATATCTGTTTCTTTTCAATTTATTAAATGCTATAAGATTTACAGTTGATTTATAAACTAATAAATAGCCATAATGTCTATATCTCAGTAACTATAAGGTTTTAAGTCAAAAGTCAAATTGCACAAAATTAAATTGGGATTTAATTTTGATCGTTTTTATTATTTGATTTATTTTTGTATTATATTTTTCTATGATTAAAAATGCAAAGTAATTAAAAAATAAATAACTTTCAGTTTGGCACTAAATAAAAAATGAGAAAGACAGATGAAAGCAGTTCATCTTCTAACCATGCTCTAATAAACAAAGGCCAGTTAGGTTTCGATTTCCTCTAAGTCACTGTGGTTCCCAGATACATCTGCCATGACTCATTTCACCAAAAAAATAAAAATAAAATTGTCACTCTGCCAGATAGAGCTTTAACAAACTTGCACAAGTGCAACACTTCTGGATCAAATCACTGTAGCACACACTGCTATCCCGCTGTGAAAGGCAGGGTGCTGTGTATTTACATAAAGTTACAGATAATGTAAACAATTGACTTCATTTGGTTTGAAAGTTTTTAACAGAAAATGCATTATTATTACTAAGAGTTTAAAGGTCTGAGAGAGGAGTTAGATAGCCAAGCTATTTCGCAATAAGCAGCTTTCTGGCTTGTTTGTTCTGCAGTTAATTCTAACTGCTGTACAAAAAAAAAAAAAAAAAAAAAAAACCTTGTTATAATCAAAACAGATGCAAATAAGGGGGGAAAAAAAAGAACTGAACTGAATAAACAACACTTGGCACAGATGTTCTCTTGGCACAGATGTTCTCTTGTCAAAAACATCTTGTCAAACTGTTTTTTTTTTTTTTTTTTTGCATAGTTTGTGGGACCTACCATGAATTGTGTACACTTTGGTGCTCCATCACTTTTAAAAGCATTAGAGACACAAATCACATGTTTTATTTATTTTGTGAGAACTATTAGATGTGATAAACTATTATAAAAAAATTAACCTAGCATGAAAATAAGGGTCTCTAGTTTTAAACATATCAAATGGTGATTTTGACCTGTTCCACCTCAGAGGTACTGACGTTTTTGAATGTATCCTACCACCCAAAAATGAAAATTCTCTCATCATTTACTCAACCTCATGCCATCCCAGATGTGTATGACTTTCTTTCTTCTGCAGAACACAAATGAAGATTTTTAGAAGAATATTTCAGCTCTGTAGATCCATGCAATGCAAGTGAATGGAGGCCAGAACTTTGAAGGTCCAAAAATCACATGAAAGCAGCGTAAAAATAATTTCCAATGGTTAAATCCATATCTTTATGATAGATATGATAGGTGTGGGTGAGAAACAGATCACTATTTAAGTCCTTTTGTACTCTAAATTCTCCTCCCTGCCCAGTAGGTGGCAATATGCACAAATAATGCGAATCGCCAAAACAAAATTAGAAGAATATGAAGGTGAAAGTGGAGATTTTTAGTAAAAAAGGACTTAAATATTGATCTGTTTCTCATCATATCTCTTCTGAAGATTTGGATTCAACCACTGATTGCACTGCCTTTATGTGCTTTTTGGACCTTCAGAGTTCTGGCAACCATTCACTTGCATTGTATGGACCTACAGAGCTGAGCTATTATATCTAAAAATCTTAGTTTGTGTTCTGCAGATGAATGAAAGTCATACACATCTGGGATGGCA
The DNA here is from genome assembly GCF_019703515.2 of Myxocyprinus asiaticus. Classification (NCBI taxonomy): domain Eukaryota; kingdom Metazoa; phylum Chordata; class Actinopteri; order Cypriniformes; family Catostomidae; genus Myxocyprinus; species Myxocyprinus asiaticus. The sequence goes on from NC_059350.1 coordinate 7,159,315, forward strand.
TGAGGGTGAGTAAATAATGAAAGAATTTAAATTTTTTGGTGAACTGCCCCTTTAATGCAATAGTTTATTGCAGTTAATCCCAGTGGTGGAAAGAGTACTGTTTTTTTTTTTTTTTTTTTACTTAAGTAAAAGTACTACTACTGAAGAAATAATTAACTTGAGTACAAGTAGAAGTACTGAGAAATATTATGACTCTAAATAAGTAGTTTGCCGAAAAACTACTCAAGTAATTATGCTACAAGTTACTTAATGAAAATTATATTATATATAGTATATACACTTTCATTTTTAGAACACAAAGGCATTTTTGTTCTTGAAAGAAATTGATACTTCCTTTCACCAAGGATGCATTAAATTGATCAAAAATACTGCCAAAATCATTAATTGCAAGTTTGAAATAGTTGTTTTTTATACACTTTAAATAGTTTTTTATCCACTTAAAACATCTGTTGTTTTAAGTCTTTATTCCATTTTTCTTTACCCATGATGGCAAACATATACTGTCACTTATTCCTACGAAAAGCATTCTAAAGTGCTAATTTGGTACCCAAGAAAAGTTTCTTATTATTAGAACAATTGAAAATGGTTGCGCTACCATGCGGAAATCACAATACAGTGGGGTTTTTCCCCATTTGCTGAGGTACTGAGTTCTTACAAGTTGCTTTACACTTGCAAGTCAAATTTGGGTTTTAAAAATAGGCAAAAAGAAACTCCTGAAGTTCTATTTTCTTCTAAAGTCTATTGTTTTAGAGAGAGATGAAGGCTATTCCATGCATTACTGTTTTGAAAAAAGAATCTCTAACCAGGATAGAGAGGAAAGTGGAAGGCCCAGATGCACAACAAAAAGACAAGTAAATCACAGTCTCTAGTTTGAGAAACAGACTCCTCACAGAAGCTTCTAAATGCCAAAAACCTGCACTGCTGCAAGAGGATTATTGGACAAACAGAACATTTTAAGAATACAACATTTATTTAAATAGAAATAGCCATAACATTCTAAATGTCTCTAAATCGTCTCTAAACTACATAATATGCATTGTGATTGAAACAGATTCATATTTCAGGTTTATTCTTATTCAAGTATGTCCAAGTATTTTGGCTATTGAGTTAACATACTGTACAAAACTAATATAATGCAATATCATAGAGGAAGAAATGTATCCTCTATGATATTTCAGCAATTATCCAGATATGGAATGAGATTATTAAGCAAATGGTTATCAACTCCTACATGCCAACTGAATAAAATAAGGTAAAAATAAAAATTTCACACAGTGTTTAGTGAGAGATATGATTGATTCAAACACTAAAAGTGGTTGTTTTGTATATGTATTTATTATTACAACTGTAATACAATAACTAATTAACATTATGGTTATTTAACATATTGAGATATTATTATTAAGTAAATTGTAGCATTTGGTTATATTGTTTTGTGATTTCTCATACCTTCTTTATATAACATCCCTTGCACACTTTTGGCCTCTAGTGCATGAGGCATTTCAGACAGATAAACATCAGGACAGGGAAGTACAGTACAGCACCATGAGCGAGAGTGTTACCCACTAGGACAGTTTATTTTGAACAAGAGGGGAGAACGGTTATGGAATTTAACATGGGAGTACAATTGTAATGTTGGGGCAGGCAGAGCAGGACAGGCAGACAAGAGCAAACGAAGACGAGATGAGACTTTGGGAATCAGACAAGGCTGCAGACCATGTGGGACCAGATGGGGCTGGAGACCACCTGGGGCCTGAGGGCGCTGGAAAACTTGGCGGAGCAGAGGGCAGAGCCAGCGAAGGACCCAGACACCAGGGCGAATCAGGAGGCCAAGGCTGAGCCAGCAGGCAGTGGGCTTGGTGAGACATGCCCTGGTGAGACAGAGTGTGGAGCATGGCCTGGCGAGACAAGGCATGGAGCAGGAGACCAGGGCAGAGCCAGTGGCCAGAGAAGTGACTCCACGAAGGGAGCGGGGTCTGGCGGTTTGGGTGGTGACCACAGGGCAGGGACAGGAGGCCTGGGAGGCAGCCACAGGGCAGGGACAGGGTCAGGAGGCCTGGGAGGCGGCCTCAGGGCAGAGGGGACATAGTTCTGGGCTGTGGCCACTGGACTGGGTTCAGAAGGGAGTGGCTCAGAGGGCGGAGCTGTGGAAGGCTTAGCGAGCGAAGCCGTGGAAGGCTCGGGCACTGGCTGCGATGGGGGAACTGTCATAGTGGCTGAGAGCATAGGCAGTGGCAGGATAACAGTCTCCAAGTTCGTGAGCACTGGCAGTGATAGCGGAATGACCTCCATGGTTGTGAACATTGGCAGCGACAGGGGAACGACCTCTGTGGTCGTGAGCACTGGCAGCGACTGGGTAATGACCTCCATGGTCGTGAACACTGGCAGTGAGAGGGGAACGACCTCCATGATCGTGAACACTGGCAGTGACAGGGGAACGACCTCCATGGTCGTGAACATTGGCAGTGATAGGGGAATGACCTCTGTGGTCGTGAGCACTGGCAGTGATAGGGGAAAGGCCTCCATGGTTGTGAGCACTGGCAGTGACAGGGTAATGACCTCCATGGTCGTGAGCATGGGCAGTGCCTGAGGAGTAGGAGCCCTTCTTCTCCTCTTCTGCTTATAGATGGCCGTGAGCACAGCTGTGGGAGAATCGGAAGGTAGAGCCGTGGGAAGCTCGAGGGGCGGAGCCATGGGAGGCTCGAGGAAGGAAGTCTCCACGACCACTGAGGCTGGGGAGAAAGTGGTCTCCGTTGAAGGGAGCTCGGAGACCACTGGAGCCATAGTGCCCCCACCCCCCCGAAAATTCCTCTAGGGCTGGAACTGGCATGAAAGCTGGCTCTGGGACGGACGAGGCTTGAAACGCTGGCTCTGGGAAGGACGAGGCTTGCAACGCTGGCTCTGGGACGGACGAGGCTTGCAACACTGGCTCTGGGACGGACGAGGCTTGCAACACTGGCTCTGGGACGGACGAGGCTTGCAACACTGGCTCTGGGACGGACGAGGCTTGCAACACTGACTCGTTGGCCATGGCAGGTGTGGACGTTGGCCATGGCAGGCATGGGCATGGGCATTGGCTGTGGAAGGCCTGGAGGAAGGAGCCGTGGAAGGGCCTGGAGGAAGGAGCCACCGTGGTCAGGAGTGCTGGCAAGGGAACAGACATCTCATCCGCTACCTCTCCCATGGTGAAGCTTGAGCCGGCCGGTAGAAGGGCGAAATCTATGTATTTCTCCAGTGTCCAGAGGGTGGTAGTTCGGGGTAACTGTGATCGTATAGGCTCATTCAACCCCAACCGAAAGATATCTTTGGAGGCGGTGCCACTGAAGTTCACTTGATAGCTGAGGTCACAGAATTCCTCCACATATTCCTCGATGGAACGATTCCACTGGCGTAACCACAGAAGTTACTGCTGGGTTCATTTTGTCGGTTGAGTATTCTGTAACATTGGGGCAGGCAGAGCAGGACAGGCAGACAGGAGCAAGCGAAGACCAGACGGTGTGAAGAACCCAAGTGCAGTTTATTTACAAGATGTGGAAATCCAAAACGTGAATTCAAAACAAAACAAACATAAACAACTTGACTTGGCTGTTACAAACAACATTACACCAACAATACTCAACAAGAGACAATGGCTAACATGAGGGAAACAGAAAATCACATGACAAAGACACATGACCAGACAAGGAAGTAAACTAATTTCAAAATAAAAGACATGTAGCAAAAACATTATTCAAAACACGAACAAAACACACATAAACGTGACAAAAATACCGAACTGATGTGGATTGATAGAAGTGGAGAGCCCGTCTGTGTGCACAATAGTGTGAGGAACCAAACAGTGGGAAAAAAATTATGTTCATTGAAAAGTCAAAAGAAGATCGCAATGCATGTCATTGTAACTATATCATATATTATTAATAAAACACGGCAACTCGTTGCATGGGCATTTTTTGCCTCCATATTTTGGGCCATTTTTGCCCCGAGTCTCCATTAATTTCTGACACTATTGGCATTGTATCTTTCTAAGGTATTTAAAAGTTTGTTTTAGACATATAGTAGCAAGTAAACAAGATATCCCCACATATATGTCAAACTACATTGTGTTAATGTTTGACACAGTAAAAACATTGCCTACCTTAAAAACAAGTGAAGTTTGATAAGTGGTTAAACGTGTTCAGACGGTTTCCTCGTACCTGAATGAATGGCTCCTTTCCAGAATAAAATGAAAAATGCAGAAAATCACAATATTACAGTTATTATTGTATAGTGACAAGGCAGAAAGTCTTGGAGAAGCTAGAGAAGATAGGACACCGGCGGCAGTTTATGCAAGCTGCTGTGCTCATGATGCTGTGCCCTGTGGACTTCTGTTGTGCTGCGCAAAGCGCATTTTAGTTTATAAACAGATTTAGCACTTATAACTTCCTTCTTCCCCAAAATTATGAAATATTATGTATTTTTTGTATTTTGTAATTGTGATGAAAAATAACTGTAGTGAAGTTAAATACTTAATTTTTAATCAACTCAAGTGAAGTACTATTCTTTATTTATACTTAAAAAAGTAGAAACATTTGAAAAATGTACTCAAGTACTGTAACGAGAGTAGTTTCGTTACTTTCCACCTCTAGATAATCCTTTTTTTTTTTTTTTTCTGGAATTGGAAGTAGGTGGCACACATAGGTTTCCAGTACTGAACCAAATAAACTTTTGAGTGTTTAATCCAAAAAGCATGTGCACAACAACATCTAAAGCAAAATAATGTAGTCACTGGGGAATTACCATCTCAGCTTGATGAATACAATATGGTTGCCAGCCTGAAACATGATTGCTGATATAAAAACATCAGTTGATTTATATGTCAACAAAACTTTTTTAGTTATATTTTAAGGTAAATATCAAAATGCTGTTTATGTTTAAAAGACACTCTACTGAATATAAAGTATAGGCTAGTTGATTCTTCATCATGAAGAAAGTATTAACTTTAGCACAAAACTGCCTTTATTTGGTTTATGCTGTTTGGTTTCAGTTTTATAAAGTATACACACTCACATGTGCACATACGCCCAACAACACTTACCGCTTTGGCCACTAGGGGCAGTGTCTCGAATTTAGGTAAACCGATTTTATCTAAAAAAAGATCAACCACCTGTTTCAGGTTTCACTCTGAGATCAGTCTGGCATATTGGCATTTCCCATCTTCCTCTGCATTCTTGTCTGTTGTTCATAATTATCTGAGGCAAAATTTTAAAAATAGCTAACACATCAAGATTTCTTTTTGCATGAATAAGCGGGTGAGATGTTTTACCACAAAATAATGTTATGACTATTGCTATAATTTGTAGCTTATCAGGGACAATATCACAATGTTGTCCCTGATAATGAAGACAATGAATTCAAAAGCAAATTCTGGACTTTCAGCTGTTAAAACTTGAGAATCTTTGAGCTGGAATGTTATGAGACCAGAAAGGAATTAATTTCGTCATTAATTCAAAACTTAAGTACTTAACAAACAAGGAGATAGGGATAATTTTCACTTAAATGTAAATGGAGGTTGTTTCATTGCCAGACAGCATGATTATCAGCTATCTGCTGCAACTTGTCAGAAAGCAGTCATGAAGTCATGAAGCCAGCTTTAAATGTTATCTCCTCGGCATCAGTCTTGAGACATTTTCTTTGGTAATTACCCCTTCATTTTTTTTCACATTTTGTTATGTTAAGCTCTGTCAGGTTGAATGGGGACTGTCGGTGGACAGCCATTTTCAGGTCTCTCCAGAGATATTCGAATGGGTTAAAGTCCAGGCTCTGGCTGGGCCACTCAAGGACATTCACAGAGTGGTTCCTAAGTCACTCTTGTGTTGTCTTGGCTGTGTGCTTAGGGTCAATGTACTTAAAATGTAAATATTGGCTACATCATATTAAGATATCAAATGTAAATATACGAATGTAATGACGTATATTTATAAAATTTTCAGAGAAATGAAAACAGAAATGACAGATAAATATAGATGATTTTACAAGATATGTTGTAAATTTTACTACTGTGATGGAAAATTATTATACTGTATGTAATGCAATCTTTAAATGGGATAGAAATGCCAATGGTGAATTGAATGAAATGAAGTGTATTCACAAAATAATAATAAAATTTTTTTTATAAAGGTTCATTAAAATATAACAATAATAAGAAAAAGAAGTGCAAAGACGTTATTATACTGTATTTCAAAAGGTTAACAGTACTTAAAATATCATGGGGTAATCAAGTAAATCACTTAAGTCAAGGGGGTTCAGCTGACAGAAAAGTTTGGGAACCCCTGCCTTAAAGGTTCACTCAGTAATTATTTCCTCATTAAAAAAGTTTTGCTCCTAAAGAAATGAATTGTCATTTTGAAACATATGTATGAAATCATGACCACTCACTTGAGATGAAGGCTACAGTCATATTAGAAAAGCAGTTTTTTTTTTTTGTTTTTTTTTTGGAGAGGGTCCTCTCATGGGAGCTGCCATGTTAAGATCACATGACCAGCCTGATACTACTTGCTTAATCTCAGTAACCGCCTTGATATCGGGCACTTTCACTCATGAATTAAATTAATCATGGCTGACTGTGATTAATGATGTTTTTCATTAATATCACAAACTAAAAAAAATATCGTGTTTGAATGATGCTGCATCCATACCCCTAGGTGTCAGTGTCCAAAATTACCTATTCAAAAAATTACTGAGTGCACCTTTAAGGGACTATGTCCACCTAATCCGACTCTTAAACATTACTTGAATCAGTATGCCTGTGGTCATGTTACTGTAGCTCAACTGGTAGAGCATAGAGTTAGAAAACAGATGTACTGATAAAATGCTTAGCTTAAATGCACTGTAAGCCTGAAACATAATCTACACAAGTAAGTGAGCGCAGATGCTTTTTACTACACAAGCTTGATTTTGTGCATCATTGCATTCCAAAAGGTGTCAGACCACAATTCATGAAACACGAAGTGCACTTTGGTCAGACGTGAACGCTGAGCATTGAGCGCGTGCAGCCCGATGTTTCTAACAGCTTATCTTTGAACACGCAGAGTGTTTATGTGCCTGAAATTATTTGCACTAATTAGTGGGTTCACAAGGTGGCAACACTCACATTTGAGCTGTTGCTGTCACTTAGAAGCACTAGAAGAAGACATAATCTCTGCAAAAAAATAGGAGACGAATGTGGAAACAAAAACAGTGAACGTGTGCTTCAAAAGCTTGTCTGTGTGGAGGTCAGGAAGTTCTGTATTTGTATAACTCGAGTCTGAAGGACTATAAAACATCTTTATGTGTCAAATATCCAGAGGAGATATAGTCAAGTACCTCATAACAGTCGTAGAGCGCATGTACCAACCGCCTGTGTATGCTTGAAAAGCTTGCGTTTGACCGTAAGCAGATGCTGAGCGTGCGTGTCAAAACCACAGCATAAGCCCTGGGTAAACTTCCATTTTGACGTGAATGCTCAGCGTCTGCGTACAGTCGAACCTGAGCCTGTCAAAGTGTACTCCCAGATAACTATGCACGCATACAAAGGCGGTTGGCGCATGTGTGCTACGACTGCTATGAGACGCCAGACTTTCTCTTCAGGAGTTTAGACACATAAAGATGCCTTTATATTCCTCCAGACTCGAGTCGTTCAAAGGCAGGTATCTCCAGACCTCCTCATATATGTGTCCTTGACTTGCACATCCACTGTTGTTGTTTTTACCTTCATCTCCTGATGTTTAAATTATTATAAATTATTAATTATAATTATAATTATTATTAAATTAATTATAATTATGTTTAGCACCGATTATATCTTCTTCTAGCACTTCTTCATGACAGCAGCTACTTAAAATGTAAGTGTTGCCACCTTGTGGACCCACTAATTAGTACATGTGCATTCTGCGCATTCAAAGACGCATGGTTAGAAAAATCGGGCTGCGCGCATTCAGTGCTCTCGCACTCTGCTGATGACGAGATTTGCTTCACATGTCTGACCGAAGTATACTTTGGGCTTAACAAAATGCAGGTATTCCAAACATTACCACAAAGTGCACTATAGTGGACATTAGTGTGACCTATCCACTTCTACAGTGAGTTTTCTCTTTCAAGTCAACTATTTTCATGGCAGAGCAACAGTTTGAATACATTTATAGTAACTTAGCTGAACAATACCATATTCAGTTTAAATTCCTTTGACTTTGAAAAAACTAATTAATTTAGATCTTACCAGAAACAGTAAATTTCTAGATTAAAGGACAAAACTTTTGTTGCAGTTAGTCTAATCTCTAAGTCAAAATCTATGAGTCAGTATTTGATTTCTTTCCTGTGTTTCTTTGGGTCTTTACTTTTACTCTCTCCAACCCCCCCACCCCCCCACACCTTGTGTGACTGCTGGGAAATGCTGAATGATAGGCAATCCCTCTTGAGGGCTATAAAACAGAGAGTCTTCACTTAACACTTTTCACACTAAGCTCCACACACACACTACTTTCACTGAAAGCTCAGCAAACCATTGGAGCAGAACATCTCTGGATTTCTAATCTATATAATTCACTTGCAGTCTATTAAGTATGGCAATTTTACCCAAAGCTCTCATTCTGCTGCAGCTTGCAGTAGTTTGTATCCAGTTAAGTGGAGGTAAGCTCTCAATGATTGTTCTAAATCTCTTCATCTAAAAGTGTTCTTAGAATCACATATTGAATGTTGCATGTGTTTTGCTGTTTTGACATTAGCTTTAGATATTTTTGTAAAGAAGTGTGTGTCTTCTGTTAGAATGTTGCATTTGAGCATTGATTAATCTTTCTACCCTTATTTCCTCTCTCAGTTTTAGCTCAAACGGTACCTGACAGGTGCTGGTGTTTGAATACTTTGAAGAAGCGTGTCTCAAAAGAGGATGTTGAGGAATTCTCAATTTTTCCTCAAAGAGCACGCTGCAACAATATTGAAATAATGTAAGTGTCACTACATTTTTAACCCTAGAATGTTAAACAACTGCTATAACTTATACTTGAAGTGATATCATTTGATACATTTTCATTATCTGGTCTTACAATATGTTTATATTAGTTACAGGTACCAATATGCTGTGACATGTTTATAACATAAAAGATGCAATTTATGAGTCTATAAGCTGTTTAATTATCTTGAATTTGACACAGCTGCTAAATAATTGCACATGTTATATAGATATATAAATTTAGACTTCGTTGATATGATATTACAATATCAAGACTTATTTTAAGAGTCTCATTAATTTTATATGCTTTTCTTGTTTGCAGATTGACACTAAAACCTGCGAATACTACTACCACAACTGAAAAAATCCAACGCTGTTTGAGTCCAGAGACCAAGCAGGGCATTAACTTGCATAATTGCTGGCAAAGGTACCACAATTTTTATTATGTCACTTGCTTTTCTGTCAATAACTGCCAACTAATTCTAGACAATATACAATTATAATGCTCACTGCTATTGTTACACTTTTTCAACTTGATACCAAAGTATATTACCTTAAGTATGACAGCATATTTAAGAGTAACTAATAAATGTGCATTAAAATAATATGTATTTGCAATACAAATGTGAAGTTATTCATCTGGAAAGGTTTGCCACAAATACTGAATATATGTTCTTTGATGGCAACAGGAAAAACACAAATAGCACCAGGAGCACAGTTAAGATGTCTGAGTGTTTCTGAAGGCATAAATGAAAGTGCACAGAAGAATGAAAGACAGAGGGGGGATTTAGAAACTCTAGAATCCCTGTGAGAGAAATGTCATCATGTCACATGACCTGGCACAGTCCAATCAGAATCCTGGGATCAGAGTTTTGGACTCATGCAGCTGAAGGGAAATCACAGGAGACCCATAAAGCTCCAGGAGCACTGCCAGTAACTGCCAGATGTTTTTGGCGAAAGCGTTTAATTTAAGATTTAATTGCAATGAGACTGAAGCACTGAATGTATCATGATTTTTACAGTATGTTAAGCAGTATTTAAATGACTATTTAAACTATATCAAATTGTTTATCTTATTTTATAATGTAAACTAAAAAAGTTAACGTGTGCATTTGATATTTGCTATTTCTGCCTGATCTGACTCTTAACAATGACTTACATGTCTATAAATGACTTGTTTGAATTGATAAAAGCATAAAATATGTACAAAAAAAGGTAAAGTATCTAAAAAGAGTACATTTTATAGGTTAATGGACAAAAATATTTTTACAGTGTAGTTTTTTACTGTTTTGTAATTGTGTAATAAACTTTATAAAACCATATCCAAGTTCCCTATATTGTCCTTTTGGTTTGAGAATATGTATATATTACTAATTTTATAATGAAACAGTTGTTAGTAACCATAAGAAATCAGGTGTGAAAAAAAATTAAGAGACAGCCTGAGGAAGTCAGTCACAAATGTCCTGAAGTAACCTTACCCTGCTGGAATAGACTTTTTATAGATTTTGCATGAGCCCCATCTACTGGTCATGTCTAATGCATTCAAGGTTTATCAATGTTTAAAGGATGAAAAACAAAATCTTAGGAGATGCTATTTGGGAGACTTAAAGTTCAAGTCTGGTGGAGTCTACTGTATGCTTTTCCGTCCCTAAGTATATATATACACACACATAACATCAATATCCTAACATGACACATTTCGGAATGAGTAAAATAATCTTTCATTTAATTCTGTACAAATTAGCTAATAAAAGCCAGAACACATATGCTTGAGCTCAACAAATATTGTTTCCTGAACAATTAACATATTCTTCTCCTAATGCAATGATAAAAATCAGATCCAAACAACTTTTTTCAACAATGTAATGATGTCGAATGACCCTTAATTTACTGACTATACAAAAAGTAACAATTAGTAGTTGCAGATCCAGTCTCCAACAATGTCTTGTCATGTTTCTATGTAAGGGAATCTAATACTATCTGCCAAAAAGAGGTTCAAGCCATACAACATTGAGAGACAGTTAAAATAAAACACTGTAAAGGGCAGCAGTGCCTTGATGTGGACCTCATCGTACACGAAGGACATAAACTTCATTGAAGGGCTTGCATGTAAGTGTGTGTGTTTCTCTCTCTTTTTTCTCAAGGGAAATCAAATCTTTTCCCGGGCCTTAACTTAGAGGGAGTGAAGAGTAGATCTTTAAGAAATTTCCACACTGTCAGTCCAGTCGACATTTTGTCTTTTTTAAAATTCTCTCTGGCTTATGAAGAAATATCACTAAAGATTCTTCAGATTCAGGCTGTTTATTGTTTAGACGACACAAAATGCTTTTAAATCAAATGATGCTATTCCCAGAGGAAAATGTTATTCTCTAAGATGGCTCTTCATAGCTCGCGAGACTTAAAGGGAAAGTTCACCCAAAAATGAAAATTATCTCATCATTACTCACCCTCATTTAATCCCGGATGTGTATGACTTTCTTTTTTCTGCTGAACACAAACAAATATTTCTGGAAGACTATTTCTGCTCTGTAGGTCCATACAATGCAAGTGAATGGGTACCAATATTTTGAAGTTCCATAATGCAGCATAAAAGTAATCCATACGACTCCAGTGGTTAAATCTATATCTTCAAAAGCGATATGACAGGCGTGGGTGACAAACAGATCAGTATATTAAGGAGCATTTTTACTATAAATTCTCCTCCCTGCTCAGTGGGTGGCGGTATGCACAAAGAAAGTGAATCGCTAAAAACAAAAGAAGAATGTAAACGTGAAAGTGGAGATTTATGGTAAAAAAGGACTTTAAAATGTATTTATTTCTTACTCACACTTATCATATCGCTTCTGAAGATATGGATTTAACCACTGACATTGTATGGATCACTTTAATACTGCCTTTTGCAGCTTCAAAGCTTTGGTAACCATTCACTTGCATTGTATGGACCTACAGAGCTGAAATATTCTTCCAAAAATATTTATTTGAAAGATATCTTTGCAAAGAACCCCTGCACTGTTAGTCTTCAAGTATTTTCTCAAAATATAAATTGCTGCAATGATTCAGCCATATCTCTCACTGACTGAATTCATTTTTTCCACAAGGCCAATCTGTATTTCCTGCAATAGACTGTTATTGGCGGTATGACACAAAATCACTCTCAAAAAAGTAATAGCACTCCCAAACACGCCACTGGGGACAGTTTCCATATTTTTTACTAAGACTAACCTGATTCCTGAAATTCAGTGATGTTATTCAAAAAATTGCGATTACTTGTTACTTGGCAGATGATTTCATCTTAAACGACTAGCAGTACTCAATCAAGCTGGAGCATTCTGGGTTTTGCCAACCATGCTATGCTAAATTTCCTAAACCATCCATTCCAGTGTTCAAACCTTCAACCATTATGATGCCAGGCTCGATGTTTAAAGGAATCTTCTGGGTTCAATACAAGTTAAGCTTAATCAACAGCATTTGTGGCATAATGTTGACTACTGCAAAAATTACTTCGACTTATCCCTCCTTATCTTTTAAAAAAAAAAAAAAAGAGCAAAAATCTGGCTTATAGTGAAGCACTTACAACAGAAGTGAATGGGGCCAATCCGTAAATGTTCAAATACTCACTGTTTCAAAAGTATAGTCAAGACATAAACATTACAGGTTAACATGATTTTAGTGTGATAAAACTGTTTACCTGTTCAACTTTACTTTTCTGTGTAAAGTTGTATCCATTTTTACGTACTGTTATGTACTGGTTTACCAGCCTAGGAGTGGTGTCCTTCGTCAAATACAGTGCATACTGTGACAGTATGCAATTTTGGAAGTTGTTTAATTAATAATTTGAGTCAGTGATTCAATGACTCACTCACAAACATAAAATACAGGTACACTCATGTGTCTGATACAAATAATAGTGAAGCTTGGAACCCCGCTAGGCCAATCAAATTCGAGGACCGGAACTAAATGTTGTAGGCTATAATGCATTTTATGAAATTTTGAAATGTAGAAATTTTTATTAAAATTAAAAACGTATATTAGTTCATTTAGCCACACTTTCTATTCACTGCTGATAATATATTCAGGATTTTTCTCACTGTCATTTAATGAGGTGAAAATATATAAACAATTCTTGACAGACAACAAACAGGAAAGACATTTTAAAAGCACAGCTATTCAATTTTCTGACACTATATGTTGTTCCCGGTGCTTTGAAGTGTATATAGCTTCTAAAAGATTCCCTCTGTATATCTTTCCTATACAAACTCTGACAGTCCAACAATCAAATGCCATTCTTTAGATGTGCAAAATTGGTGTATTTTTTTTTTTTTTTTTTTGCAAGATAATGTTTTATTTATGATGATGGAATACAACCCAGTGGTTGTTGATGTAACCGTCAGAACAAAAGAAACATCCACTTATATGCAATATTTATGTGCCACAGTTCAAAACCGCTTTCATGCCCTCCACAGTTTGCCAGGGGGGTCAGGGTGGGTGCGTGAGAGGGTGGGTGGGTGGATGGTTGGGGTGTAAATAATTTTAGACTTTAATTAAAGTGGCTGATGACAAGGGTGACAAAAACTATCACAGAGCAGAAAACCACGCATCATCAATCAAGGGGTTGGAACTAGAAAAATAGTCAACAGTGACACCTCTCCCTGATTTATCTCACTTCGAAGGACTTCAGTTTTTTATGTGTCAGCCATCCTCTTGGTTTAAAGCAAGATCTGATGTCCTATCTTGCAAATCGCACTCTCATGGACACAAAGGCGTCCCGAAGTGTAGAGACGCATGCGAGAGGGAGTGAATACAGATAGAATTAATGAAAAGCTGTTAGGGTGAGCCAGTAACCCACAGTCAACAGGGATTTGGGAAACATAGCCATTAAAAAAAAGGACAGAGGCATTTCTCTCCATTGAAGGGAATTATTCTCTGGTGTCCTGCAACAGATTCATGAATAATTTTAACAAAATAGGCTATTAATCTCTCTGATCTTATTCTCACATATGGAAAATGTTCTGTAAATGACATTGTAGTAGTCTAGATCAAACAAACTGATGCAAATTTCCCCTAAGTATTGCATTGCAATTCAAAGAGAAACGCAATTTCAACACCACTAGCGTCACAAAATCTTGTTCAAAAAAGAACAATTGTTTAAATTGTTTTGGTTGTACAAACAGATAGCCCGCCCCAAACTCACACTATTGGTTGAGCTAATATTGCTATGTCGGGCTGGTCGGATGCTCAAACAAACAGAGCAATGTTTTGATTGTGCCACAGAGACACAGCATTACACTTTTTGGGGAACCAACATACGAATTTCCTACTTAATGTTAACGCAGTGGTGACAGCTTGTCCGAACATGCTGGAATTGTCTGTAAATTTTTTAAGGTAACTGACTCGGGTTCTTTTCTACAAATGCCTACTGTGGCTCGTGGAGCATTCAAATGGAACACTGCAAGGCATACACACACACACACACACACACACACACACACACACACACACACATGTTGGTGCAGCTATCATTATGAGGATTCTCCATAGTCATAATGATTTTTATACTGTACAAACTATAGATACTATCCCTTAACCCTAACCCTACCCCTCCCCCTAAACCTCACAAAAAAACTTTCTGCATTTTTACATTTTCAATAAAACATCATTCAGTATGTTTTTTAAGCGATTTAAATTATGGGGACACTAGAAATGTCCTCATAAACCACATTTATAGCATAATACCCTTGTAATTACCAGTTTGTAACCTAAAAAAAAGTCCTCGTAAACCATTTAAACCTGCCCACACACACACACCCGTTGGTGTAGCTATCATTATGAGGACTCTCCATAGACATAATGATTTTTATACTGTACAAACTATAGATTCTATCCCCAAACCCTAACCATAACCCTAAACCTAACACTCACAAAAAACTTTCTGCATTAAACATCATTTAGTATGTTTTTTAAAACTATTTATATTATGGGGACATTAGAAATGTCCTCATAAACCACATTTATAGCATAATATCCTTGTAATTACCAGTTTGTAACCTAAAAAAAAGTCCTTGTAAACCACTTAAACCAACTGTTTTACTAATCGCATGCCCGAAGCAGCGCGTGAGTCTGAGCTCCACCCCCTCAGGCCTTCAGAATTTCTTCAGAATACCTCAACAGTGCAAATGAATGAGCATCTAATGTCAGATTGTCTAATTCATCAGCCAATCAGATTGATTTATTTGTTCTTGGTGGGTGTGATCTTTAGGCTATGTCCTGGTCGAGGCCTTCTAGCTGGCCTCACATGATCTCATGTGAGTGTATATCATTTTAAACACATATTTTTCAAAAATACTATTACACTATTATTACTATTTTTTTTTTCTGTTTAAAAGTTTAGTAATTAGCAAAATAAAATAAAAAAATACTGAAGGCTTAGAACTATGTTTTGAACCCTTGTAACAAAACATTAGAATAATTTAAAAACTAGAAAATTTGAGTGATCTTTGCGTATGCAGAAAACATTGCCATGATGTTAGAGTTGGCCTGACAACTTTCCCAGTATTTGCTAATTCACTGCAAAGATGTTCAGAATCAATTTAAGGCTAAGCTAAGCTAGCTAAAACTAAGCTTAATCTTTTGAGATTGAGCTAGGCACTTCACTTTGCTAGGGGGTCTGCAGCTATCCTAATGTAAGACTCTAGTAACTTGATATTCGCCACCATATAAAATATAAATAAAATCAAGTCAGCAAAAAATAAATAAAATGACAGAAAGATTCAGAAAACCTCTTGTACTCTATAATGATTGCATATTAATTTGCACTACTTAGCAATAAATATAGTAACTATGTTATTTTGGAATAGATATAGTTGCCATGGTAAATTCTTTTAACAGATATACTTATTTTGGTTTGCAGTTTATACCAGGAATGTGTATCTTGTGTTTTGCAAAGCGTAAACTTCGACTGAGAAAGATAAACAGAACTTTTTAGTAGGCCTACTCATTGACATTCATTCAAAGTGGTTGAAAGTAAATCTTAAGACAACTGAAGTGTTATGGAACATCTTCGCTGTCAATGGACTTCCATAAAAAGTTGTATACACCAGTGTTATTATAGTTAAAAAAAAAAAAAAAAAAACTAAAATTATTAATAAAATAAAAAAAAACTTATTTTCTAAACTAACTCAAAAATAAACAAATAAAAGACTCGAACATTAATAGAATTTTTGGCACATTATGATCCAAACACACATAACTTGACATTATACCTTTGAAGAAAGCTAAGGATGCCTTCTACCTTAGACAAAAGCAAAAATGAAGAAATTCTTACTGTAATACGGAGACATAGAACTTTTGAAGACCCTATTTTGTCCAAATCCCAGAGGAAAAATTATTCTCCAGAAGATATCTACAAAGTAGTTTGTAACAATTTTAAATCATAAATCATTATGTAACAGTAATCGGCCAATTTTGGCTCCACCCCCTCGTTTTCCCACTATTTTAGAAAAAAATTCAAAACAAACTCTTCTTGGCCGTTCGCCCATTCGGAACCAAACCAGTGAAGAAAGATTCTCTGGAGTCCCAATATTAATAATTATCAAAAAAAGTTTGATAAACTTTCGATTCGTCATTGCAGAGGTACGGCAAAACATACGTAAGGGGGCGTGGCCACTTTTACTAAAACTGTTATAACTCTTGAACGGAATGAGATTTTATCACCAAATTTGGTACACATATTCATGGGGTTATTCTGAGGACACACACACACACACACACACACACACACACAAATGTGCATCTCTGCCTCTTGGTCAGCCTGATCTCACAGTGAAATCGAAAAGAGTAGATTGACTTTTCTTTCATCAAAATCGGAATACATTGACCGACATTTTGAAACAATGCCCCCAATGGCCAAAGCGGTAAGTGTTGTTGGGCATATTGGCACATGTGAGCTCCATTTATGTCCAGGAGAGGTTGCCAAAAGCTAGTAGAAAAGCGTATATTTGTAGATACTATCACCCAACCCAAACCTTACCTTAACTATTAGTGGCGTAAAAAGTAATGTTATAGGGAAAAGTGAAACCTCTGAATCATGCTCGTCACTGATTATTCAAATGAGGTAACTGCCTGGCTTTGAACCATAGTCTTCCACGCAGCTGATGCAACGCGCTACCAATCGTGCCAGGTGGAAAGGTAAACACATTGAAACCACTGCAAACATGTCTGATAAGAATGCTGCATGTCAGCACGTCGGCATACAGTCGCCAATCCTAAGGTACTGAAACTATCGGAAACATAATGCCGACTTCACATGTGATAATATTGTCTTGGTGGCGCTAAAATAATTAAAAATCTAAAAAATATTTCTAACTATGGAACTGTTTGTCCGATCGACTTTTGCATGCAATGTCTTTGTCCAAGGTGCCATCAAGTTCTATGAGGACAGTCGCATATCATGAAAAACATGGCAGCCATCGACCAATCAACTTTTAGCAGCTATATGAACTAGTCCTAGGCCGTTCACCCGATCAGAACCAAATCAGTGCAGAAAGGTATTCTGGAATCCCATTCTCAATAATTATCAAAAAAAGTTTGAACTTTCGATGCACCATTGCAACAGTACGCCAAAACATACAAAATGGGGGTGGCCACTTTTTCTTAAATGGCTAAAACTCTTGAATGGAATGAGATATCATCACCAGAAACAAAATGCTAATGTTAGAGGTCAATCTGAGGACACATGAAAAAATTGGGTACCTTGGTGGCGCTATACAGTCAGAAATGTAAAAAATACCATGTTTCTTTGCTACCTAACCTGATGTTTCTGAAAATTAAGGCACTTTATCATTGTTTTAGTTACAAACAGACTGTCTAATTAATTCTTAATATCTGTTACATATGTACTTAAAGGACCTTAAAGGCTTGAACCCTGTTAATCGTTGCTTGCAGCTATATTTTCTTTACCAATACTTTTCCCACCGGTGGTCATGAAATGAGCTCTGCCACACATCCCAAAGTAAAAATCATCAAATTAAAACATCAAAAAGGTAAAAAAGAGAGATTTTGCCCAAAAATGACAATTCTCTTATTATTTACTCACCTTCATGCCATCTCAGATGTGTATGACTTTCTTTCTTCTGCTGAACACAAACAAAGATATTATAAGAACATCTTAGCTCTGTAGGTCCATACAACACGAGTCAACAGGGTCCAAAGCTTTGAAGCTCTAAAAAGCACATAAAGGCAATATAAAGTAATCCTTAAGTAGTTTAATTCATATCTTCTGAAGAAATCTAATAGGTTTTGGGTGAGAACAGACCAAAATTTAACTCCTTTTTCACTATAAATCTTGCAATTGCAGTCTACAGGAAAGATCTCCAATGAGACTGCTGATGTCAAGATTTACAGTAAAAAAATGATGCTACCTTTATGTGCTTTTAGGAGCTTCAAGGTTTTGTACTGTGATGACTTGCTTTGTATGGAACTACAGAGGTATTCTTCTAAAAATCTTACTTTTTATTCTGCAGAAGAAAGAAAGTCAGACACATCTGGGATGGCTTGAGGGTGAGTAAATTATAAGAGAATTGTAATTTTTGGGTGAACTATCCCTTTAATTGTTTACTTCCCAAAGATTAGTTAAGAAATGATTTATAGTCATTTAAGGAAATTCATATGGATACAATGGGAATCAAGTTTAAATGTCCTTTGTCACTTTACCCATATTCACCCTATGTTATAAAATATGCAACATTTACAATCCAAATTAAACATGATAATACAAATAGATAGATATAACAAAAAGACTGCTCTGAGAAATGTAATGATGTTAGACATTTTTAAATGATACCAGTAAATGCTACTGCTTTGGCAGTCATGATAAATACAAAAACTAAAATAACTAAAACTAAAATAAAAACTAACTAAACTGAAACTGACAAAATGAAAACTAAACTAAAACTAACAGACAAACTGTGAAAATTAACAAAAACTAAAACTAATTTGGAATGACAGATTGCTATAAAATAGAAATAAAAATGAAAAAAATAAAATAAAAATAAATTCAAAACTATAATAACACTGTTATACACTGTGTGATCTAAACTTGATACTGCAGTGTAACTTTTTTCTCTTTGTATCAAATTTGTAATGTCAAATATATGCCCAAAGAGGGCAGCAGACACCTTAAATAATTTCCTCCTCCAGCATCAATATGCCGGACAAATGTGTTCTCACCCTAATGTGCTCACAGTAAAGGATTGGCAGGTGGACTGAACTGAATCCATTAACCTTTTAATCTGGTTTCTCTGAAAAACACAGGTGACAACCCCCTCGCAGCACCACAAACGGAGTTGTGTCGGGGGTCAGAGGAAGCAAGAGGAGGGACCGGCCCCCCATTTGTCCCCATCTAAGAGGTGTCATCCCGAATCAGACTCTCAGTTATTCACAAGCCCACTCTGAGCCTATAAGCTCTTTACCCTGCAAACTGTTGCTGTGTGACCCTAAAACTGATTTCCCAGCTCCGGACAGGCGATAAATTGTAAGAACGTTTTTGAGCACAGTGATGATAATGTGGCGCAAAAGTCTCTGATAGCTTTTCAGCACTTGTGAGTAAGTTTTCAGTAACGATTTGTGTCAAACATGGCCCCCATAATGCAGTGTCATAATCAAAGAGGTCTGAGCAGACATGAAGTATAGAACATAAGGTGAATTGTGAAAAAGCACCACTAATGCCACCAGAATAAAGAGCATTCAAGAAAATACTGGCCGTTTTTTTTTTTTCTCTTTCAAATTTCGTCCGATCTGCATTCAATTTTACCCAGATGATAACCAAAATGAGCTGCACAGAAGTTATAAAATGTTTTGAGATTTAAAACAGTTTGTGAGAAATGGCCTTACGTAGGCTACAAAGTGGATGCCAAACAGGCAGTAAATCTGCAACGCTTGAGCATACTGACATGAAACTATGTTTCATCTCCACCATAAATTGAGGGTGCATGCACATTTGGCGGAAACCTAGTGGTGAAGAAATCTGAAAATCTTTTATTTTTGCTTATACCTTTTTATTAGATTGGTCTATTGTCATGAAACTTGTCTTATTATATTCCTTGGGTCAAGCCAACTACAACGATACAAATTTTGCCAAGGTCGACCATATTGCCTGTCCACAATTTTTAATTATATTAAAACTGAATTATATTAAAACTTTTCATACAAATCCGGTCCAATCTTGACCAAATTTCACTGAACAAAAGTTATCATTTGGAGTTTTGATATTCCAAACCATTGGTGAGAAATGGTCCAACGAATGTGACCATCAGGATGCAAAAAGGAAGTGAGGCTCTATAGGCTTTGAGCTATTAAAACAAAACTTGGTACAAGGCATCAACACTATGCCTTAAGGCTACCTGAGCAATTTAGAGGCAGTACCACCAAATGGTCAGAAATATGGTCAGCAACTGTATGGTGTTACAAGTTATTCTTATGGCTTTTAAACTGCTTTGCCAAAAATCATCACCAAGAATGCTATATCCTATAAATTTCACTTATGGTGGATCTGTCAGTGTTAGCTTGTCCCTGTAATTGCTTCTTGCAGCTATATTTGTATTCTGTTTTACTTCCATTCAAATACAATCTTTGAGGAACTCACATTATCAAGTGCAATGGAAAATACATTTGTCGCTTGACATAAGACAGTAAACAAAACTGGGTCCAACTCATCCTGGAATGTTGCTTTGATTCGCAGATGAGTTTTGTCTTTCAAAGCGATGTTTTTGTTCCTGGTGATGTTTGACATCTTTTTTTAGGCAAAGACTTTTGACACCTTTTGTCAGGCAAAAAATAACACCAAAGAGGACCAAGAATGTTTTTTTTTATTTTTTTTATTTTTTATTTTTTTTTATGTGTGTATGTTTTCAACATGCAACCTTCAGAAAACAACCCCTGTCTTTCTCCCTGGCAAACATAACAAAGAATTCTAAAGTATGAACATACATTTTAAAGATTCGAAAAAGAGAGAAAACAAGACTTAAGCCACCACAACAAAATGAACTCAAATGTAACCACTATACATGACAAGCTGAACAGTGTGTGATTGTGACATACTTCCACCAGTGTTGAGTGTCGAACAACAAACCCTTAACTGACTTCAAGGTTTTTCCGCAGCAAAAAAGCAAGTGATTACGCTTATTAAAAGTCGAGAGATGGCAAATCAACGGGAATTAAAGGGGGAAAAGGTGAGATACGTAGATGGAGGAAGGCCCTCCCTGGATGTCAAGAGAGACTTAACATGGAACAGATGAGAGAAAGATGATAGAGAGATACGTTTAAAAGCCAGGGAGGTCTCCAAGCTCTGTTTCGACAGACAGAAAAGCTTCTTATAAGGAAGAATGCAATGGACAGGAGATGAAGGTTAGATTAGGTCAAGGAAATGTATGTACCTACATGACCCAAGGCGCTAGATCAGAGATTTATGGTCACTTAGAGGGAGGAAATCGATGTTTTTAGGGAGAACTGAGAAAAGGTGTGTGCAGTGAGAGTGCTAAATAGCTCTGGATTAGAAATGTCAAGGAACAACCTGAGATGGAACTCAGCAGCGCTAAGTTATGTTCTGTAGTAACTCTTTAACTACTTTAAAGGAATATTTAACTAAAGAAATTGAAATGCTGTCATTATTTACTTGCCATCATATCATTCCAAACCCCTATGCTGTTATTTTTTTAGCATCTTTACACAGTTATTTCCCATACAGCGACAGTTCACAGTTGGGCTGGGCGATATAGATATATATTGGAAAAAATTAATTTTCAATATCGATGATAAACTTTTAAGTAATTTTCTATATTTAGCCCATGTTCTAAATCTAGACGATCAGATCAGGAACATGTCGCTAAAAAACGCAAGCAGTTCGGCAAAGTTATACACACAACTAGCCAACTGAATCACAGTCATGAAATTAGCTGCTTAGGTAGTATTAGCATGCAGCCCTGCTATCATGAAAACTGGCAATAAGGCTTGGTAGCCACTAGCTACATATATCTTTATCAAACAATATGAAAAAAAATATTGTGATAATTTTTTTTTTTTTTTTTGCCATATTGCCCAACCCTAGTTCATAGTGAACACATCTGCCAAGCTCAAAATAGGACAAAAAACTAAAATAAAAATAAAAGCACCATTAAGGTAGTCAATATGACTTGTGTGTTATATTCCAAGTCTTCTGAAGCCAAACGATAGCTTTGTGTGTGGAAAAGACCAAAGTTTAAGTCATTCACTGATAATCTTCCCCTCAACTGAAACTTGCAAGTAGCCCACATTTGCATTCAAATTCAAAAATGGTGTGTTACAATTGGTTCAACCTGAATGTGATGTGACATTTTTGCATTCTGGATGCGAACAGGGAAGATTATTTGTGTAAACCTACTTAAAGCAACACTATGTAACTTTTGGCCCTCTAGCGGTTGAAGCATAAAACTGCAAGTTACTTGTGGAGGAACACTTTACGTGAATTGTGATTAGGCACTGCTTTTATTATTCTGAAGACGCCCACATCCATTGCGAACATTGGTCCTTGAAGTGGCCTGGCCCCCCACAGCACCAGCACACCGGCCCAGACTTTCCCCCTGCACCTGCGGCTACAGATTCTCCAACCTGGCGGGAAAGGGAAGGAGACACGGGGGGTGGGGGGGGGGGTGCCGAGGTGCCGGAACCCCCCGGGCCAGTGGAGCGGGGTTTGGGGAAATATACCCCCATCTCTGGGGAGCAGGGATGGGAACAGGGTGAGGTAGGGGAGGGGAAAAGACAGCAGGAGAAGAGAGAGAGAGAGAGAGAGAAAAAGCTTGGCCGTCTCCCGGATACGCTGTTAAGTTGTCCTCAGCCAAGCGGAGTGCATCCTGCAGCGATATCGGGTGGTGGCACCGGGCCCACTCCACTATCCTTTTGGCCAGCATTTGACAATCTGTTCCGGCACCACCAAGTTGACGATTCCCCCGGTGTCTTGGTCCTCCGCTAGCAACCACCTGCTGGGTGGAAGCGAATGGGTAGCCGAATTCCCTGTAGGTCAGCGCCCGAAAGCGCTGACGATGTTGCTTGGGGTCCAGCCATCCTGCTGTAGGATGGCCCGCTTCAGGTCTGGGTACTCCAGCAGGTTAGCCACCGGCAGCTGTTGGGCCGCAAGCTGAGCCTCCCCCTACAAAAGCGACAGCAGGCGGACTGCCCACTGCGTCTGGGGCCAGTCCGACCCCACAGCGGCCCGCTCGAACTGGGGACCCATCTTGGCCAACACTCAAGAGTTGCAACACGGCAGCGGCCAACACATGAGCAGTTTCTCAGCTGGGCTCTCTCTATCAACTGCCGCTGTGTCCTCTCCTTAAAAGCCCCAATCACTCCTCACTAAAACACAAGACAGGTGTTAAGCACAGGTGGCAGTCATTCACCACTCATCTCCCCTGCTTCACTTGCAACAGCACGGCACTCGGCCACGCCTCCGCCTCCACACTGATGTATTACTTACTTTGAGGAAGATAAACACTCTTAATTATATTTTAATATGATTATTTAAGCGTTTTAACCACTACACAATACACAATATTTGTATTGTACCACACATACTGCATCATATTAAGAGGTGAAAATCATGATAATGGCTGATATGTGTCCAACTGAAGACTCTATTTTTATATTACAATCTACAGCAGGGGTCGGCAACCTTTTTTACATGGAGTGCTACTTTTTATTTTCATGGTCAATGGCTGTGCCAAAGCATCTTTTGAAACTTCTTTAATGAAAGAAAACCTGTCCTTTTGTACAAAATGAATGAACACAGTTAATGTCACAAATTTGCTTATTTAATTACTTATCACGAAGTTATGTGGAATATTAAATATTTCTTATATTATGTCATACATTTTTCAAAATCACATTTTTCGCACCTGCATTCCAATCTACATCTTGATGTAGCATAATCCTTCCTCATGATCACACAGCATGTTTTCATCAGCTGACTTGGAGGCAAAACACTATTAAAGTGTGACGAGAAGTCATTTGGCATCGCAAGCCGATCAACTATTCAGCCCATTTCGGTGAATCGCACATGCAAAATCCTAAAACTTAATTTCCAGGTTTAATGTATATTTTGAATGTATATTTAAAAATAGATTTTTGAACCCCATGATGTGGGTTTATGTTTTATCTTTTAATCGTTAAATGTAATTTTGATTGTGACCATGGTTCAAGGAGGGTGTACCTGCAGCCTATGCTGGGTTAGAAATCTCAAGGTTTAATAGTGGTGTTTTTATTACATCAAGTGTTGTTCTGAAAGCAAAAATAAACAAATGAAACACGGAATGTAGGCTCAAGGCTGTCATCTGCGCATCCTGACCCGAAGCAACACAGGTACGTTAAATAGCACGATTAACCGAAAGTGAAGCGCTGCCGGCTTGTGATGCGCGATAGGCTTGGACGTGCTGCACGAGTCTGTTGGGAATATTGCAGTCTTGTCACATTGGAACTTTTTGTTTAGCCTTCCATTCAGCTCATGAAAACACACTGCGTGATCATGAGGAAGGATTACATCAAGATGTAGATTTGAATGCAGGTGTGGAATTTATATAAATAAAATAGTCTACTCCTCTCTCGCAATTGCTGGCGTGCCAGTGATTACCCCTCTGCGTGCCAATGATGGCACACATGCCATAGGTTGCCGACCCCTGATCTACAGCCTCAGTGCAGTGGACAATGCAAGTGAACAGTCATACTACAATAGTAAGTCTATGCACTGCTAACAATAAAAGACTGTAATATAAAAATGCAAAATGAGGATTTAATAATGATGAAATACTTCATTGAACATCAAAATAATATGCAGAAATATGCAATATAACAATTACAATAATACATTTTTAATAGTTTATTTAGAAGTAAACAGAGAGATGGTTACATGCTCAACAAATGAATAAACATTACTGTGCTATGAAATCGGTTCATTATAGACAACTTGAGATGAGCATTAATTCATTTAGATCTGTTTAAACATCTGCTAAAAGGATAAAATGGCAAGTGTCCGTACACGGATTTATTGATCGGCTCATTATAAGTGGCCTCGGGTAAAATTATAAATAAAAAATAAAAAACGTGTGATATAGGATAACCAAATTATATGTATTCATCCATGTGGTCTTTTACATGGTGGGCAAGGAAGCATCAGAAAAAATTACAGTTAAGACAAGAAACTCTGAAGGGTATTTTCAGGCTCAGGTTGACATAAATCACCACTGATGTCAAAGGGCAGTTAGACGTAGTCTAGACATCAGCAGGACGTCAAACCTTTACCTGAAGCATTCTAGCCGGCTATTAACCCTGAAAGTTTCTGCTAACTTTACCTCGGGGCCTCTCCAAAATAAAAAAGATCAAAGCCGGACTGACGTAAAGCTGGTCAGTCCAGAATTACATGCATGGACTGAAGTCTCCTGCGGTGTTCCAGAAATCCCAGAATGATACACATTTAGCTTCGCCTTGCCATGAAGCACATAGACCTCCGTTGACCAGGGTTCATGCTGTCATGGGGCTTGATCTGAGATTTGACGGCCTGTGTTGTGGTGACTCCCTTTACATCAGCTGTGCGGATTAGCCCCAGGGTGGCTGAGGTAAAGACAGAGGGGAGTAGGTCAAAGTTAGGTCAATGTTGAATGAGGTGTGAGATGCTCACCAAAAACTATGCTGGCCATTGATGAGAGAAATTTAAATAGAGATGGTTGGCTAGGTAGTTAGCATTCATGCTTACTGAACACTCAGGGCTGCGTTTCCAAAAAGCATCGCAAGCTTCAGTTGATCGTAGAGACCGTTGGTGCCAATGGTTTCTGCAATCTACTTAGGCTTACGATGCTTTTGGGAAAAGCAGCCCAGAGTGTTTAGCAGCATAACATAGCCGAGTTGAGAGCTCTAACATCGATGGAAAATGGCAATTATCATATTTTAGCAGCATGACGTTTTGCGATAAATTGCTCAATTTTTAAAAAATGGCATATCGGATCATTAAACTAGAAACTATAATCTTTTCACTCAAACAGGTTTCAGTGTAAAACTTAATTAGGTTTCTTACCAGATGTAGTCTTGTTGCCATTTCTCCCAAAGATAAACTCTGCTGTGGTCGGCACCATGTTGTTTGGTCACATGACTCCATGCGTTGAAGGTTTAACCCTTAACTGACAGCACAGAGTCTCCTGAACTAAGATCAGTTGATTTAAATGAATTTAAATTATGTGTTGTATTTAGTGAAGCCAAAATACACCGTCAACACATGTGCGCGGGGTCACACAAGGTAAAAAGTTCAATTTAAATCGAACTACAACAATAATTAGTCTTTTTAAAAATGTCATGCAAATTCTTTAATCCGAATGAAATTGTGAAATCGAGTCAGATTTTTGCAAAGGCAGTCTAACAGACCTAGATAATGAGATTGTAGCTTGGCTTCGTCTAGCGTGTATACACTTTAATCGGACCACAATTAGTCTTGTGTGCATGCCCCGTAAGACAGAGGTTGAGGAACAATGTGTATTTAACACTTTCTCAGTTGACGTCCTTCCTTCAAATATTTGATTACGCATGCTGTCATGTACAGTTGACAGTACTTGTACATACTTGTAGTAGTTATGGTGTTTTATAGAGATAGGTCTTTATGGTTACCGTGATACATTTTTGTAGGGTTTCCGTAATAAAACAGCTCAAATAGGTTCAGTGACATACACCTCATTTACATAACTTTTGTTATTTTTTTTATATTAACGTGTCTCTAAATTGTGCATAATGTAGACATAAAAATAATCCAAGAAAAAGAACCTGAGCTGTGATATGAGAATATGATGACTTATGACTCATTCTAGATGGTTGCTGAAAATACAATTTTGTGCAATTTTATGGTGGCTGAAAATGTAATTTGAAAGAGTCCCACGTAAGTAAGTTTCACAAGTGCAAGGGCAGGACGGTGGCATTTGTCCAAACTGTCCTTATTTACAGGTTGATCACTGCTGAATGACTACAATCTCAATATTGATCTACTGTCCAATGATGCAAGAATGAAGGCTTGAATGTCGTGTGCTCTGAAGTGGAAAACTGTCAGCATCTGGTGAACGGCCAGGTCAAAGTGAGTGTGAAGAACTTGATTACAGTATCTAGCGCTTCTTCTCACAAGAGCATTTGGGTGCTATAGTACAGAGCACTTGAACACAAATGGCACAAGCTGTCTATGGGTGTTTCTTCAACTAGGGCACTTTTATGGCCCACGCAGGTTGATTTTTATCAAAGCTAAAAGACTTCTGCTGTCTATGGAGGCAGCATTTTAAGGTCTCATATGTGCATTGTTCCACTGAAAATAAAAGGTGTATTTTAAAAAGTCTAAACAGGATTTATTGGCCATATAATGACAGTGAATTGTGACTTGCAGTGTCAAGCTTGAAAAAGGACAAAAAAAACAAAAACAAACAAAAAAACATCCTTATGTCCCAATAAGGACTTTATTAACATAGCCGCCATTTGTTATTTGATTTCAGAGTGATTAGTGACTTAAATTTAGGGAATCACTATTCACTGTCAGTATATGGCAAATAAACAATGAAGACTTTATAAAATTCACTTAATTTTCATTTCAGATCAGTGTAATTAAAAATCTTTTATTTTTACCAATATTTGTGTGTGCTGTGAACTTTATGCTTAAAGTTAGAGTATTGCATCATTAAAGTGTCTCTATTGAAGCTTCCCAAATGAAATATCGTACTGAGCACTATTTGTGTGAAATGCGTTGCTGTTGGACATTGTTAGTAGACAAATAAAATAACGAGAGAGTGAAAAGTGTACATTCTTAATAAAATAATGCATAAAATAATGAGTATACCTAATTTTCTGGTCATTTGGGTTCATTTTGGTGGAGTGTGGGATTGGCTCAAAGTTATTTTCTCCTCTGAGTTCAGATTACATAATGGCCTTGAAACTCTTAGGCTGAACACTGCTGTCAACTTGTAACGCTCCACCAATGACAGCATGAAAGGGTCTTCTACAGATACAATGCAAAAAACAGAGGAAACAAAGATTATGTAAGGAAAGTCTTTCAAGAGACTTTCTTTCCTCAAAGAGAGAACATCTTAACATTTAAAACACACTAATATGCAAAAATGTCTTTCATACAATGCTAAGTGTAAAATGATACACATATACTGTACATCTGAAGTCATTGCAAGTGAAAGTGCTGCCAAGTCTGTCAAGACTGTTATTGGCTCACATGAAACCACCAAACAAACCAGCCCATTTTACCTTTTACTTTAAAAGTTGGATGCTAAAAAGGCCATACAATTGTGTAATACAAATAAAAGAACATGGGTTTGAATACAAAGCCACAAACATGCTGCCATTGACATTGTTCACCCTAGAAATAATTTATTAAAGGGAAGAGTTTATCTAACGGGAACAGACTGGATTGTGAAAAGTGGGCATTCCATGCCAGAATGGAGACAAGTGGTTGGAGGGTAGGGGTTTAAACAAAATGAGAGGGATTGGTGACATCAGCCGAAAAGTCATTTCAGTGGAGCAAGTTAATACATTTTAATGAAAGATTATGAAGACAAAAAATGTAGGGCTGTCAACTGAATTACTTACATATATCCATATTTGCAAAAAGTAACTTAAGGAGCAAATACACTCACTGAGCAGTTTATAAGGAACACCTGTACACCTACTTATTCTTGTGATTATGTAATCAGCCAATCATGTGGCAGCAGTGCAATGCATAAAACCATGCATATACGGGTCGGGAGCTTCAGTTAATGTTCACATCAACCATCAGAATGGGGAAAAAAATGTGATCTCAGTGATTTTGACCGTGGCATGATTGTTGGTGTCAGACAGGCTGATTTGAGTATTACTGTAACTGCTGATCTACTGGGATTTTCACGCACAACAGTCTCTAGAGTTTATTCAGAATGGTGCCAAAAACAAAAAACATCCAGTGAGCGGCAGTTCTGCAGAAGGAAATGCCTTGATGATGAGAGAGGTCAACGGAGAATGGCCAGACTGGTTCGAACTGACAGAAAGGCTAGGGTAACTCAGATAACCACTCTGTACTATTTTAGTGAGCAGAATAGCATCTCAGAATGCACAACACATCAAACCTTGAAGTGGATAGGCTACAACATTAGATGACCACATTCGGTACTTTGGTACCATACCTAATAAAGTGCTCAGTGAGTGTATATTGTTTGGTTTATTACTATATCATTCCATATGATTCAACAGCAATCTTTCTGAGGCTGTTTTCACAGGAGGTATTGTTAAGTTACGTCTGCACTTGCAAACAGACGGATGCCTTTGAAGCGTCTCACTGTGGTTGCATTGCGTTTCCCTGGTTTTCAGTGTCTCTAGCCGTTTTTTAGGATGCTGTGTGAAGCTAAATAACAAAAAACATGTCTCGAGGCCCATGCACTCCACCCAGCTCCCTACCGCTGTTTTTTTTTTGCTGCCTGTACAACTGTGTGCTGTCTGTACAGCTGAAGCTGCACTGACTGCCCCCTGCTGACTAGGACTCACAAAAACATGAAGGTGGTACTTCAAGCTTGAATTGCTTGTTGGTAGAAACAAAACCCTACAGTTATTACAGAATTTACATACGGTCAGAGGGCATGATTAATTTTGTACATTTTTTAAAACTTGTTATTTTTTTCACTGAATGAATGCATTAAAGGTGCTTTAAGCGATTTTTCATGGAAAAGTATGCAAAAAATGTTCCTACTCCCATAAAGATATTAATGAAATAAGAGTCCTGCGATATCTCACCGGTCTCTGTGACAGCTATAGACTTTGTAAACAGTAAACAAATATGTGTCTGCAGACCGCGGACATTGACGCTTTTCATACCATCATTTTGCTCGTTCTCACAGTGTTGTATTTGAAGTGGATCATTGAGGCTATAATTCATAATGTTTGTCAGTTGAGTGCGCTATTGTGCCACTGTTGAATTTGACGGCCACAGGAACAAACAATGCTGCTCTTTTGCTTTTCAGAATTATCAAAATTATTATCATTCAAACTATTCCTTTAAGTTGTATTTAACCTGTAATATTCCTTTAAAAGCCTGTAGTTTGGTCTTTATTTATTGCTCTACACATAGACACAGTGGATCAAGGACTCAAGTTAAATTCCCCTGCACCCATGCAACTGTGAAATTAGCAGTAAATGCCCTATACAGAAGGAGTGAAAATAGAAAAGGTTAATACAGCACCTCATAGAATTGAGCGACTCCAACGGACGTGGGTGTCTTCACAGCAGATGAGTTTCTGCATGTGTCACAAATGAGATGGATAAAGCTTTGCCGAAGTAATCTGTCATGGGTGTCTGATAGTACATGTGTAGAGGTAATATGATAAAGGAGTCTTTTGGAACAGTCAAACTTCATTAAGAGTGATGTGTATGTGTGAGTGAGTGAAAGAGAAAATCACTGAAGGGATAGTTCACCCAAAAATGACAATTCTGTCATCATTTACTCACCCTCAATTTGTTCTAAAACCAAATGACTTACTTTCGTGGAATATAAGGGTGAGTAAATTTAGTGGAAGAAAATAATTGACAAAAATATAAGGATGGCAATCAAGAACCAGTTCTTATTCAGAACTAATTTCATTTTTGTTTCGTTATTGGTTCTTGCATTGTTCTGTCGATGCGAACCAAACATTGCAGCAAAAAACTCAGAGGGGCTTTTCACACAAAATACATTCTTGCATTCTGTCTTAGTTTTAATTGTTGATCTATGTAAACATGCAGTAGAACAGATGTTTTTATCAGTATCTCGACCCAGTTCAGTGGGGGTGGAGAAGTGCTTACTCATTACTAAAATAACTGTTAATAAACTCGTTAAATGGAATTGGAATTGGCATCGTTAAATTATACAGAAATATTAAAGATCCAAAATAACCCCCTTCCCCAAAAATTTTTTAGAGTCCAGCAGTAACTGGGGCCTTGAAACGGAATCATCAGCTCACAAATTGTCTTATTCATAATTCACATCATTGGTGGGAGAAATGCGAACAGCTTCACTTTTTGTTTTCTGAGCCCAGGCATTGTCTTATTGAAAAATGTTGTGTGTGCAAATGTGTCTGTGTTTGTGAACGTGTTCCATGTTCCACTCTGCTATTAAGAGTGGAAGTGTGTCTCATTCATGAAAGATTCATCTCGGCTTTGAGAGGATTTAGCACTTTTCCGTTTCACCCCACTATTATTTATAAAGGAATGTGCTTTGTACTGGGGTTTTGAAAACTGAGGCTGCTTTGGCATTTTTGCAAAGGACACAAAATAAAACTCAACCGCTGTCTTTCATTCTTTCTTTCTTTCTAGTTTACAACCAAATGAAAGCTGAAGAGACCTCAGAAGGTTGTTCTGAACAAAAAAAGTGCAACCTGCAAAGGCCAAAAAGCAGAACCAATCAATGGAATTTTGTTTTTCAGCCTAAATCCATTGTGGGTCACTGAAGCCAAACCAGTGGTTATGAGGCACACAACTGAATGGTTCTGAGGCATAGATTTGGGGGAACGGGGCTTTTGGATGGGAGAGGAATTTTTGGAAGGGAGTGAATTTTCATAGTTCTGTTAATGCCATTGCCAGAGAATTAAGCATTCACTGCAAAGTTCCTGTTAAAGAACTCACAATTAGTGATGTTTTGTTCCTAAGTGAATCAGCCTTTTTGAACGAATCTTTAAAGTGAACAAATTGTTCTCGTTCACCTCTATACTCTGACTCATATTTTTCATTCACTGACATCTCTCCCTTTCGAAGCCAATGGACTCTGCTGCTTTTCATGCCTGTAGCACGAGCCAATAGCATTTGAGTGCACACTGTGAAGGAGCATGTCATTGAATGAATGAATGAATGAATGTTACATTTATATAGCACTTTTCTGACACTACACTCAAAGCGCTTTACATAGTGAACAGGGAGTTCTCCTCAACCACCACCACAGTGCACCAGTACGCTCACCACACACCAGCTGTTGGTGGAGAGGAGAGAGTAGAGTGATACAGCCAATTCATGGATGGGGATTATTAGAAGGCCATGAGGGGAATTTGGCCAGGACACCAGGGTTACACCCCTACTCTTTTTCAAGAAGTGTCCTGGGATTTTTAATGACCATGCAGAGAGTCAACACCTTGGTTTAACGTCTCATTTAAAGGATGGTGGCTTTTTACAGTACAGTGTCCCTGTCACTATACTGGGGCATTAGGACCCACACAGACTGCAGGGTGTGCACCCCCTGCTGGCCTCCCTAATACCTCTTCCAGCAGCAACATATAGTTTTCCCCAGGAGGTCTCCCATACAGGTACTGACTAGGCTCATCCCTGCTTAGCTTCAATGGGTAACCGGTCTAAGCTACAGGGTGATATGGCTGCTGACAGTGGTTTGACCTGCTGAACGAATACGCTCCTTCACTGAACTAATCGGTCATTTGAGTCTGAATGAGATGAGAGGTGGTTCGTGAACAAACTGAATATACTAGTAAAGTTGTTCGTGAATTACTCATGAATGAAAATCTGCTGAAGGACTGCATGAGAGGAGGAGTGTCGTTCATTCAGTTCGGTATGTGAGTCAATCATGTTAAACAAGGAGAGACAGGAGTGAAATGCACTTAAGACAAGTTTGTATACACAAAAAGTAATCCCCAATTTATGAATGTGTTAAAACAACTGAAGACGTACAGTGAAAATGACATGAATTACAGATGGAAATGTTGTGCTTTGATGCACAGTGCAAAATATTTAGGCTTTTCTTAAACTTTTTCTTTTACAAAATATAGGGAAAATAAGACCTGCCATATGTGGTGAAAATGGTTATGGTGTTTAAACTCTATTTTTAAAGTGTCTTCGTACTTTTGTAGACATGCTAATTCCATTTGTCTTCCTTTGTTGTGCTTTTAAAAGACTGACTTTAGCATGAGCAAATAGCATTCGAGAGCGGGCTGTGACGGAGTATACACCGATCAGCCACAACATTAAAACCAATATTGTGTAGGTCCCCCTCGTGCCACCAAAACTTGTCTCTCATCAACAAGGTGTTTCCGTCCACAGAACTGCCGCTCACTGGATGTTTTTTGTTTTTGGCACCATTCGGAGTAAATTCTAGAGGCTGTTGTGCGTGAAAATCCCATTAGATCAGTAATTACAGAAATACTCAAACCAGCCCATCTAGCACCGACAGTCATGCCATGGTCGAAATCACTGATATCACATTTTTTCCCCATTCTGATGGTTGATGTGAACATTAACTGATTGCTTCTGACCCATATCTGCATGATTTTATGCACTACACTACTGCCACACGATTGGCTGATTAGATAATCGCGGCAGTTCTGTGGATGGAAATGCCCTGTTGATGAGAGTGGTCAGTAGAGAAAGGCCAGACTGGTTCGAACTGACAAAGTCTATGGTAAATAAGATAACCGCTCTGTACAATTGAGGTCAGAAGAATATCATCTCAGAATGCTATTTTGAGATGAGGGTTTGCGCTGTTTTAGCGGCACGAGGGGGACCTACACAATATTAGGCAGGTGGTTTTAATGTTATGGCTGATCGGTGTATCATTGTTTGGACCCACTGAACGAATACACCACTTCACTGAACTAGTTGTTCATTGCGTTCATGACGTGAACGAACTGAATGTACTGGTAAACTCATTCGCGACCGACATGAATGAATCAGTCATTGTGAATGCTGACCGGGTCAGTGAGGGGAGGAGCTGCATGTCATTCGTTTCTATCATTAATCTCGTTCAACAAAAAAAGGGGCCGGATGAATTATGAATAAAAGTGAGTGATGACCACAAATTACGATGACATACGGATGTTATTGAAACTCATAATTATTTTTAGGCTAGTATTGTTGTCCCTTTTTTTGTATAGCTTGTTAAAAAGTCATGCTCAGCAGTTCACAAAATAATAATGATGCTTTGTTGTCATTTGTGCGTAAAAGCTTATGATGCTTTAACACTGCAGTGCGGAAGTCTCTTAGTAGAATTTTAATAAAGTATAATCACACTTGTTGACTGCTTTCGGTTCAATGCAATTACTTAAAAGACGCCATGTGAGGTTCGGATGTGTGAACGGCGAGCTCTCCACACTTTGCTAGTTTTAATACTTTTAATGATAAAAACTGGTGAGATTTGATACACTCTGATCCATAACTGTTCTGGGAAGACAATATGTCAAAGAATTCAAAATCTTCGGGCTCTGGAGACATTAAAAGACACTTATGTGCTCAAGCTGACGCACCCCCCCCCCAACCCCCCCCCAGTCAATTTGGCCGGAGTCAATTTGGCCGGAGAGGTAAAAGAGATTTGGCGCAAATTGCTGAACCTGTCAGCAATGCTGATGAAGGTCGCTGTTGACTTGGAGGATCTTGCTGCAATACGTCGATCGATCACTGCCATGGAGATGAAATTCACTGAGATGGTTAAAAGAGTGGTGGATGTCGAGAAACGGATTGATTATTTGGAGTCATCGGAGAGGGAATTAGCTGTTAGGACTTGGAGTGGGTCTGGGAAAAGTTTGAAGATATGGAAAATTGTAGTTGGCGGAACAACATCTGAATTGTTGGCTGAAGGCTGAAATTAATGTTTATATGGAAACCAACTGGTCCTCAGTATCCTCTGTTGGTGTGGCTTGGGAGGCACTTAAGGCAGTTCTTAGGGGTCGGCTAATACAGTATGCCTCATTCATCCAAAAATCCAAAGCACGAGAACTCGTGGAGCTGGAAGGTAATTTTAAAAGTGCCGTGGCAGAGCTGAAGTGCCGAATGTCATCTGATGGCCTCAGAGAATAGACCCAATTGAAATACAGATATAATACTATTTTGTCATGGAAGGTGGAGTTTTGGCTATTCAGGGCAAGACAGTCATACTTTGAGTCAGGGGACAATGCAGGGAAGCTTTTGGCTAGATATATAAAGCAGAGAGAGTCTTTTTCTACCATTCCCTCAGTGAAATCTGCTGGTTGTGAAATTTTTACCTCAGCCATT
Source organism: Myxocyprinus asiaticus (assembly GCF_019703515.2). Taxonomy (NCBI): domain Eukaryota; kingdom Metazoa; phylum Chordata; class Actinopteri; order Cypriniformes; family Catostomidae; genus Myxocyprinus; species Myxocyprinus asiaticus. The sequence continues at coordinate 7,194,305 of NC_059350.1, forward strand.
GATATTAATAATGTTTTTAAAGAATTCTATCTTGATCTCTATTGTTCCACATCTTCGTTTATTGAAGAAGATATTAGAAACTTTGTGGAACCATTAGAACTTGGCGAGGTAATTAAGGCCTTGTCTACAGGCAAGTCTCCACGGCCAGACGGCTTTGATGCTGAGTTTTTTAGATCTTACAATACAGAATTGGCTCCACTTTTGCTAGAAGTTTAAATGGAATCATTAAAGAATGGAAAGCTTCTGCCAACCATGATGCAAGCAGGGATCAGTCTGATTCTTAAAAAGGACAAAGATCCAAGCGAGTGTAAGAGTTACCATCCAATTTTCCTGATCCAGCTAGATGTAAAAATATTGTCAAAAATTTTGGCTAACTGATTAAGTAAAGTTATGACATCTCTGGATAGGGGCACCCAGCATGGTTACCCTCTTTCCCCATTATTGTTCTGTCTTGCCCTGGAACCATTAGCAGCCACAATAAGAAAGGAGGATGATTTTCCAGGGGTGATGGTGGGAGGTGTGGCGCATAAGCTTTTGCTTTACTCAGATGATATTTTATTATTCGTCTCCGACCCCACTAGATCTATGCCTTGCCTCCACAGAATTATTAATTCCTTTTCTAAGTTAATTGGTCTAATCTGAAGCTTTGTCTCTGACAGCGTACCCCAAACAGGGCATTAAGTATTTGGGTATTTTATTCCCAGCAAATTTGTGTGATTTAGTTAGAGTTAATTTTGACCCTTTAACAAAAAGGTTTTCGAGTGATGTGGGTAGGTGGGCTTCATTACATTTATCTATGATTGGTAAGGTTAATGTTATTAAAATGAATTGGATTACAAAATTCAACTACCTGCTACAATCTCTCCCTATAGATGTCCCCCTCGCTTATTTCAAGCAATTTGATATAGCGAAGTCCTTCATTTGGAATGGAAAGCGTCCCAGATTACATTTCAAAGTTGTATAGGCCGATTGACAAAGTTGGGCTAGGGCTACCCAAGATTTTGTTCTATTATTATGCATTCGGTCTCAGACATTTGGCCCACCGGTCGCTTCCACCTGAGAGAGCCCCTCCCTGGTTTTGTATTGAACAGGAAGTTTTTGCCCCTGTTTCGCCATTGCAAAACCTTTCTATCAAACTAACCAGAGAAGTTAAGTTACACCCCATTATCTTGCATTTGCACTCGGTATGGACAAAAGTGTCCAGAATGTTTAATTCGGACATTTATTTAAATGCTGCTTCGAACATATGGCTGAACCCAAAATAATTTATTAATAAGTCCCCTTTGTGCTGGACAGAGTGGATTGTGAGGGAGGTTAATATGCTCAGTGACCTATATGAGAGTGGAGTGTTGAAATCCTTTGAAAATATGGTTTTCATTTTGGGATTCCCAGGTCTCAATTCTTAGCTATTTACAGCTGCGCCATCTGCTCTGTACTATTTTTGGGAGTAGTATACACGCCCCTAAATTGGCAGATACTCTGGGAGTGGTGATTACTTCTTTTGGAAAAGGTCATGAGGCATCAGTGTATTACTCCCTGCTAATTCAGAGTCTGGGAGACGAGCTTCAACTTCTCTCAAGAGATTATGGGAGAATGATTTAAACTTGGTATTGGAGGAGGGAGTGTGGGCTAGGATTCTACATCTAGAGATGCATCTTCAGAGGGAGGGATATATAATTTGATATATCTTGATTCTGTGTGTGTATGTTATGTTCCTTCAATACTGTTTTTTTTTTTTTTATCAATAAAATGTTAATATATATATATATATATATATATATATATATATATATATATATATATATATATATATATATATATTAAAAAAGACATTTGGTGCCATCTGCAGGTGCAAAGGTGTAACTTGAAGATCTGGTCAGTGAACGAATCAATGAACGAATCTGAACGAATCGTTTTGGTGGACGGAATCAAAAGAATCTTGTCTCTAAAAAGAATAAAAATCACCACCACTACTCACAATCATGCAGGTGATATGGAACTTTTAATAAATGTCCATCAAACAGTAAATAGTAGACAAGTGTGAGGTTTCTGAAGTAAAGAGAATGTGAATGAAATCAGTAACTCAAATATCTGCATAGCATTGTAGCCATCTACTTTGTAGTATATAACAAACATTCAGGTAACAAGCAAATATCAACATTGAGGCCAGAAACATACTTCACGCAAGTATGCGTATGTAGATGCAAGCGGCCAACACATTGCAAACACAGTCCGGTTGAGCATGCTTACTGTATGTTCTTGTGTTACTGTGGCGGTAACAAACCTAAATACTTAAGGGGATGATAGAGTAACCTACTCTACAAGTCTGTACCATTAAACTGGATGTATTAATAATCAGATAAGTTGTTATAAATATATTGATTTTAACTTTCTCAGCAAAATTCTCTTCAAGCTGCTGCTTCAGCATTACATTAGTTCACTTGAAAGAGAACTCACCGTAAAAGCCAACCTATTCTCACATAATGAACTACATAACTTCATTTTTGCAAACTGACTTTTACATGCCGAATTCTATGTTTTGCTGCAGTTTCCTGGTGAAATTAACACAAGAGGCTCTACAACTACTGTGCGTTTTATTCACTTTCACATAAATCACGACTACAATTGCTGATTATGACTTTATAAGCACTTATTTTTTGCTCTATTACTCAGACACTGCTGTCTTATCATATCGAAACAGCTTTACTACAACACATCATTTGAAGTGCATCCGCATAGTATCAATTAAATTCGACCCAAATAATTATCAAAGGACAAAGATTATTTACTATAGTAAAACTGGATGATATATTGTGTAAAAGTATCTTTCATAGAGCCTACACAATGTATTTTCAGTAACAAGTATGTCTTTTTGTGGTTTGCCAGCTTGAATGAAAGACCTGTTCATAGCTACATAAAGAGAAATTGCATAATAAACGTTGCGCAGTTACACCAGTTTCACTAACCTGCAAACTCATCAACGTCACTTTGTTCATTCTTAAAGAAGTACAAAACCTTTGTAACTTTGGACTGCCATCTGCACCGCTTCAAATCGTCCTGTGTGTGTGTGATCGTGACCACGACCTACTTCAGTAAATGTTATACTCTTGTGGTCTCCCAACACTATTATGTCAGACTGTTAAACAGAGGCCAGCTGTGTGAATTGGAAAGCACACCAATTGGGCTTCTAATTTAAATGTTGGCTAATTTTAATATGTCAATGCCTCAAAAATATAATAATAAAATAACGTGCCTATCAGTAATTAATATATAGATATTTTATGACATCCCAACTTGTATTACAGATCCACCTACATTTACACACTTATTCCAATATGATTAACTTCTGTGGTAGCTCACCTCATAGAGCATTGGGCTTTGGACTCAGAAGACCACGGTTTGAGACCAATCAAGCATGCAAGCTAAGACGTGAGATAAAAGAGTCATAGAAGCATCACAAAATTATGTGGTCTGCTTTAGAGAATGTGCTTTGCATGTCACATTTGAAATTTAGAACACTATCAGTTAGGTTTAGCTGTTGGTTTAGAGTAAGGACAGAGATAGAAACTCGAGTCTGTGACGCAAAAAGACTTGTGATTCGGACTCGTGAACAATTGACTCGAGACTTGACTTGGACTCAATCATAGACTCGTGAAAAACACAAGTCATTTTGCGACTGTTTTTCCCACCAGTGCGACTTCAGAGTTGGCCAACTCTCCCTCTTTCTCTCTCGCATTAATGCGTTGCCCTTTTCTGTTAAGCGATATCAAATGGCATACACATCAAAAGTGGAATGACACGGCGCTATTCGCTGCCCAGAACAATGGACAAAGTAGCCTGAGCATAGAGCAGCTGCGCATACGCGTCTCGTGGACCGGTCTCGAGCTCTCAATATCACATCTCACATTACAGCGCTGCGAGGACCATTGAGAAGCACGGCGCGAGTCACGGAAACATTTGAAATCAGCACAGAATTCTCTGGTGCAAACCTTTCGGTGAACAAACATTTAATGGCCTGACAAAACAGCATTGATGATGAGAAAACACTATGACATGCACAGACATAAATTAGCAGACTTTTCACAGAGTTCACCTTTATTATGAATTTACTATAGTGACTCTAACTGTATTGACTGTAGTTTTAAATGTGTTTAGGATACTGTTTTTCTTTACAAAAACACCAAAGTTTGTTACATTTTACCATGATAGTGATGATCCATGCTTGATTTTACCTGAGGATACCATGGTCTTGTTACAAATAAATACCACTGTTTAAGCTATAAAAACTATGGTACATTTTCATAAGGATAAATGCATTCAAAATAGAATAAAGGGCTTTAAAGCCCTAAAGATTTATGTACAAAGCTAGTTTTCCTTCCGTGTAAAATCTGTTCTTTTTAATGAAAAAAAAGAAAGTTAATTGTTTCCTGAATAATAATAAAAAAAAAAAAAAATCCACGAATAAAATAGAACCTTATGTACTTTATAAGACAGATAAATAAACAAGGCAATCCCTTAAAGTAGTCAGTTTTAATATTTCATTTATATATATATATATATATGTATATATAAGACTTTGACTTGGACTTGTGACCAAAGACTTGGACCTCAGGGACTTGTGAACATGTCTGGGTAGGGATGTCTGTTTCATTTGCTTTTTTTAAAAAAAAAAACTATTGGTTAGGTTCAGGTTAAAGTTTTAGGCTGGGGAGGTACGTTTTACTCATTAAAACCTCCGACTAATATTCACCTAAAAAACCTTGTCTGCTTACGATACCATTTCACTCACTTATGTCGCCCCCCACTGGACATTTCACTAGAAAACTGCTGCAATATGTAATGAAGCACGTAATTTCGTTTTGGAAAAATTTTGCCACAGTCACATTATGTTCATGAGACCAAGCTGGTAAAAGCAGACAGTTCACACTAATGTCCACTATAGCACCCCCTGTGGCAACATTGAGAATACAACTCATTAAGAATTGCTGTCTGACACATTTTAGAACACAACAATGCAGGAAATCAAATTTGCGTGCTAGAAGCGTCTTACATAAAATATGTTTTAGAATTTATGTAATTTATATTTTGAGTTATTATCAAGGAGGTCTACAATAACTGGAGAACGCTATCCGTTAGCATTCTCATTCACTTTTCATATTTCCGGTCCACATAAGAATATTAATAACTAGACTTTAACAAAACTAAAACTCTTATGTAATTTCAACTGAAAATGAGTGTGCCGCTACTTCTTGAAAAAAACTAGTGAATACATACATGCTATTTTGCGACTGTGCCGTTCTTGAAATATTCAGAATAATGTGTTCAGATTTCTTTTTGGTGTTTGCTTAAACAAACCAATTTTATGTCCACAGCATTCGGTATATTCTGGATTGAAATGAGTCTCCATGAGTCAGAGTTGTAGTTTTCAGTTAATGAAATGAAACCTACACGCTCTGACCACTTTAATGTGAAAATAAATTAATATCCATTTCCCTTGACGGATTGCTCAAGTCTTACCTGAATGCAGTGAACCTGTATTAAAATAAGACTTTTTTGAATAATTATTTTTCCATGTGAAAAAAAAAAAAAATCAAACAGACACCTAGTCTATCTATGAGTCATTGTTTTGACTCTGGCCGTGTTGAACACTCACTACCTGATAATACCTGCTTGATTGGTCATTTTAAGCTAATGGCCTCGGGCTCATTCAATGCTGAATTCTTTAATCCCCGTGGCGGCAAATTAGTATGTCGCACAGGTACAGAGACTAGACACATGGCTCTGTAACTAATGATTCTAGTCCTTCACTGAATTCCACTATTAAAAATAATAATCCTTTGAAAATTGCTTTAGGCATATGAATATATTTTTTTCTATGTGCTATTTCAATGTATCAGTTGACTATCAGCAGATACATGTTGTATCAATGTTATCTGTCTTTTTATCTATTTACTGGACTAAACAGGATATGATTCTATAAAATATGAACATAATTGTAAATCCGCAAATACACATTCTGTTTAATATCTATTTATTAAAAAAAATAAGCATGAATATATAGGTATGAATCTGAATAGTGCAAGGTTTGGGTTAGGGTATGGGCTAGAAGCAGTAAGTAATTACATACGTTCTTCATGTGCTCTGGATAGTCGAAGATGTGCCATTGTTGCAGACAATGCTTGACACATTGAATCATGATTTCTTAGGTCAGAATAATGGAAACTGATGTAATTCACTTGACTGATGTATTTAATACGTGCAAGATCATGTTCAAATCAAGCTGTAATTGGTTAGTGACTCCCTGTTTCCTTGGGGTCAACTCAATTTAATACTTTATGCTTTTAAATAATGTAATAATTGCATTCGAATTTAATCTGCAGCCACGTTTAAGATCCAACAATTACTTAGGCATACCCACTATCGTGGGTCATGACATCAGTCAATGAATGTATCGAAAATGTATCAAAATTTTTTTGCCATTTAAAAAAAAAAAAAAAAAAAAAAAAAAAATTATATATATATATGATTGTCATTCAGAGTGAAACAAATGAGAAACGGGTGGCAGACATAAGATGCATGAGTGGAATTTTTATGTCAAAATATTGATTTCACATTCAAGATGATGCCTACAGAAGACAATTTTGAGATTTTTCAGACACTTCTTTTGATGAATCCGAAGACCTGTTTTTTACAACATGAAAAGATCTATTTATCTCCCACTGGGGATATTGTCCAATTATTGTCACTGTTTATGGTACTTTTCTTTTGCAGTAATTAAAAGTCTCAGTGATATTCCTAAGTAAACGTAGAGTATCAATATATTTACAGCATCTAAAACATAAAACATAATTTAACTATGAACTTTAGAGACATATAAATCTTTATGAACCCTTTGAAGGTTAAACATTTTGAATTCAGTTTGAATTCATAATGCAGTTATTGCATTTTATCAAATTTGACATTAGCCTATCAGATGCTTTATACATTGTACATTTTAGTGTCTACCATAACTTTCAAAAATGTATGTGTTCACTTTATACACAAATACAAATGAAAATCACCTTAAAGAGACTTTTTGGCTCAGCTGCACTTTTAAAAGACTGATGTAGGTAGCTTTTCAGACCCTTAAACCAACTTGATAAAGAGGAGATAAACAAAACTGATCTATGACATTTCCGTTAGTGGCCATTCCTGTTTGTAGATAGTGGTAATGCTTGTTCATTCGGGAGGTGAGTGCATGTTTTACAAGGAGGCTGCACATATTTGACATCAGTGCACACTCATAAAATGCTTACAATGAGGGCTTTGATGATTTAACAGATGGGAAATAATGGCTCATGATATAAAAATGGCAGTAACATTATGAAAGGTAAAGAGCACTTATGATCAATATTTGCTTCAAAAGAGAGCTGCTCCAAAGTTAAAAAAAACACTTTAAAACTTTAATTCAGAGAGCGCTATATGGATAAATATAGCTGGTCTCTCTATTGAATGGATATACTGTACTAAGGAGTATGTTCCTATCGGAGCTTTATGGAAGTTCACCAGCTTTGAATATGTATAAATGTATAGAGTGTTTGAACACATTAGATACAGTATCCTCCTAAAATCTTCAAAGTAGTCACCCTTTGCCTAGAATTTGCAGACATGTACTCTTGATATTTTCTCAACCAACTTCTTGAGGTATCACCCTGGGATGCTTTTTAAACAGTATTGAAGGAGTTCCCATCTATGTTGGGCACTTATTGGCTGCTTTTCTTTATTATTTGGTCCAAGTCATCAATTTCAAAACATTTTTTTTAATTAAATTTTAGTTTTATAATGAAATAAATTAATATGTTGGCACAAATATATTTTTGTCTACAAAACTAATTTCAAACATTTAAGCATACGCCTTCAGATCAAAAGATTTTTAAGATCGTGAGAAACATTTCAGTCAAGTGTTTCAAATGTTTTGACCAGTAGTGTATATATAAATAAATAAATAAATAAATAAATATATATATATATATATATATATATATATATATATATATATATATATATAGAGAGAGAGAGAGAGAGAGAGAGAGAGAGAGAGAGAGAGAGAGAGAGAGAGCGCAAATAGTTTTCCTTAAAATTGATGTCCACATATGTGGGCGGTGGGACTAAGTTGTGAAATTTTAAATAATATCAAGCTATAGAATATATATATATATATATATATATATATATATTTATTTATTTATTTTTTATCAAATTGTCTATGTTTCCAGGAGTGTTGGTTATTCATTTTTTTGAGATGTTACAGACATTACAGCTGATTTTCCGTAAAGCTGCTCTGGAACACTGTGTTTTGGGAAAAGCACAAATAAAAAACTATAAAAAAATTGTTTTAAATAAATATTTTACTTGATTTGACTTTTATGTTACAATGTTTTTTTTTTCTTCTACTTTGTAAACAAAATCTCAATGTTCTCTCTTTGCACTGTCAAACAACCAAGTGATAGCTAGTGCTGAAGCATTTTACCAATCAGAAATTAGCATCATTAATTCCGATACAAGTAATGGCCAGCATCGTCCAATCACTGCCAATCATGTTAAAATAAAATGATACAGTATAAATTCTGAATCTATGTACTGATTACCATTGCCCCATGTATGCCAACCATGTTGAGTGGTTCAAACATCATCTGCAACCTGAAACTGAACTTTGATAGGAAGTTTGGATTGAACGCATTTCATAGGAAAGCTATGCATAGGATGCTCCCTTGATCCCTATTTAGTGAATAACTTAACCTCCAGTGTGAACAGTTCTAAATGTTCATTTATTTTCATCCTAACTCCATATAAAAACCTCTGAAAATGTTTTTTTCTCAGTGTTATAATGCACAGTAACTATAGGATTTCTAATGAAAACACTGTGCTATTGTACACATTAGTGTACATTGTGTACAGCAGTGTGGCATTTTGCGGAAAACATAGAAAAAAAAAAGGCCTGTGATGTATCCTACGATAAACCAAATGTATTCTAAACAAGACGTGCACACAGAAGAAAAGATAGTTTAACCTGTTAAGCAGTCGGCACCTCGTTGAAAATAGCCTTCTTAATCAGCAGATAAAAAAATGGCATTCCTAGCCTAAAACAGTCATTTTCTAGGCTACTTACTCAAAAGCATAAATTTTTTGATGAGCAAAATTAACATGTCAACATGGCCCAGTGAAAGATGGGACTTGACTCACCTGAAGCAGCTACCCTGCGCTCGAGAAAGCCTGATCGGCGGGGAATTAACATATAAGCACGCGTATAGAGCTCAGGCTACGTTATAAGTTAAAAGATCTATCCTATCGTTCCAGACTGACATTATAGCCATGTTGCTGTGGGAAAATCTTCACAGTATGAATGATCAATATCTTTTGGACTTTGCTAACATTTATGTAAAAATCAAAGACTAAGTTTAATATTCACATTTGTGCCAATTGTCTTAATGTAGTAAACCAAATGATACAAAGCTTTAAAGTCAAAAAAGAGCAAAAGGATAACACAGGAAATCGACATGTTGCTACCAAATGTTCCAGTACCCTGACATCGTTCCAATTCTGCAGAGTTACTGACAAGCGACAATTTTGGTAAGCACAGACCGATTTCAACTGATTTCGCCAAATTTACAGTGAGATCAATCTGAAAAGAAAGAAGTAAGCCAAATTATTATTACTATTATCATCTAGATATCACATAAACCTCATTTAGATACCACATCACAATACAAAAATTGCTTGATGTAAAGTTATAGAATGAATGGAGGGTGCGTTTCCTCTTAACTCTGTGCGTCTGTGACGCTGACCAGATGCAGCTTGGGCATGAATGACTTTGTCATCATGGAAATGACGCTAATGAAAAAGTCAGGAACGGCAACGAGCAATCTTTCATTTTCCACAGTCATGGAAAACCTGGAAATATCAGATTAATATGGTGATTTCCAGGCCTGAAAATGTAATGGAAGTTAATAAAATCTTGAAAATGTAGTGAATATACATTTTTACACACTCTTGGTATGAATTTAACTCTAAATTGGGACTGAGGGACATACAAAATATGAGGGACTGCATCACCATTTTTATTTTATTTTTTTTTTAAGTGGAGGGGACATGCCCCCCATGCCTCCCATGGCTTCTACACCTTTGCTTGTATGTGATTGTGTTTGTCAGGAGGTAGATTTGGGTGAGCGGGCCTGTGGAATGGGAAGTCTGATTCTTTCCCGTGAACCGGTTCTTTCGGACGGTTCAAAAAACCGATTCACCAGTTCATTTACGTCATCGTGTAATGACGTCACTATACATAATGCTAATACACCAGCGTCGTAGAATACATGCTTTAATACATTCAATAAAGCCATATATAAGCGCACATTGCTGATTATTACATTTTATTTAATTAATTTATAATGATTTATTGTCATCAGTGTTTCATTCAGTGATCTTACAATGCATCCTACATTAAAGTTTTGCACCTAAAGCACCCAATACTGACACTGATATACAAACGCGGATGTTCTACACATGTCTAAAGCATATAAAGTGATTAAAGTAGTCTTAATCAACTCACCCTTTTTACAGAAACCATGATCCAGCTCATAACAACTTCAGATATAATATGCATGCACTATATTCAATAGTAAAATTCATTTACATCTCTCGACTGAAATGTTTCGCCCCCTCATTCAAGTCCTCGGTTCACGCATGCTCATCAGCTGCTCACTGATCAGCAGTTCTCAGTATTATGTCTGAAAGAGTCGATTCTCAGTTCAGTGTACTGGTGACTCGCAAACTTCTGTGATCGACTCGATGTACTGTTGACTCGAGAGCTGCTGTGCTGTCCTCGGATCAGTGTACTGTTGACTCAAGAGCTGCTGTCTCGGGATCAGTGTATTGTTGACTCGAGAGCTGTAGACTGGATCATCTTCATACATTGATCAAATGGTAATACAACCAAGTCATAAACATATTTCCAGTATGTTTTATTTGTTATATTTTGAGTTCAGCAAAATACTCTTGAAACAGACATTTCGCCCCTTAAACACACGCATGCTCAATGTCAGCAGCTCATCGGTTTTCAGTATGTCGAACACCTCTGAAAGAGGTGATTCTCAGTTCAGTGTACTGTTGCGACCGGAGCGTTCAGTCCGATTTGTGAACTAGTTGGAGCGGTTCATTGCAAAGAAGAGTTATGAAAAGCAGATATCACCAGTTCTAGGATCATATTACTCCTGGTTATCGGCTTATTTCGAGTCGGAGTGTCAGGCACATCTGAGAGACAGGTTAAGATAGAGTAACTTGTGGATCAGTGTTGACTCGAGATGCAAAATGTTTCATAAGATTCAGTCCGATTTGGTGAACTGGTTCAACTCGTTCACTAAAAAGAACCGATTCAAAAGAATGATTCGTTCACGAACTGGACATCACTAGTGTCAGTGAGTTTGTCTGACTAATCATAATGAAAGGGTCTCGAGTGCACAGATGTACCGCCCCACTGATTCACTGTGCTTAGTCTGTGGTGCACAGGACTGGCAGCTGCAGCCCTCCCGCAGAGTCCTACAGAGTAAAGCATGCTGGGAATTAGAAGGTGAAACTCATTTAGAATGAAAATATAGAAAATGATGAGTGTCAGGTGTAGATGACTTTAGCGTGTTCTTGCCAAATTGGACTTTGTTCTTTGTTTTGCTTGAGAGAGAAGGTGTGTGTGTGTGTGTGTGTGTGTGTGTGTGTGTGTGTGTTCATCTATAATGCACAGTCTATTGTTGCTAGTATCAATTATGATGCTTTTGAGTAGGAAATCCTTTTTTATAACAAACAACTATGAATAGCATGGTCCAATTTCATATGACAGGCTATTATGAAACGTGATTACAGTAGCTGCAAAAAACAATGGCAGTAATTGAAATATCATTCATAAAACACAGGGGTGTTTTGAAGGGGGTTTATGTTATGAAAGGGAGATTAGGTTTATTTTTGGAAGTCTACTATTTGGTTACAAAATGCTTTTGAATATTTTCACCATTATTGCCTAGGAATAAAGATAAACACGTTGACCTTTTGCCCCCATTAGCAGAGCATGTTGTGCATGTATGAGGCAAGCTGTCACAATGGGAACCTGACATTAAATAGCCTATAATAGGCTATTCAGTGGATTTTCAACAAAATTTAGAAAGCAAAACAATTATTCATGAAACAGCTAAAATGTAAATGGTATCCCAAAGGTGCAAAATGATTAATAGGCAAAGAGCGTTTAAATTGGCCAGTTTTCTAATTGCCTAAAAAAGCGTGGACCCCTCTGACTCTTTTTATTTATTTATTTTTGTTGTTTACAGAGTCTAGGGCTTTAACTGAGACAGGTGTGATTTCTCAAGACACCTATTTGAGTGAAATCTGTCCGGTAGTAGGAAAATGTTATGCATGGTTACAATATTCCAGATAAATTACTTACAGCACCTAAAATGTATGCCAGTGCAATTTTATTGTGTTACTTTGTTTTCCCAACAACTATAGCAAAACATATGATGTTCCTGAAAGTTTGTTTGGAGTATATACAAAAAAACTAAAAACAAACAAAAACATTTTTGAACTAGATGTTTGAAACTAATTAATAATAATAATAATAATAATAATAATAATAATAATAATAATAATAATAACAATAATAATAAAAAAAAACTTCTGCCAGAGAAAACCTTTTCTGGACTCAAAACCGTGTTGCTACTGAGAAATACTGTAGCCCTTGTGACAAATTCCCCATGAGACAACTAGCCCAGTCTCCCCTCTACATATTCTGTCCTGTACATTAGATTTATCAGTTTGTGAAGATGGTGCATCAATGCATTGTCATAGACGTGAAAGGCTATCATTGCATGTTCACATTATGGACATTTGCTTTTGATTTGTGAGATCATTTTTCCTGTGTTCTGAATCACTGAGCTGAACTGAAAATGTAAACAGATGTGGAAAAAGGGCAGATTTGGGGAAACGAAATAAGTCTGAGTATATAAAAGTATATTTTTCCTGTTTCCATTTTCCCCATTTGTAAAGCAGAGAGTTCTGTGTGCTAATGGACTGGGGAAATAGAAAGGGGTTAAAGTTCATTGTGTCTATATAATGTATCATGTGTTGCATAATGTAAATTCAGAGGGTAATGGAGTAATGCAGTGCCTCACATTTGGCAAAATCACATTGAAAAGTACTTTTCAAAGTTTAAAAGCAAACATCATCCTCAGCTATTGTGTTAGTTTATACAAGTCCAGCATGGATATTTGGTACAATTATAGAGACAACTCAGAATTTTTTGAAGCTTTTTTTAGTGCTGGTTTATTCTTCAAGAAATGAGCTTTTCAAAACACCTTCCTCACATTAGATAAGCATATGGTGGTTGAAATACTAATATAACAATAATGAGATCTTGCTGTTTATCTGTGGACATTGACAATGTTTCAACAGCATCACTGTTTCTATTCTAAACCATATTAGTCTTTCATTTTCTCCATAGGCATTTAACAAATTCTTCAAAAAAGAATTGAAGAAATGAATTAAAGGGATAGTTCACCTAAAAATGAAAATGCTCTCATCATTTACTCACCCTCATGCAATCTCAAATGTGTATGACTTTCCTTTTTCTGCAGAACACAAACAAAGATGTTTAGAAGAATATTTCAGCTCTGTAATTCCATACAATGCAAGTGAATGGTAGCCAAAGGTCCAAAAGGTGACCAAAGGTTCAAAAAGCACATAAATATCTAAAAGTTGCAGTGTAGAATATTACATACAGTAGAGTAAGAAACTTTGTGTTGTGAAACTTTTTGAGATTTCCAAATGTTAGGCAAATCTATTGGTTCATCAAAGCTTATTCGACCAGAGAGAGGAAGGCTCTAGAATGCCAACATACTTTCTCTCTGAACTGGTGTGACACCTCGATTTAAAGGCCTGCAAAGAAATTAAAAAGGATAGTTTATCCAAGTGTATCAAGGTGGGCTATTAGTGTGTGTGTGTGTGTGTGTGTGTGTGTGTGTGTGTGTGTGTGTGTACTACTTCGGAGACAGTGAAGCCTAAAATTTTCCATCAGTCATCTGGCCGTGACCTGGATGGGGTGGCTTGGTAGATGCCAATAGCTTCTCTGGTAGCTGGAACAGATAAGTCAGTGGTTCTCAAAGTGTGGGGCGCGGCCTGTAAGGTATTGCAAGGGGGGCGTGGAAGACTGACCCATCCTCAAATTCACTTTCACAAATTCAACAAAAATAGTGAAAATATATATAAGAACCGATGTGGGCAATTTCTTTTCCTCTGCTTTTTGTCCTGCCTTGTTTAAACTTTCACCTGGCACCGCAGCGCATCCTGTGTGCGCAGTTCTTGACAGCCCAAATCGTTGATGTCAGGTGCGCTCATGTAAATAAGGTCATTCTAGTGTGCGCTAGTTTCAAATGTGCGACGAGGTGAATTAACATTTAAATTTCGGTCTGTTCCTCACACAACACCATCATATGGCTTCAGAATAATCGAAATCTAAGGCACGAGTGTTATGGACGACTTTAATGGCACTTTTATGTGTGCTTTCAGAGCTTGGGCAGCCACAAACACAATCCTCTCTTCCCTCAATCTTGTTTCATGGATGAAAAAAGTAAAACTGATTTTGAACGATGAGGGTGAGTAAATTATGACGGAAAGGTCAGTTTTTATTAGAGTTTACCAATATCATTAATTAGGAGCAAATTATTGTCCAAAAGGCCTGACCGCTACCAAAAGTGCATAGACGGCGCTGTCACATGATACTTGTTACTTTTTTCAGCGCTGGCTAGGATATGACAATCACAGTCATTTATTATTACTAGATGAGGATTAAAAAAGTACTAATGTTTGTGCCAGTGAAGTGTGTGTGGGAATGTTTGCGCTATCTGTGGGTGTATGTGCGCAAACTGTGGGTGTATTGTATGTTGATGAAGTGCCGCAAAGCACATATTGCTATTTTCCTAAGAAATAGTTCATTGTTTAGATGTTTGAGAAGCACGTCTAATCTTGGAGAAAAGTCTAGAATCAGTTCCTGAATTTTCAGTTTGGGGATTCCACCAGTAGATGATATAAAACAGCTAATGATCACTTTTAATACTAGCCATGATTGCATCAGTAGATCAGTAATAATAATAATGATACGTTTATTTTGTATTGCACCTTTCCAAAGCTCAAGGACACTGTACAGACATTAAACATAAAACATTAAACAGAGAATCATATAACAAATGCAATACAAAACAATGAACAAGCAAGAATATTTCAAGCAGGTGAGACACAGGCGATGAGGATGAGAGCCAACAGTCCCAGAGGGGCTGATAGAAAACATTCAACACATACAGTACATCACTGTCCGGAGCAGCGCAGGTGACAATACAGCCACAGAGCAAGGGATGCATTGCACACAGCCCATTTACACTACCTGTTATTATTTATATCAACTTTGCTTGACATGAAATGGAATATATAATCGGATGCAGACAGTGCAATAACCAGAGAAGAACCTCAGAATTTAATTGCACTTGACTCAGCCCATTAGCGCTTGGCACATGCAATTTCGCTAACCCACTTGTACCTAGACTTAGTGAATGCTTGCATGAAAATATCAAAACTTCATGGCCATGCCCACTGACTTATCGCATAGTGCTGTGCTTAAGGTATAGGGACCATGATTTTGGTTTGCTTTTTGAGAAACTTTTCCATCACTTTTATGTTCTAGGAGTTGATTTGAATTCAAATTAACATATTTTTGTTATATGAAGGTTTTGGAAACTTTTTTTCCATGCCTTCATCGTGTATTTTTGCTACTTTTCAAATGCCTTAAAAAATAATAATAATAATAAAAAAAAAAATAGACTATATTGTTTTATCCTCATCCCAAACCCAGACTTTCAATATTAAAATATGGAAATCCATTTTCAGAATGTTGGACATTGTAAACTAGTGTATTTTAAGGCCTGCAAAGAAAGCAGTAGTGTAGTCTATGGCATACGCAGGCATGGGTATAGGTATGCCCACCTAAAATAAGTGATGATACGTATGGTCACCAGTACAAAGAGTAGGCTTTTGACCCGGACATTTTCAATCTAATAACGTGATGCCACGGCACCGTTGAGTGAATTGTGTTTTTATTATTATTTTTAAAAGTGTACAGAGATTCTCTCTAAACGAGCACAGAGCTGCGAGAGTGCAACTGATGGCACTGGCAAGACAGACAGCCCGACTAAGCTGATCCAACAATCAGAACGTTCATTTCAGACACGATTGGATATTTGTTAACCAATCATATTTTCCGTTTCAGTAAGGGACGGGACATTTCCAGTGTGTAATGCTAATGCACAAGCAACACTGGAGTTACCATAATTTGCACTGTAAATGTATTTCCCTACTAAACATATATATATATATATATATATATATATATATATATATATATATATATATATATATATATATATATATATATATATATGCACACACACACAGAGTTGGGGAGTAACGAAATACATGTAACGGGAATAAGTATTTAAAATACAAAATATAAGTAACTGTATTCCACTACAGTTACAATTTAAATCATTGGTAATTAGAATACAGTTACATTCAAAATGTATTTTGATTACTGAAGAGATTACTTTGCATTTGATTGTCATTTGTTTCATTTAATATTTAGTCCTTTCAGATGGAAAACATTTATACATATAAATGATGTGATCCAAAGTGCATTTGAACAGCGGTGAAACACTTTCTTATGATGTGTTACATTCATACAAGCAGACAGAGAAGTAAGTTTGAAGTAAGTTTGGAGCAGAAGAAATAGAAATAAACCTTGTGTAATTGTTAGCTTTACGCTAAGCTAAAATGCTATTTCTAGCCATTTTACATGCACATGTTACCAGGCACTATCATATTTTTTTTATCAAGAAAATTCACGTTGGATCATAATTTATTTTTTTCTAGTAAGACCTTTGATATTAGGGCAAAAATTGTATTCATGATAATAATTTTTGTATTGTTTTCTTGTAAAAATATCTAAAAATCCTTAAAACAAGATCAATTTGATTCTCATGCAATTAAACTTTTCCTTCATAAATTCACATTAAGCCCACCTCTTCAGACACTATTACACCACTGATTTTAAGGATATATTTTCTAAAAGTACACAGGGCCAAAAGTGCCCACAGTGAAGGAACCACGCTACTTTCATAGTACATTGTGTATTATCAAAGATAGCATTTAACCAACAACATGATCACACTGTAAATCAATATAAGTTTGCTTATGTATTTTAACATACCCTGAAATCAACCTTTCTGCTGGTCCCATGGGAACCAGGAAGTAATCACGTTCATGTAAACAATGGTGCGTGTGATTCGGAGGCTGCATTTTCGCACTAAAATAAATGTTTTACTCCACTGACAGTTGGGTTTAGTGTTAGGATTGTAAAACATTATTTAAAACTACAAATACAACTCGCATTTGGTGACCGAAAACGCATTCACACGTGCCGTACGTTAAATAACACTTCCAGCTTTGGCCACTGGGGGCAGTGATTTGAATTTTGGTGATTACAGAATGATTTCATCAGAAACTTTCAACCTACTGTCGCTAAATTCACAGTGCGATCAGTCTGCAACAAACACATTATCAAAACATATATATTTCTGTTACATACATTAAATAATATACAGTATAAAACAATGTTATGACTTGGGAGGCCTTATAAAATAGCTTCTAAATTCTTTTAATCTTTTCATTTCACATGCACTGATGGCCTGTGGAAGGGTCTCAGTATACACCTCTGAACTTACTTCAAAATCCTAATTGTTTTTCCTACCAGCAGGCTTACAGTCTGTCTCTGTGCCCTCAGTTACTGAGCTTTTCTCCAAGTCCCACAGGGTCAAACTTAAATTCAAACCAAACCAATCAAACATAACCTCCCTCTTTCCACCAGTGGAATTTAATCTCAGTTTTATCTCAATAATTGAATGGCTCTACATCTACTAAGTCATACTCACTATCCTTTGAGTAATACAGAGTACTTTTGGTCAGATATAATCAAGACATAATTTGTGATGAAACCACTCATATGCCTTTAAAATCAGACTGAGCACATTATGAAATTGGCAACAGTAGGTCGAAAGTTCTGCTGCTACCGAAATTTGAACCACTGCCCCCAGTGGTCGAAGCTGGATGTGTTGCTGAAAGCATGGGCATGTGTGAGCTCCAGTTTGTGAGTGAAATGACTACAGTGTGTCGCCAAAAGCGAGTTATATTTTTAATTGGAAATGATTTAATGCAGTCCACAGGAATGCATATTTTATTAACTTTATTAATATCCCAAACAGAAAAAAATATAACCCTAATAATTTTGCCTCATGTAATTTAGGAGCGAAAATGCAACGTCCAAATCACACTCAATGTTATTTATGTGAATGCGATTACTTACGCAAGTCTCTGAGGAATCAGTAGTGCTAGAGTGAAATGTGATCACGTGATTGATGCAAAAATGTCTGTCTGATGGGGGATTGCGCTTAGCAGTAATTCAGCAGTATGGGGTTGATTTCAGGGTACAGGAACTTTCAGAAGCATTATGTTGATTTCCTGTGTGATCACGTTGCAACAATTATAACCTGTATATTAAATAATAACAATAACTATAATAGTAATAACGTTGTCTATTACAGTGATTCTCAACTGATTTTGCTTCATGACCCACATTTTACATAGAACACCAATGGCAAACCAACAGAAATAAACGTATTTATGTACAGTTTGATCTATCTGGATGTTTTTAACAGCAACAAAAAAGATATGGAATGTTATCCTATCAAAAAGATATTATACAATTTAGTGTAGTATTTGAAGTGGTTTTGTCTCCAGTCGTTACCACAGACATAAGATTCAGAACTGTAGAAAACCATATAAACAGGAAGCTAATATTTTGCTGCTGTATGTCTAGAAGGGCTGACAGCAGTTTTGCCATTTATCTGTTAATAAAGGCTGTGAATTTGCTGTGATCAGTGAATGAAAATATAACAAGGGAAGTGTATGTACCACCACTACTACTAACACTCTGACATCTTTTATACTCCTACTCGAGTTTTATTTTGTCACACACTCACATGTAATGATTTACGGTGAAAGCAATGCAAAAATAAATGCTAAATTGGATCCCAGGACAGTTGGCTCTTTGAAGCTGTGAGGATGCAACAAGTCTTCTGAACTTTCCAAGTTTTTGGGTCAGCCTGGCATGCATACAGCCATAAAATCCAACAATACATCAGTCTTTCATTTGCTGCAAGAAAAAGGTTTGTGTGAGCTTCAACTGAAAATATCAAAAAGTGAACGGAGGAGATTGTGTGTTTTGATGTTCATAAACTTTATTTTTTCACTCAGGAGTGAAGTTGTTGTTTGAGTATGAGATAGTCTGCTGTAGTCATCTTGACATACCTAAATCTTAATCTTAAAGGGAAAGTTCACCCAAAAATGAAAATTCACCTTAATGTTGTTCGTAACCCACATGACTTTTTCATTCTTCTGTGGAACACAAAAGGATATTTTTTTCAATCTGTTTGTATGACCAAAGAGAGACAAGGGGCGTGTTCAGAAAGCCAGTCATTATTTTGGCAATTCCGTTTGGTGATGCTAATGGCACAGAAATGACAAACTTCACCTTTAACCATCTTTTAGAATAAATGTCATGGATCTTCATGAAAGAGCTGCTCATCATGGATCATGAAACATATCTCTTAAATTCTGCTGGATATTTGTTATATGGAGGTCATCAATATGATTTCACTTTCAGAGTCATGCGTCATACAGCAAATAGTTTGCCAGTGTGACACTAATGGTTCAAACAGTTCTCAATCATCATAAATTACCACTCATTAGCAATCATATTTGAATAATACTGTAATCAAGGAGAACTTTAAAAGACTTATAAAATGGTCAGGAACTATGAAAGGTAAAATATGTTTTATGACCTTATAATAATTTGAGAATCTGTTTTATTTTAGCACCCCCAAGAAATTAAATACACCAGGAAGTGATACAAATGGTACTTATTACAGTCTTGTAATTACAGTCTTGATATCCTCAAACAGTGTGGCGAGGGGTATTTCTAAACCCCTAAACCTATGTACTAATATTCTGCAATTAATTCTGCTCAAACCACTTAACGTACAGACTCCTATCAAACTTAGTTTTGTATATAATTTTAGCCTTAGGTGAGCTATCTATTATTATTATTTTTTTTTTTTTGTACACTGTATACTATAAGAAATGTAAGATTACAATTTTAAAATCTTTTACATTCAAAATGTAACCGACAGTGATGGCATAATTGGAATATTTGAATACTGAATAGATGAAGCAGTGCTCGCCCTTTTTCAGCCATCTTGGTACTGGAAGTATTTTTCCCATTCATTTCTTCAATAGGGATTTCACAAAACTCTTCAGAAAAGAGTTCTAAGCCATGGACCAAACCAACCAGCTCCAAGGTGAATCATATCATTACAAACTTTGATTTGAAGCAAAAAAGTATTTGAAAATCAGACAAAATACAAAGGCACAAAACTTTGTACATAATGTCTTTAATGAGGGAATGAACTGCAATCCCATGAAGCAATTCCAATGATGTAATTGAATTAAAAACGATGGAAAAAAAGATAAAACTATAGATTTAAAGTTGTTGATTATGAGAATAGAAACAATATGTTTCTATTTAATCACGATTAATCACAGATTTTGAAAATGCTTCAATGCTTTCCCTGTCTGAATACATTTAGTCCCTTCTTAGAAAACAAAACAAAATGCAACAATAATGTGTTATTAACATTTCCCAAACAATGTTTTCCCCAGTATATAGATACTGTAGAAATACACTAAAATAGCACCAATTCAAGTAACACTAAATGTCTCCTAAAGTCTAAGTGGGAGGTTGGCAAATTTGAAGAACTATTCCCCATAGGTTGAGATGGACATTAAATCACTTAAACCCTCATCCTTTACAATATTAATTGTGGCTATTCATTTTGCTACAGCAATCATGAAGTCACATTCACATTATTCGCACAGTTTTCAACTCCACATGAAAACGTTTACAGAGAGTGTCTTGTTTTGCTTTGAGCGCTGGCACTGCACACATACATTATACATCAGCTGACTTGTCCGGTAAGACGGAAGTGCAAAGCGGCACCGGGGAAACGCTGACGCTCAACTCCAACGAGTCATGTGATGCTTTTCACAGGTCCCATCTGGGTTTGTTTTGTTCAAAAAATAGGTTTAAGAGGTTCTTTCTCCATTACTTGTTCATTGACACGGAATCGCTGCTGTGTGTGTTTGTGGCATGTGTGTCAGTGTAATAACCCCAGACACAGCCCAAAAGTTCCGGCCTATTCAAACCAGTGTTCAGAACTCTGAGCTGAATAAATAGTTAGAATCTAATGTAAAAATTGGTAAATGCATTAATTGTGCTAAAGAAAATGTTACTTGTTAAACATTTGTAATTAATTGCATGCGTTAATGTGTTAATTTCGACAGCTCTAATTTTAAATTCATTGCAAAATATTAATAAATACTCCAGGGAACAAATAGGTAGTTTGAGACTATATGGAGATTTACTCGATTGTGTCATTCACAGTGTGTCATGGGAGTGGGCAATATTTCTGTCGAGCTCGGTGTTTGCCAGATTCTCTTATTGGTGGATCTTTCTCAGCAGGATCTTGGGTAGTGTAGTTCTTCACAACACATTCCACTAAATGCAAATGCAATTGAAATAACAAGGACTGATAGCTTCAACAAAAGCATTTCCCATTGATTTACAACCTCAGAGCTCATGGTCTATCTTTTAAGGTTTATAAGTTATCGCTAAAAATCAATTCCCCTTTGGAAAACAATTATAGGAAATTTCGGGAATACTTTACATTAAGGATCCCTTTGTAAAGGGCTTGTACAGGGGTTCATTAATGACTAATAAAACATCTACAAATGCTTTATAATTAATTTATATGCAGTTATAACAACATTATTAAAAAGTGACTTTCATGCGATACTTGCCAAGTAGTAAGACAATTTAAAATTGCATGTTATAAATGCTTAAAAAAGGTACTTATTAATACTTATTTTAATCAAAATCATGTCACACTCTCGTATGTTATTAATGCCAGTAACTCATTAATAATGGATTACAGGTGTTCACTTAACTTTAAGGTACACTTTCATAGGTTCCATATGTTGTTAATTCATTAATAAATGGTTCACAGGTGTTTACTTTACATTAATGTACACTTTCATAGGTTATTGATGGTTATGGTTCATGGGTAACTCAATATTAGACATTGTTGTCCATTTTACATTAAGGTAAACTTTTGGAGGTCACTTAGGTTGATAAAAACATCCAAATTAAAGCATTGCAAGGTACAATTAATGATAGGTCAGAAAAAAAACAAAAAACATAAAGTTAAGGGTTTGTGGAATATCGATATATTTTTGATATACAAGAGAGAATCAGAATGATTATACAGTGCTGTAGAAGAGCATAAAGACCTGAAAAGTGTTTTTGCAGAAAACTGTTGGTAAGCCATCACTTGGTGTAGCACCATTCATTCTGACATCAAAGTGACAAGGAAAGTGACAAAACACAAAGACAACACCTTTTAATTTCAGTATAGTAGTATATTTTTGCTGCATCATGACATAATTCCTGAATTATGACATTTCATTATTTTGATTAAATTAAGTATTAATAAGTATCTTTTTTAAGCATAACGTGAGTTTAAATTGGCTCACTATTTGGCAAGTATCCATGTAAGTCACCCTTTTAATTCATGTTGTTATAATTGTATATAATTTGTAGATGAGTTATTAGTCATTAATGAACCCACTTACAAAGGGAACCTTAACGTAAAGTGTTACCAAAATTTCCTTCCGAAACCAGTCTGTAGCGCCCTATTGCAATTGATCTTTATACTCATATCTATTTGCATACTTAATTGTGATTGGTCTTGTTTTCCTTGAATGTTTTTTAACCATTTCTAGCCACCTTTACATTGCACAGTGACTATGATATAGTTCTTGTGTGCAGCTAACTGAAAACAAGATGTGCGCCGATTGTCGTAACAATTGCAAAGCGTTTCAGACATTGCATTACATTTATGCAGAAGCAAATTCTAAAACCTAAGCTTTCTTGCAACTTTAACACAATTCTTTTGCTGCCTTTTCAAGCACTCTATTTCTTTCAGGAAATGCAAGTTTAGTTCACATTTTTGGAATATAGGAATGACATTCCACTTTTAAATAATCTATGTAATGCTTTTCTGACTGTATACAAATTTACAATAGGCTAATCTTCTCAGAGTGACCTTTTGTCCTTTGCATCAAGTTATTGTGCAGATGTGGATATCCAAGCTAAAATGCAAGGCTGTTGCATAATTAGTTATGAGTGTTATGAGTCTGTCATATATGTAGCCCTGAGAGATAATTATAGCAGGCCAATTCGTCTTGGTGCTTGTGCTTCAGAGAAGCACCTTGTATTAGTTTTAACACCTGCTGGTATGGTTAGCCATTCCACTAGAGGGAGAATGTCTCTGTACGGTGATTCATGTAGTAATATGTCTTGTCCTTTTGTAGGTCAACATTTGTTGTCTGTTTCATTGCATCTGTTATCTGCAAATCCACACATTACTGGTTAGTCAATGGGAAGTGCATGCAGCCATTTGGTTTAGTGCTACAGTGAAGACCCCATCATAGAACTATAGGCATCTTGGCTTGCAATACATGTAGGTTTTTTTCTTGACAGATATGGCCATTCAGCAGATTGAGATGAAATGTATGAGATATTTGACACATACATGACACATGATATATATTACATCATACATATTGGACATAGATTTACATTACATTTACATAGCTATATATTTGACATGACATTCCAAAATGCATCTCTTTGCTCTCAGGCAAATGCAGGAATTTGTCAACCAGGAGACTCACTTGCTTTTCGTCTTGATTCAGAATGAAGTACCCTCGGGTATCCTAATCAATTCAAATTTGAAGAATAAATCTTTGGGAAAATTCTTCCAAGTAATAAATTTCTTTAGCTGAAAGCCACATCCAGACCAGTCTGTTTTCGCTTTAAAATCTGTTTTTAATCTAAATCTTTTCTTAAGTATGCGGCAATGGAGAGCATTTAAAGGAGGAGAATGCCATGTAATTTAGCAACTAAAATAGAATGTCCGTTCAAAGATGTTTGTTTATAGTCATTTTGCAACGGCTTTGAATGCAGCTCATCCAATCAGAATTGAGTTGGGACTATCCGTCTTATACAAGACCTTTGTCTCCTTTGGTAGGTATACTGTATTTGAGACAACCAAAAGACAAATTTGGGCTTCAAATGTTTTATTTATCATATTAACTCCACCTTTTCCACCCTAGAGGAAACCACCAAGATTTATTTTGATATATAATTTTGATAAAACTTAATTTTTCTTTGTGTCAAAATGTTTGCTTGAAGGAATCAATTTTATATTTAGAACTTAGAATTAGAATTTTAAGTAATATCAAAGATCACTTATACGCTGATATTAAATATACTGTTATGAAGACTTTTTAAACAACTAACTGGTCTGCTTTGTATGGAATATCTTAAACAGTTTAAACACTGATACAAGCTTCATGAAGCCATTTCGACCAACAATTCCAAGTCATGCAAGCCCAAGACACGTTTTCATCTTTAGCAGGAACCTCATCATTTACCAGCTTATCCAAAGCCTCCAGCCTCTCATGCCCTAATCAGAATCAGAATGAGCTTTATTGCCAAGTATGCTTCCAAATATAAGGAATTTTTCTTGGTGACAGAAGCTTCCAGTGCACAAACAATACAACAACAAGACAGATGTAAATAAATAAATAAATAAATAAATAAATAAATAAATAAATAGAATAAAAATAAAAAGCGAATAGAAATATAAGTACTATATATATAGAAATACACAAAAATATATACAGTATATAGTATGTACAAATACAAATCTGTTATACACAGTGTAGAATGTTATGCAGAAGAGGTAGGATATGTTAAATAATATAATTTACTAGGCCAGTGTTACTCAATATTTTTTGTAAGTGGGCCACTTTGGGTTGAGACAATCATTTAGAGGGCTGCACCAGTAGTGTAGTCTCCAATCTTTCTTAGGATTCTGCGTATGCCCACCTAAAATAAGTGATGATATGTATGGCCACCAGTACAAAGAGTAGGCTATGGACCCGGAATTTTTTCAATCTAATAACATGATCAGGGCCGTAGCAAGGTAATTTGGGCCCCCTGACTGTATATTGCTCTGGGCCCCTTTCCTATTAAAAAATTCAGTTTAGAATTTGTTGTGGGGCCCCTGGACCTTTGGGCCCCTAGAATCGTTACCACCTTTCTTCCTACTAGCTATGGCCCTGAACACAATACATGTTGTACTTTTTCTTCCGATATTATCAATTATCAATTGAGAGCAAATTCAGAGCAATAGAGCACATGCAATTGATTTGATGTACATATTTACATACGCACATCAAATAAGTATAAGACCCATATTAAGGGTTACCTCAGTTGTTGGATGAGCGAAAATGTCCATTCTGCCCCTTGACTAAATTCATTCTAAATTTATAGTTGCTTTATATTGCTATCCTTGTGAGGCAATCCAGTCTGGTCAGTCTGTTTCTCTGTTTTTGTTTCACAGTGTTCATTGTTGAAAATGTTGCTCCACATGAATAAGTGCTGACAAAAAATGTCACCTTTTGCACACACTGCTTCAGAAGTGGATACTCTGTGTCTGACACAAGGCTCCAGAAATGGGTAACACCTGATCTTAGTTTGCCTTGCAATGTGTCATTTGTCTGCAGCTCTACTATCTCACTCTCTATTCCAGCATGGTCAGGACAGAGAGCTTTGATGACTGAGGTAAGAGATGATACTGGCACATGAAAGGGGTTCTCAGTGAAGCTGAAAAACTCCTTGTACTCTATGACATCCTTGAATCTTGATTCAAACTCCAACTTCAACTCCTACTAGCAAACTGATATGTTTCGGTTGCTGTAGCTGAGCAGTTTCAGCCTATTTCAGCCTTTCTGTTCAACAGCTGTAATGGTTGTGGCAGGTTGAACTTCCTCAACTGGCAAAGGAAGTACAACCTCTGCTGGGCCTTTTTCACAATGGAGTCAATGTGGGTCTCCCACTTCAGGTCCTGTGAGATGGTAGTGCCTAGGAACCTGAGTGACTCCACTGCTGCCACAGTGCTGTTTAGAATGCTGAGCGGGGTCAGTGTTGGGGTGTTCCTCCTAATGTCCACAACCATCACCACTGTTTTGAGCGTATTCAGCTCCAGATTATTATGACTGCACCAGTGAGCCAGCCATTCAAACTCCCTTCTGTATGCAGACTCATCGTCATCTTGGATGAGGCCGATGACTGTAGTGTCATCTGCAAACTTCAGGAGCTTGACAGAGGGGTCCTTGGCAGTTCAGTTGGTGGTATACAGGGAGAAGAGTAGTGGGGAGAGCACACATCCCTGGGGGGCACCGGTGCTGATCGTACATCTGCTGGAAGTGAATTTCCCCAGTCTTACTAGCTGCTGCCTGTCCGTCAGAAACCTGGTGATCCACTGGGAACAGAGAGCTGGTTTAATTTAGTCCAGAGAATAGCTGGGATGATGGTGTTGAAAGCCGAATTGAAGTCCAAAAAAAGGATCCTCGCATATGTCCTTCATGTGGGCCATCACCAGTCTCTCAAATGACTTCATGACCACAGACATCAGAGCGACGAGTTGGTAGTCATTAAGTCCTTTGATCTTGGGTTTCTTTGAGACAGGAATGATAGTGGAGCGTGTTAATGGTATTGAACGTCCTGTTGAACTGTATTGAACAGCTCCATATGTTACCTAACCTGAAAACATGCATTATAAATAAATCAAAGAAAGCTTTGTGATATCTCACACTCTCAGCTGTATGTTTTAACTGCTGCTGTCAACACAAATAAGGCATCATTCTGGAAGGAAAGGGTTCAGCCAAAATGATTATTCATGGGGCATTGAGAGATGTTATGATATGTTACATTTTAGATCAGCAGGTGATAACACAATTATGCCAAATCATCTGTCCTTGTTCTTTTCTTGTCTATCGAGTGGGCTGTGGACCTCTTGCAAACGATGATGCAGCAAAGCGTTTATCAAATCCTCAAAGGTCACCGGGCTTAGATCCCTCAGGTCAGACCTGTATTCCTTGCAGTGGTCTGTTTTTGCTTGGCTGTCTGCCCTCCTGGCTCAGAGCTTGAAGATTAAGTGACATACTGTATGTTCAGTAGAGACCATCACCTTTTCTTGAACTGCTGAATATACATTAGGCTGGCACAGCCCCTGCAGAGCGAGTGAAATTCCTTGTTCTGAATTGTTCTTTAGGCCATAAGAGACAATGTCCACTTTACTGACATTTGGAAACGTGTCCTTTGAATTTGGCATGTGAGACAAACTCAGTCTAATGTTCAGAGTAACTCTGAGCAACCTGCACTATTCTGAATTCTCTACTGAGCCCACTGGTGGAGACTCTTATTAAACTCTTCAATGTCACCAGTAAGATTATAATTCTGTGTCTGTATTGCTGAATATGGAGCAATATGCTGTTTGATATACACTGATTATCCAAAACATTATGACCACTCATAAGTGAAGCGAATAACATTGATCATCTCCTAAAAAGGCCACATTTCAAGGTCTGGGTAGATTATTAGTAAGCTAACAATCAGTTCTCGTAGTCAACATGTTGAATGCAGGAGAAATGGGCAGGAGTAAAGACCTGAGCAACTTTGACAAGGGCCAAATTGTTATGGCCAGACGACTGGGTGAGAGCATCTCTAAAACGGTAAGGCTTGTAGAGTGCTCACCATCAGCAGTGATGAGTACCTGCTGACATTGTTCTGAGGAGGGACAAACCAGAGAAAGGGTGTTGGGTTGCCCAAGGCTCATCGATGCATGAGAGCAACAAAGGCTATCCTGTCTGGTCCGAACCGGCAGAAGGTTGACTGTGGCACAAGTCACAGAAAATTTGTATGATGGTTAAGGGAGTGCATCGCAGAGCGCCCATGATGACCCCGGTCCACCGTCGAAAGCGCCTACAATGGGCACACGAGCATCAGAACTGGACCTTGGAGCAGTGAAAGAAGATTGCCTAGTCCGATGAGTCCTGTTTTCTTTTACATCACGTGGATGGTCGTGTACATGTATGCCTTTTACCTGTGTAAGTGATGGCACCATGAGTATTTTGACCAAGAGAGGTATGAGTGTATTTTGAACTGTTGTACCATTTTACATCTTTCCCGTAAGTTTTTATATGAACAGGGTCATATTGACCCGTTACATTTTTGGTCATTTGTTATAGTTTTTTTTATAAACACATGAAATAATAATATTAATAATAATATATTTTTATACATTATCAGGTGCAGATCACCTCTGTGGATGATGTTATGAAGTTTATGTGTATCAATTAAAAAAAAAAAAAAAAAAAAAAAATATATATATATATATATATATATATATATATATATATATATATATATATATATATATATATATATATTGAACATGTACATGTAAAATTAATATGGTTGTGGTCTCTTTAAGAAAATGTCCCTGGCTCGCACCTGTCCATTCAGTCAATCAGAGATTTGCACTTTGCGGTTCCCTCAGCCGAGTTCTGACAGCACCGACATCTCTTTATCTCTCTAGAATGCAGTTAGGGAAGATGTCTACAGCTCACTTAATAAAGGAGCTAATTTGGTTTGTTATAGAAGTCACGGAAGAGGAGAAGAAGAACTTTGAGGGTATAAAATGTCCTTGGAAAATTTAAGTGTTGACCACTATTTAAGCTAGGTATTACAGTTTTTTTTCAACTGCTTACACACAAAATCCTTACTTGTCACACAATTTCTGAAACCTGACACTCAAACACCAGAACCACACACCAAATCTGCAAAACCATACACTAATTCTCAGCCTTCGACTCGGTTTTCAATTTCATAAAATACTTTTTGCAAAGCACAACACACAATTCTCTATGTAACACACAAAAATCTAACAGGAAGTATCTTGATTTCCTTTTTCAAACACAACCAATCAAAATGCCACACTAATTCATCAGTGCTTCACACTAACTCCTCACATGTGCAAACACTCATTGCTTTACTTAACACCAACCAATCATGGCTTTAGAATAGGCCTATAAATAGGCC
Source organism: Myxocyprinus asiaticus (assembly GCF_019703515.2). Lineage (NCBI taxonomy): Eukaryota > Metazoa > Chordata > Actinopteri > Cypriniformes > Catostomidae > Myxocyprinus > Myxocyprinus asiaticus. The sequence continues at coordinate 7,223,607 of NC_059350.1, forward strand.
AAAGGTCAAGATATAGGTTTTGAACAATGGATGCAAACAATGCAGACAGAGTAAGGGGAGTTGGAGGGAGGGCCAGAGGATGAGGCAGAGTTCGAATTGGAGGAGAAGTTCAAAGAGGAGCAAGAGTAGGAGTTGGAAGGGGAGCAAAGGGAGGAAGAGGACGAGTCGGATGGGGAAGAGGAGGAGGACTAAGACCAGGAACAAGAAGAGTGGTCTCTGATGAGATTAGGGCTACTGTGATTGATCATGTGTTCAACCACAGTTTAACAATGAGAGAGGCTGGACAGAGTCCAGCCTAATTTGAGTCGATTTACAGTGGCGGGTATAAATCGAACCTTTAGAAATGAGAACAGGTATGTAACAATCTACTGTAATGTACACATGTTCTAATGTACACATAATAGCTATTTCAGCATAACATACGGTATACTATAATACATATACTGTATTTTAGCACCCATGCATCCATTTACTGCAGTGCACTGCATGATTGGTCACAGTCTGGTGGGTTATCATGCTGTACAACAGTACAGCTGACTGTAAGAAGACATTGTGACTATATTGTATAAAATAGTATATATTATGTTACAGTTTATGGCACACACTCACACTGTTCTTGAATCTTCTACAGAGTGGAAAGGTGAAGGTTTCATGGTGGGCGAGGTCACATGTTCACTGAAGAGCAAGAGACAGCTATCGTGAATTTGGCTTTGGCCAATAATGCTATAACAATTTGCCATTCAGTCATATCCTTAATGATGCCACAATTTTGGCTAACATAAATGCTGTGAGCCCCTCAACAATACATTGTGTCCTCCAGAAAAATCAACTGCGAATGAAACAGCTGTACAGGGTCCCTTAAGAAAAGGAACTGTGTCAGAGTCAAGAACCTTCGACATGACTTTGTGGATGTATGCATACAACACTTTCTCCAATATATCAGACTTGCACCTACCAAGTCAGGCTATTGGGTTGTGGATATACTGATCTACATATTCTTTTGTCTTTTACAGAGAATTTTGGAGATGGATGCCCATGCCATCATCCATGAATACATTTATGTGGATGAGGTGGGCTTCAATCTCAGCAAAACCAAAAGAAGGGGGAGAAATGACATTGGACAAAGGGCCATTGTCAATGTCCCTGGACGACGTGGCGGAAACATTACAATGTGTGCTTCAATTACACAGAATGGTGTCCTGCACCATCATGCCACACTTGGCCCCTATAACACTGATCACATCATACGTTTTCTGGATGCTGTTCATGATATGCTTCTTCAAGGTCTGCAGAGTGAAGACCAGACAAGATTTGTCATCATCTGGGATAATGTCAGCTTTCATCGTGCCCATAAGGTCCAAAACTGGTTTGTTACTCATCCCCATTTTTCTGTTGTCTACCTGCCTCCATATTCACCATTTCTAAACCCTATTGAGGAATTTTTCTCCACATGGCGCTGGAAAGTGTATAATCGTCGTCCCTGTGTCAACATGACACTTCTCCAGGCAATGGAGGAGGCATGTGGAAACATTGACGCTGCCTCCATCCAAGGTTGGATACGCCATACAAGGAGGTTCTTTCCACGGTGTCTGGCAAGAAAGAACATAGCATGTGATGTGGATTAATTATTGTGGCCGGACCCAGCCCGGAGGAGAGATGGAGCCTAGATACACCCAACCATCTCACCCACCACACACACACACACACACACACACACACACACACACACACACACACCATTCCTTTGGAATAATCACCTTTTTCAAAATTATTTGAATAAAAATTTGTCTCAAATAAAATGACTTTATTCGTCAAATAAGAGAGACACTGAAATGAAAGGGTTTTTTAATTGCACTTTGGTGTTAAGGCGCTTGCTGTTCTAAGTTTTGGCAGGCAAGTGGGGCCCATGAAGGTTACATTTGGTACGCTTATGCTTATCTTTATCAGTTTAGTATATTTACAACTGTATGTCTTAATATAGGCAATGTATTTCTACTTTATTTCATAGTCTTATAAAGTGGTTATACAGGTTAGAGAGAGTGTATGTGCATGTGTATCAGTGTGTGTGTTTGTGTATGAGAGTGTGTGTTTGTGTATGAGAGAGTGTGTGTATGAGAGAGAGAGTGTGTGTGTTTGAGTATGAGTGTGTGTGTTTGTGTAAATGTGTGTGTGTGTGAGAGAGAGAGTGTGTTTGTGTGTGAGATTGTGTGTGTGTGTGTGTGTGTGTGTGTGTGTGTGTGTGTGTGTGAGATTGTGTGTGTGAGTGAGTTTTTGAAATTCCCAAGTTCCCTGTAGATGTTCAGACTAAGCTGGACAGAAAAGAATGCAATATTTCTGCATCAGATCGAATCAAAATCATAAGAAAACGGTATGAAAGCATTGCTCAGTTTAAGATGTATGTATTCTTAATAACGGTGCCAAAGTATTAAAGGTTTACACTAAATTTGGTATTTAAATCACATATGATGCTAAACTAACATTAAAATATTTAAAATATTTTTACAGGTATCCATCTAATCATTTCTGGTGATACAGTGATATGAGTTGTTCATATGATATAAGGGGAATATACACAGACCAAGCGCTGTTTACAAGCGAAAACAGTCCAAATCAGTTGTAAACAAAGATGTCGTTGGATTTTGATGTGAGAGGAGAAGAGGATGCCATGTTGGATGGCATGAGGGTGAGTAAACCATTTTCATTTTTTGGTGAACTTTTCCTATAATGTAGACGTAGCCTTTGCATTAACTTATGGGACATTGAAACTGTATAAAATTACATAATATGACAGGAAATTGCTTATGCTTTTTGTGTCTTTCTTAACTATTTTCAGCTTTATCAAGAAATTGGTGTCCTGTATAAATCTCTTAATGTGTGCCGCTGCTTTCGAGAAGGTTTTGGAAACATTGCATCTAGTGTGCTTCGGCTTGCTCAAGAGAAATCTCCCTTAGCAAAGCTGCACAAGGAGAATAGAGAAGAATCTCTCACTGAAGATCATTCTGGTAATTGATTCTGATTATTGATAATTGATTCCGGTAATTGGCTATTGACCTCAGTCTTTATTCTCTTAATTAATTCTAGTCTTTCTTTGGATGGATTCATACATGTTTATATGAGTCTTATGTTTTAGTTATTGATTTCAAAGCAGCTCTCCTGACGTTGCCATCCTTGTTCAGGGAGAAACTTGAAAATGTAATCGTGCTTGGGGAGATGCGTATATGGTCCTCTGTTTGTTTATTAATTTTATGTATGTGATAATTGTCATGTATTTAAGCCTCACGTTTTCCTTTGTCCATTGTCAGGTATTGATTGTTGAATGTAACTTTGGTTGTTAGTTCAAGTTCATGTCTAGTCTAGTTTATGCCAAGCCAAGTTTATGTTATGTCAAGTTCATGTTTTTGTTCATGTTTGGAGTTGTGTTTTTTTGGATATCATGTTTGTAAATAAAACTGCACTTGGGTTCATCACACATCATCGTCTCCATCGTCTTTGTCATTGCCAGCGACAGCGTTACAGAATACCTGACCGCCACAAAGATGAACCCAGCAATCCAACTCCTATGCCTACGTCAGGGGAATCATCCCCTGGAGGATTATGTGGAGGACTTTTGTGCTCTGGCATGCCAGGTGGACTTTAATGAGGTTGCCCTCAAAGACAAAGAGTCTATCTCTTTGCTGATGCCAGGCAGTCAGAGTACCCACAGCCTGGCTCAATATATCGACCTCGCCCTGCAGATTATTGGTTCCATGTTCACTGTGGGGGAGTCAGATCCCGAGCCAGAGTTCCACATCATGGCTGCCGAGCCAGAGTTTCATGTCATGGCCGCCGAGCCAGAGTTCCATGTCATGGCCATCGAGCCAGAGTTCCACGTCATGGCTGCCAAGCCAGAGATCCATGTCATGGCCGCCGAGCCAGAGATCCACGTCATGGCCGCCGAGCCAGAGTTCCACGTCATGGCCGCCAAGCCAGAGTTCCACGTCATGGCTGCTAGAACGCGACCGATATGGGATTTTTGAGACCGATACCTTTTAGAGAGGGAAAATTCACCGATTAATGATATGGTGGCCGATATATTTAATTTTTGAGCTGGAATGAAAACCTTGAAAACCTTTTCTATGTGGATTTTTCACCGATTTTGCACCGATATGACTATGCAAAGGTATTCAGAAGGCTGCTTTCTTAATTCTTTTATCAAAGAATATTTGACATTATTATTATACATTGTCAACAAATTCTAGAAATGAATAAATATACAATAAATAGCTTAATAAACATCAGTACTGTATGTTTAGTATGTCAATTGCTGACCATTTAAATAAAGAATAAATAAAAATACAGTAAATGGCTAAATAAACATCAGTACTGTATTTTTAGTATCAGTCAAATGCTGACTATATTAATACTGCCGAGTCAAGATAAACAGTGGTAGCGGTGTTACACCATATTCTGCTATACAAGTTCAGGGGAAACTTTCAACGGTGGAAAACAATACTTTTAAATATTACATTTTATAAATGACATAACTGGAATTGTTCAGTTGAAAGGGGTACCAAACTGTGAATCCTAAACAAAACAGTTTGGTGAATACATGTTTACTCATTAGCTTCCACACAGCTGACAACAATGAGAGTAGCTACGTGATTAGCCAGTAAGCTATAAGCTCGTTTTCATGGAGAGTAAAAGAAGAACATTGTTTATTTTACTTTCCAGTATTGTGTCTCACCAACTAGGTAATAACATAGCGTGAAATCAACACTCAACAGACAAAATCCACCACCGCACCATTGTCTGCTGAGCTGCAAAAAGATGCTCTGATGTTTACCTTTCAATCTGCTACATTACTGACTGCACTGACAAACTATAGCTGGCTAACAGCAAACAGACATGAGTGACATGGTTGTCAGGGACAAGGTTAACGTTATATTAGTTACATTGAAAAGGGAAAATGATGGGGTCATTTTTTATAAAGTTTCCAGTATGTATTTAACAGACTAGTTAACAACTTACCGTGATGACACCGCTGAACCGCTGAAACAATGGAGTCAGAGCGCACTCTGCTGGACAAACTACGCTATGACACCAATTCTAAAGCATTGTTTTCTGCATTATATGTTCTGAAAAAAAGTTTTCATATCTGCGCATATCGGTAAAATATACGCCGATACCGATATATCGGTGAAAGGCTAATATCGGCTGATCGATATATCGATCTGGCACTAATGGCCACCAAGCCAGAGTTCCTCATCATGGTCGCTGAGCTAGCACTATCTTTTGCCTCGGATCCTGAGTCAGCTTCATGCCATGCCACAGCAACGCCTCAGCCTGCTTCATGCCATGTCACAGCCACGCCTGAGCCTGCTCCATGCCATGTCATAGCCACATATGAGCTATTGGACCTGGAGATGGTTCCCGCACTTGTACCGACCCTATGGATGTTTCCTCAGGATCAGACAAGGGGAACTTCCGACCCTCCGAATTCGCCTAGACCCTCCGAGCCCTGGACTCCGCCATGGTTCTCCGAGCCCTCAGTTTCACCTTGGCTGTATGTCCCTTCGGCTCCACTGTGGTCCTTCGGCCAATCGGCTTCTCCGGGGTCCCTTGTCCCTCCGGCTCCGCCTTGGTCAGTTGGTCACCTGGCTTCGCCTGAGCTCTCCAATCCCACAACTACGCTTTGTCAATCCGAGCCTGCGGCTTCACCGGGGACCTCCTTCCCTAAGGCTCCGCCTTGGTCCTTAATCCCACCGGCTCCACCTCTCTCCTCTGATCCCCCAGCTCCACCTCGGTCCTCCAAGCCTTGGGCGCTACCTCGGTTCTCCGAACCTCCAGCTCCACCATGGTCCTTCGAGCCATCAGCTACTCTCCAGGCACCAAGTTCCCAGGCACCAAGTTCACCTTCCATGGCTCCGCCCCTCGAGCCTCTCAGGGCCCCACTTTCCATTGACTCTGCCAGGCCACGCCCCACACCATGTCTTGCCTAGCCATGCTTCAAGACCCCCCCAGCTCCCTACAGAACTTTGGGTTTATGCCACGTTTAATGTATTTTGTTCATGTGTTGGGGCGTCGGGAGCTGCCCCTTAGTGGGGGAGATATGTAATGTATTTAAGCTTCATGTTTTCCTTTGTCCATTGTCAGGTATTGATTGCTGAATGTAACTTTGGTTGTTAGTTCAAGTTCATGTCTAGTCTAGTTTATGCCAAGCCAAGTTTATGTTATGTCAAGTTCATGTTTTTGTTTTTGTTTCCATTTGGAGTTATTTTTTGGATATCACGTTTGTAAATAAAACTGCACTTGGGTTCATCACACATCATCATCTTCATCGTCTTTGTCATTGCCAGTGACAGCGTTACAATAATTATAAAGTAAATATAATTAAAAACTGCATTTAGAGTTGTGCCACATTTATACAAGGTGTATATTAATTACTATTCAAGCATATATATTGTGTCTGTCCATAATTTGTTAAGTAACCTTTAGTAAAAAATTGACAGAGAAATTCTTATGTGTGCTCTGTCATTTAGAATGAACCATCATCACCATATCCAACTGTTCAGCTACCAGAGGTCACCGACTGGAAGTCTGTGTTTACAAGAAGAGTCACTGCAGTGGTCAGAGCTGATGGGTTGGAGATCTGCAGGTCTAGCGGTGTGGATGAAGAGGCTCTTGCTGCATTTTGTTCTTACTTTGTCTTCAACCTGGCATATGTTCAGCAGTATGTTCTGAAACTTGCTGTGGATGGTGACAAGCCTCTGCCTACCCCTGTGACCAGAGTCATTAACCGCTTATAATAACATCCACCAAAAATGCCTTGCCCATTCTGTTGACCAAAATGTTCTCAGAGAACATTCACACTTGTTAAATTTATCCAACACATAGGTCTCGTTCATGCACATGAAGCAAAATTTTCAGTAATTATTTTTCATACTGTGTGAAATGTGAGGAAGACTGGACTGTCCTCTCACCAGGTGAGGAGGCTGATTACCAGGCACTAGATACATATGTTGCTGATGACAAATTGTTTGTTAGCACTTGGTATTCCTGCTGAAGAAAAAATTGCACTATACTGTAACCCTAAAAAGGTGCAATACATGTATTAATGTAGGCTTTTTTTATCATGTGGCTTGTTGAGCGTGTTACCGTGGAGACATAGCACATGTGGAGGCTTCACGCTGTTCTCCATGGCATCCACGCACAACCACGCGCCCCACCGAGAGTGAGAACCACATTATAGTGACCACGAGGAGGTTACCCCAATGTGACTCTACCCACCCTAGCAACCGGGCCAATTGGTTGCTTAGGAAGCCTGACTGGAGTCACTCAACACGCCCTGGATTTGAACTTGTGATTACAGGTGTGGCAGTCAGTGTCTTTACTTGTTGAGCTACCCAGGCCCCCAATGTAGCCTTTTTAATAAGCTATATGTATGTCAATGTTAAACATTGGTTTTTATTTTTGTATGTTTGAGATTGAATTTTGAATTTGACTTTATGGACTTGGATGAATTATATGAATTATATTACTTTGTGTTCTTCACATTTCAACAACTCTTACAATGTTTTAATGTTTGTCATTTAATGCCCATTTTAAATGACTGCTTTATATTGTATTATATTATATATTATATTATATTGTAGTGTATTTGCTGTTTAATGTATGTTATAATACTTATTGATCCACACCTGCTGTTGAGAGATGTGCAAAGTTATGAACTTAATGTAGTTCTTTTTGTAAAAAAGAGATTTATAAATAAAATTGAATATCTGTAAACCTGTGTCAGTAAGGTACTTTTTTGCCAAAATGGCAAAATCAAAATGGCTCTGTCACTGGGTTGGTACCCTACAGATACAAAGTTGTACGTTTTAATAAGGTCCATTTTAAGAACATAGAGTGCACGATTGTACCTTATGGTACAAAATTGCCTCTTAAATGGTACAAAGTTATAAGGTACAAATTTGTTCCTCAATTAGAGGTACAAAAAAGGTCCCCTTAAAGGTATCACCCCAGTGAAGGGCACTTGTACCCTAAAAGGTACTTTTTTACTTTTTTTTTTCTGAGCGTGTGTAATGACAGAATGTTCATCTAATGGTTGAACTACTCCTTTAACAATAAAATAAGTATATGACCCAAAGAGCTCTGCCACGAGGTGCAGGACCAAACTCAGCCAGAAACCAATTAATGAATCCCTAATTCAGTCTAAAATTAGGATCAACCAAAGACACTGTATGGAACTTCATTGATAATTATCACAGACCTGTAAATAGTCATTTCTGAACCCCAAGGACTGTGGTGACGAGGGAGAAGCTGACAGGGGCAATAAGTAAGTAAATGAGCTTTGACCTGTCTGGTTTGCCTATAATGAATAATTATGGCAGGTCATCTTTTAAAATCCACTAGTTAATCTTTTAACAGTTTAAACATCCATTGAACTGTGTTATACGGTTGTGTGGTGAGTATAGAAACATTTTTCTCAGCAAAAAAGAGTGCATCTATATTTCTTCATAATGAATCCCCCTGATTTCTTGTGTCAGCAGTGGCAACTCCAGTTCTGGGATTATAAATCAAACATATCCCCGCCTCCCAATGAGTTTTCATGGAAACTACAGCACATTGACATAGGCAGACTAAAGGTTTGCAGAAATCCAATACTGCTGTCTTAGAATGCTGTGCCCTTTGCTCAGCAGGTGATAACACAATTATGCCAAATCATCTTTATCAGAGCGCTGGTCAGGAGGCTGTCTGGGTGACCTCATCTCACACTGTCAGTGTCTGTGGACAAATGAGTCGCAGTGCAGTGGGGGCACAACGACGAGCTGTGCTAGCAGAGCAACCAATGAGATTAGTGAAAAATTGAAGAAGAGGTGAAGAGGAGAGAACCAGTGCAATGCTCCCCCCACCATAATTTTGTGAGCAACATGGGTTTTGTGCATGTTTGTGAGAAAATGAAAGACCATTAATTTCTGGATGTCGAAAGTAAATATAAGGACTAATATCTGCACTGATTATTCAATTATTTAGTAAGTTCACTTGCCATCATGTCATTCTTATGGTTGGGAACAAAGAACCAATTCTTATTCAGAACCGGTTATATTACAAATAAATAAATACTGGAATCAAATGGTTTTCATGACTTTCAGTTGCATTAATGGATCTCAAACATGCATTCTTCCACTAATGCAGATTGCACACAGCACTAAACTACAGTGTTTCCTGCACTACCATTCAGCGATACTGCAACACTGCTACACAATCAGAAGCGCAAAACATACAACTGATGAGTGTAGTTCGATTCCCAGTGGAATGACTCTTATGAGCCGGTTCTTTTAAATGTACAGCGCAAAACATACAACGCAACCAGTATAGTCCGAATCCTAAAAGAAAGCATCTTATGTGTTGGTTGTTTTGAATCTACAGTGCGAAACATACAGCGTGACCAGTGTCGTCCGTTTCCTGAACAAATGACTCTAATGAGTCGGTTGTTTTGAATCTACAGCGCAAAATATACAGCATTAGCAGTGTAGTCTGATTACTGAATGAATGACTCTCATGAGTCGCTTGTTTTGAATCTACTGAGCGAAACATACAGAGTGACAAGTGTAGTCCGATTGCCTCACAAGTGACTCTTATGAGTCAGTTCTTTTGAATTTACAGTGTGGACAAACAGCGTGACCAGTGTACTCCGATTCCTGAACGAATTACTCTTATGAGCCGGTTCTTTTGAATCTACAGCGCGACACATACAGCGCGACCAGTGTAGTCTGATTCCCGAATGAATTACTCTCATGAGCTGGTTCTTTTGAATCTACAGTGCGAAACATACAGCATTACCAGAACAGTCTGATTCCAGAACAAATGGTGCTTATGAGTCGATTGCTTTGAATCTACAGAATGAAACCCAGCACGACCAGTGTAGTCAGATTCCCATTAGAATGTCTCTTAAGAGCTGGTTCTTTTGAATCTATTGCACAAATCATACAGTGCCACCAGTGCAGTCCGATTCCTGAACAATTAACTCTCCTGAGTTGGTTCTTTTGAATCTACAGCACGTAACATACAGCATGACCAGTGTAGTCCGATTCCTGAACGAATGACTCTTTTGAGTCAGTTCTTTTGAATCTACAGCATGACACAAGCGGCATGAATGTGATAATGTAGATATGCGCGCTTTCTCACCCGCATCATATCAGCTGTGTGGACATTCTCTCCACTCACACACTCTCTGTTAACACAACATTGGAGCTGCATGACATATACTGAGTCATTTATATAAGGTAAACACTGACACACTGACTAATGAACTAGAAAAAAATTGTAGCTGGGCAAGCTCTAGTGGACACGTGCTGCTGGTTGTGTGTTTCTGTGGGATCTCGATTGATTCGAAACTAGGAATTGGGCAAATCACTTACTGACTCAGCAGGCCTTCTTTATAGCTCATACTTCTTAGTTTATAAAGTCTCTTGCACAGCAAGAACTGGCCCTTGCTGTGATTTCAAGAGAAGCAAATAGGCACCAGTGTCCAATCAAATACCCTCATCTTCTATTTGTGGCAACATGTTGTATAGTGTAGTCTTAACATTCTGTATACTCCCCTTGTCCTAAGGGTCAAAAATGACCCACCTTCACCAAATCCCTAAAATAAAGCAGCTTAATTGAATTTTAAACCCCAAATCTATTTCGCATGAAGAAACAACCTGTCATTCATCACAAACTTTGTGAATATGTGGGTTTTACCTCTTCACAGTGCAGAAAGACTCCATTTAATCAGTGGACACCACTCGTTTTTATTACAACACACCTGTCATAATTGTTTTCTTTACTAAAGTAGAGGTTTACTATTATTATTATTATTGTTATTATTATTATTATTATTATTATTATTATTGCCAAAGGTACTGCATTGGTGTAAACATTAATTGTTTAGCAAGAGATAGCACTTGTGTAGCCTAAGAAAGTAGCAGAAATGTGCAGAAAGTAGTTTTGAATGCATTTTATTGAAGGGAAACAATAACAGTTTTGAACTTTTTTGGCAACACAGTGATATATTCTTATATACAGTACAATGAGGAATTCAACTACAAAATACTAGTCTTCTCCCATTTTTCGAACCATTGCCCCCACCACAAGGTGTATAAACAACAACAATAAATAAGAATAAAATAAGATAATAGATACAAAAACAAAAACGTGAATAACATAAATCAATCAACTCTAATTAGCACATGTAGGACAGTATGCAAGTGTGTGCGCATGGACTTTGCAGATGTATTTCTCACATGTGCAGCACATAGTATTTGTTTTACAGTCTTTCTTTGAGGGGAAAAATTGGCATCTCCTCCTCTTGCCTGCCCCAGCTGCAGACTCAGGTGGATCAGGACAAGATTCAGCCCCCTGAACAGCTTTCACAAGCGCTGCAGAGGCTGCTGTGTGGGTGAGGCGCTCCCTTCTTTGACTGTGTGGGGTTACAAGTGCCTTTCCCAGCTGCTCCAGGAACATCCTCCTCTTGTTCCGCTTATCAGGCATCCAGGTAGGGTTGATCTTGTTCCATATCATGAAGGCATTGTATGAGGACACATCAATGATGTTATGGAAGATGACCAGGGGCCAGCGGGCAGTCATCCTCCTGCAGCTGTAAGTTCCAATCACCTTGTCCAGGTTGTCCACGCCTCCTTTGTTGTGGTTGTAGTCCAGGATGGTGGCTGGCTTCCTGTCCTCACGATCACTGATCTCAGCCATTTTTTGCAGTGTGCTCAGGAGGACCACATTATTGTTCCTCTTTGGAAGGTAAGAAACCTCTCTCCCCCTTGTTGCGAGGAGTGCAGGGGGGAGCTCAGGCTTGTTCTTTCTAACTGTGCCAACCATGGTGATCTTCCTCTTCAGGAGCTGCTGGCTGAGTTCATAAGAGGTGAAGAAATTGTCACACGTGACATTGTGCCCCCTCAGTCCATCTGTCACATCAAGCACAACCCACATCCCCTGGTTCTTCTCCGGGCCTCCACTGGTCGGCTTCCCTGTGTAGACTTGCATCTTCCAAGCATAGCTGGATTGTGCATCACAGGCTACCCATATCTTGATGCTATACTTTGCTGGCTTGCTGGGAATATACTGCCGGAAAGGACAGCGACCTTTTGACAAAAGAGATTACTATCAGTAATTAGTATCAGTGTCACAGAAAACAATCACATAAATCAATGATATTACAGCAATACATAATAAAATTAACAGTGAAAATCACTTACATTACAGATATGAAAATAAAAATGTACCTCTGAATGGAACCAATTGCTCATCCACTGTTACTTCAGGCCCAGGGTTGTAGAGGTATGGCAGACGCTCCACCCACTTCTCCCAGACCTCTCTTATGGCCGCCAGTTTGTCTTTCACACGTCTTGCAGGTCTTGACTCATGGTTATCAAATCGTAGCATTCTTGAGAAAGTGTGAAAGACTTTCAGTGGCATCGTGGCACAGAAAATCGCCCTTCCACTCTCTGCATCCCAGAGACTACATGTAGCCTCGCCTTGGGACCTATACACACCCGCTAAGATTAGCAGCCCTATGTAGGCACGCAGGTCAATCTCATCCATCCTTTTCCAGTTTTCTCCATATTTACGGAAATCCTCCAAATTTGTCATCTCTAGGATTATTTTTTCGATGGCTGGTGTGATGAACATGTAGAATGTTGAGGTGATGTCCTGGGCATGGGCAACTGCATGTCTTGTGGGCCCTGGGGTCATCCTTATGACATTTTGTGCTGCCATCTTGCCCTGGTTGTCATATGGTGACAAGGACCATGTTATTTTGCTGTTCTTTGAACAAATGTCTCTCTTTCAGCTTGGGGGATTTCTTCTTCATCTGAAGATGATGCATCATGCTCTGGGTTGTATTCTTTCCCATCTTCTTCTTCAGATACCTCCTCCTCTTCTAAATCATTGTTATCTTGTTCCTCCTGGACATCTGAAAAAATCTGATCTATGACCTGTTGGGCACTGAAATGTGCACTCATGGCTTCAGCAAAGAGAGAACTGGGGGTACTGTCATTTGCAGCGCCTTTATAGCCTCTGACTGCATTCCCCATTAGTAAACAATGCTTTCAAGAAATTGTTGAATTTTGTCTGTGAACTTGAGTCATGTGTGGGGTCATGGAGGGGAGATGCTGCACATGCACAAGAAAGTTTTAGTTTTGTCTGATTTCAATCAGTAGCACACATAATCTCAATTTATCATTGTGTGTGTGTGTGTGTTTCTCTTTGTGGTTTTTGTGGTGTGTAAATTATTTTATAACTGCTGGGTCAAAAATGACCCTAAGACAATATTTGTACCCTGGTGGTGTACAGCTTTAATGGAAATATGAACAAAGGCAATGTTTCACTTTTTCTAATGTTGGGGTCACTCCAGGAAAAGTCATCAAATTTCAAGTTGAAAAACAATCATTTAGCTGGTTTTCTCTGCTGGTAAACATAGTGGCAGGTCATTTTTGACCCTTAAGACAACACTTATAGCCAAGCCTACATTGCAACTTATATCATCAAAAGTTTTTAAAGCAATAGTCGACCCAAACATGAAGAAAAATAAACAGAACTAGATTGATAAAGTTTGTCAAGACAAACTTTAAAGTCAGATGCATGGGTGGATGGAAGGATGGATATGTAGATAGGTGAATGAATAGATAGATAGATAGATAGATAGATCCCAAAGTATGCATTTTGGAGAGTGTTTTCAATCAATATACAGTAAGTCTTTGTCAAGCCAACATAACAATATGCGGTTGGAAAATCATGGGGCTGAGTAAATAATGACAGATTTTCAATTTCAGGTGTATTATTCCTTGAAGACCTTACAAGACCCAACATTGCCAACCTGAAAATTGTTTATGTAAAGTAAGTTATAACACCATATTTCATTTACTTATATACCATTCCACAAGTCCTTACCTTACCAATTTGTTTGCAGTTAATTAAATCAAGGTCAAAGAAGGAGGCATATGTGAAAAGCAAGGTATTTGGAAACAAATAGAAAAAGGAAAAAGGCAGAAAGTAGAATCTTGTAATTTTGCCAGTAATGCAGCTCTGGTATGTTCAAATCAAGAGGAGGGCAACCTCTTTTCAAAAGCAGATGGGTGTCACTGCTAAGGTCTTTTCTCTTGATTCATTCAGTGGTTCTAGGAAACTCAGATTAAGTGCAGACAAGTGATCGTCCAAAGCCAGAGTGTAAAGTTAAGAATTAAGGGTCTGTCTGAATAAGGGAAGGATTATTCACACCTGTCAGACTGCCTAAACTTCACAGAAGGTTGAAGAAAATGCAGGAGTGATCCAGCCATAGTGATTGCTGACTGATTGTGTACAGAGGCTTAATAGTAGTGCTTATGAACAGATTCAAGCCCCTTTCTGTACCACAGTTCTCCAAGTCTTGCCGCTATATACCTGAGATCAGATAATTTAATTTAATAGGTTCCAGGGGACCTGCCAACCTCTCTTCCATCTAAATGACAAACTAAGAAAATGTCAAACTAGATATTTAAAATAACAAAAAGGGAGGCTCCATACTTAAAAAGTCAGAGGACAGTTTTCTCAAGACAATATAAACTCAGTTTGCAATACATTTAAGTACCGTAAATGAAACAGAATAATCAGCAGGAAATAAAGTGTTGCAGAACTTGATTTTAATCCACTAGGATTGGATAGTGAAAAGTAAGATATATGACATAATTTAGTGATGCATCTGCCGATAATATAGACCAACCAGCTCCGAGAATTTTGAACTCAGTTCGTGTTAAAATGTTGTTTCTTTTTAAATAATTCTTAAAATAAATTATATACAGTATATATACAGTTAAATAAAATGATTTCTGAACAAATCTGAACCTCGTTTCCCAATAACAATTGATCTTAACAGTTAAGAGCATTTCCTACAAGAGTCGCTGTCCGTATTTGAAGTGCTGAAATGTGACATTGTTGTGTTGCTCGTCACTGAAACTTCATTATATTTGTGCATAACTTTATTTAATCAATGAGGCACTCGAGGCTGTGCTATATTGGGAATATAGTCACAGCTGAAGGGCGTTGTTAGGCACGACACGAAGTGGAGTGCCTGCAACCCCTTCAGCTTTGAGTGCCTTGTTGCTTTTATAAAATGGTTATCACATGATCAAAATTTTCATTTCTTCATTGTGTTCATTAAAACTTTTTTTAAATTTTTTTTTTATTAAAGTCATTAAATACCATCCTTTCGGTAGAAGAAATATTCCCTGATAGTAAAGAGTAAACAGACCATTGCTAGGCAACAAGAATAACTGTCAGCTATGGGTGCTGCGGAGTGATACAAATAGAAGTTCTGTGAAGAGGTCAGAGCTGTGCTTTATCATGAATAAAGCACGCTGTTGACCAATCAGCATAAAGGACCGGAACTATGCATTTTATCAAAATGCTTATAATTTACCTAGCTGGGAAATGTCTACATTTATTTGTTAAAATTCTCAACCTTATTAATACATAAATAAATGTAGTTTTGTGGTCATTTTGATCAGAATTATCTATCTACAATATTACCTTTAGACAATCCCTGCTTCGTTCATCAGATGTGCGTTTCCAATGTTTTGTTTTCACAAATTCTGTGGGTAGAGGTGCAGTTGCCTCCAGGGTAAGTGAAGACATATGTTAATGGACTGTGGTCAGCCACTGAGTCCATGTGAATGATCTTATCAGTGATTAAGCACACACTGAATATACTGTATGTAACGATGTACACTGCGTTGTCAGTGGAGTGCACAGTAGAGAGCTGAAGGCTGCACTTTAGGAACATTCACCAATTAAACGAAGGTTGGTCTTTGCTCCCAGAAGTGATAATGGCCAATGTTGCACACTGAAGAGTGTGCTAGAGCATCTGAGAGGAAGATGAGGAAGTTGTAGAAGAGGAGGAAGATGGAAGTTTTTGACAAGCCAAGAGAGACATCCCTTTTACCCTTAAATATAATATATATCTCCTTTCCATATGAATTTAATCTGTAAAACAATGACAGACCTATATAAATATATTCTATGTAAATACAAATAAACAAAATGTAAAATATAAGAATCTTGGTCACAGTGTATACTACTGCATAAAGTGTAATAATCTCAATATTAACTGTATTAAACTGTATGAAGTGTAATTTCGCAATTGTCCTGCAGATGTCCTTGCGATGCTCTTTAAGGTCCACTCAGTAGGTTTTTCCTCTTTTAAAAAAGATTTACTTCTAAGGAAATAAATAGTAATTTTGAAACATATGTATAAAATCATGACCACTCATGTGAGATGAAGAGTTCAGTCATATCAGTAACCTTATAAAAGCTCTTATATTTTACATGGGGCAAGGGGCACCTCATGGGGGCTTCCAGCTGAATACTACTCACTTAATCTCAGTAACTGCCCCTGTTATTTAACACTTTCATTCATTGATTAAATGAATCCTGGTTTACTGTGCATAGTGAATTTCTACAATGGTATTGGTAACTGGAAACTACTGTGTTTGAATAAAACAGCATCCAAGCCACTAGGTGTCAGTGTAAGCCAAGGTAAGACACTTTGACATACTTAAAAAAATTATTGAGTGCAATTTAAAGCGCTCTACGATTACTTTAGAGAACTCATAGCTCTACGACAATTTTCAAATACTACTTCAAGGGATAGTTCACACTAAAATGAAAATAAATGCATTATTTACTCACCCCTGTATTGTTATAAACCCATATGACTTTCTTTCTTTTTTTTTTCCTTTTTTCTTTTTTTGTTTATGATACTTTTGGGAAACAGCCTGCAATTCTAAGATGATTCGTACAGTCGTTTTTACGATTTACTTACAAAGCTAAATATAATCTGTTTTAAATATCCACCCATTGCCCCATAAATGTTTCAATTGCATTTTTACTCCCAGACAAAACATCCATGTTATTAATCAGTTCGGCTCAGCTCATGGTTTTTCATCTCTGACACGCCGGTTCATGCTGTGATTAATAATTAATGAGAATATGAACTATGGGAGACTTCTGTGAGAAGGATTCTTGCCATCTCCTCTCATTTTCTCCTTCTCTCTCCTGCTCTGTTGAGGTTTTACTAGGTGTTTGTGTATTTCACAGTTGGATGGCACTATTCATTTGGAATTGGATTAATCTGAGATCATTGTCTCCAGTGAAAAGTCTAGACACAGATTCCTGTGTGATTACATATCTTAATGATCACATACCTGTTGATGCTTCATGTGCTAATAATTAGACATGTGAACTGCGTAAAGACATGAATAATAAAACAATCAGTTAATGGATGAAAGGTCATTTCTGTCAACTGAGAATGTAAGAAATGCGACACATTTTCATATCAGGTCTCAACAATAAACAACATGGAAAGATTAGACAATTTAATTTCAGACAATCATATTAACAAAGGGACATGGTGTTCATCTGATAGTGTTATTGCAAAGCAGTTTTTATGCATTGACAATGACATGTCAAAATGTTGTTATAGAACTGTTAAATTCCTCCCTGACATTTTGTAGAGGCTTTAGATTGGAGTCCCCCTTGAATGGTTCGACGTTCAACCATCTTGACTGCCCCCTTGCGGGTTGACACCCCCCTTTGTGGCACCCCTATGCGTTCCATACAGTGCATATAATGTTTTCAGCCCTTTGGTTCTCACTCATAAGGCCTCAAATATCAGCTTTCTTATTAAAAATACAAATAAAAAATACAATGGAATTTAAATGCCATGTTCTCTGTTATGTCACAATAGATCAAATCCAGACCAGCACAAATGTCTTTCTTTAACAAGCTCCATCTTTATTTCAACAGCAAAAGAGTACAGTATATTCACTATTATGTTTCCATGACTTTCTAAAAGAGGACAGAATAGAACAAGATTGATTACGACATCAAAAGAGAGAAAATTTACTGTCAATCCCTTATCAGCTTTGTTTAAAACCCCATAGTAGCAGCGCACACTATTTCTTTATTTTTTTTTTAATTAATGTCAAGGTAATAAATAACAAAGAATAATAATAATAAAAAATAAAAAAAGTATGTAGATTTACAGCAGAAATGTATATTCACAGTCTGTAAAATGGATCCATTGGTTATCCTCCTGAGACCCCCGCATGACTGCTGTGTGCATTTTCCATTGCATTTTTTGATTTGTAACTAGTAGCACCTAATAAACAAGCAATATATATATATATATATATATATATATATATATATATATATATATATATATATATATATATATATATATATATATATAATAGTTTTCCTAAAAATGTATGTCCTCATATGTGGACAGCGAGACTATGTTGTGAAATTTTAAGAAATACCAAGCTATAGAAAGTCAGATTTTTTTCATCAAATAGTTTATTATGTGTCCAGGACTGTTGGTTATTCATGTTTTTGAGACGTTAAAGACATTACAGCTGATTTTCTAGAAAGATGAAAACAAAATTCTGATTAAAAGTAATGGCCAGCAAATCAAATCACTGCCAATCATGTTAAAATTACATTTATAATTATAAAATTCTGAATTTATGTACTGATTATCATTGTCCCATGTCTGCCAAACATGTTGAGTGGTCTAAACATTATCTGCAGCCTGAAAACTGAACTTTGGGTTTTATTTTAGGAGTGAATGCAATTGGCTGCACAGGAAAGCTATAGGATGCACCCTTGCTCCCTGTTTAGTGAATGACTTAAACTTCAGTGTGCTGTCTGTCTGCACTGGTCTCAGAACAGTTTGAAATGCACCTTATTTTCATCCTAACTCCATATAAAGCCTCTGAAAGCAACATTTTTCAGCTGTTGGATGAATAAATTTATTCTGAATGTGAAAATGCAGAGTAAACATATAGGAATGCATTTACTAATGTTAATGAATAGCACATTATTGTACATCGTTAACAAACAAAAATACATCCAAATTTAGATTAAAATGAAGCAAAATGACCCACAGATTTGTTATTTGAACGTCTGTCAGAAAACCACTCCACAGCACTCATCCAAGTACTGCAAGTACTGTTTATCAGGTGTGGTGTGGTAGACTAAAGCACTGAACTAGTAAGCAGAAGGTTGTTGGTTTGATCCCCACAGCCACCACCATTGTGTCCTTGAGCAAGGCACTTAACTCCAGGTTGCTCCAGGGGGACTGTTCCTGTAATAAGTGCACTGTAGGTTGCTTTGGATAAAAGTGTCTGCCAAATGCATAAATGTTATCAGCAGGCTGAAGTGTGTAAAATGAGCAAAATATTTAAAACAGCATATAAAACTAAACTAGAGTCACTACTCTTTACAACCAAACAGGTTTCAGTGAAAAAAATGTGAAAACCAGAGGCACTTTTGCTTGCGCTGCACCCATAGAAGCAGTTCACGGAAATCAACGGCATGGTGTTTGGTCACGTGACTCCGTGCGTCAGAAGTTGAACTCTTAAATTATTTCTTAGAGTGTCCTGAAAAGTATGCAATGTGTTTAAATTAATTTAAACTATGTGTTGCGTATAGTGAATCCAAAATAGCAAGTCCTCGCATGAGGCCGCAGGGTCGCACGAGGTTAATGTTTTTTTTTTTTTTTTATATGATGTTATATAGGTAGTTGATAAAAAAACTCTTTGTGGAACTTGTGGGGAAAAAAAGGTTCTCCTATGACAACAGACTCTAAAACCATTTTGGCTCTAATTGGACCTTTATTTTTTAGCTTCCCTAGTCTAACATATTGTGAATACCTTCCACCTACTGAATAACAACAGCAAATCTGCCTCTGCCATGTCTATGATGGGCTCAGAATGACAACACAAAGGTGGGCACTGGCTAGAATGCTTTGGCTTTTTTGGCTGCCTACGTTCTCATAAACAATACATGCAACTAAGGCTTTGAAGCCAATGCCTATCTGGCTGTCTCCAGTGTTCAATCAAGAAGATTTATGCAAGCACATCACTGGATCTGGGACTGAGGAGGAGAATACAAAGAACACTTTCTGTGTTGCTATTGCGAATACTTAAGTACTTTGATGGATTACTTGGGGAAAAAAAATATTAGCCAAGCATCAGTTAATGTCAGCTTGTGGCAATAACGTTGGAGTCAGGCCAAAATAATACTAATTTGCATGTTGATTAAAAAGATAGAGAAACAAACATTATAAAAGAATGGTTTCGTGTTTCTCAACCAGCTGGCCAGTGATTTCATACAAAATTTTGCTGATCCTGTTTACCATAAGTATCAATTTGCTTTATTGAGAATCAGTTATTGAGAAAACAACATAGGAGGATTTAAAATACAGTATAATTTAAAAGTTTGAACACATCTAGACATTCTTTATTTTTAGTATTTTAGAATATACCACATATATGCATAATTTCATTTAATTTAAACTGACTGATCTTATTTCAGGAGACTTTGTGCTTTCAGTAAAGGGTTAAACGTTTGATGCTCAGAGTCATGTGACAAAACAACATGGCGCCGATCACAGCAGAGTTTGTCTTTGGGAGAAACGGCAACATAACTACAACTGGTAAGAAATCTATTTAAGTTTTTATATTGAAACCTGTTTGAGTCAAAAGATTAGAGTCTCTAGTTTCATTCGATATGCCATTTTTACAATTTGAGCGTTTATCGCAAAACGCCACGCTGCTAAACAGAATGTACACTAATGTGTACAATAGCTCAAGGTTTTCATTTGAAATCCCATATGTAGATAAAAAAGGCTTTATATGGAATAATGATGAAACTATGGTGCATATCGAACTGTTCTGAGACCAGTGCAGACAGACAGCACACTGGATGTTAAGTCATTCACTAAATAGGGAGCAAGGGAGCATCCTATAGCTTTCCTATGAAGCCAAGTGCATTCAATCCAAACTTCCTTTCAAAAGTTCAGTTTTAGGCTAAAGATGATGTTTGAACCACTCAACATGTTTGGCAGACATGGGACAATGGTATTCAGTACTTAGATTCAGAATTTATACTGTATAAATTTATTTTAACTTGCTTCAGCACTGGCTATCACTTGTTTGTTTGACAGTGCAAATAGAGAACATTGAGATTTTGTTTCCAAAGTAGAAAAAAAAAAACAAACAAACAAACAAACAAAAAAACATTGTAACATAAAAGTCAAATCAAGTCAAATAATTTTTATTTGTATAGTTTTTTATTTGTGCTTTTCCTAAAACACAATGTTCCAAAGCAGTTTTACAGAAAATCAGCTGTAATGTCTGTAACATCTCAAAAACATGAACACTCCTGGAAACATAGACAATTTGATAAAAAAAAAAAATAATAATAAAAATAAAAAATCTGACTTTCTATAGCTTAGTATTATTTAAAATGTCATGACTTAGTCCTGCTGTCCACATATGAAGACATACATTTTTAGGAAAACTATTTGCTCTAGAATCTATTATTACTATTTTTGTTTATTAGGTGCTACTAGTTACAAATCAAAAAGGGAAATGGAAAATGCACACAGCAGTCATGCCCGGGTCTCAGGAGGTTATAGACATTGTTTCTGTCTGTTTACATTCAAATTTTTTGACAGTTTGAGTTTGAATTCATGAACATTCCTTTTCAGACTCTTGGCTCATTTGAACTGTCCGTCAATGTAAGTATATGCAAAATTTGGCCACTCCGAATGTCCGTAACGGGAAAACTGTAAATCCAATCAGTTTAAAGAGTAATAGCAACCCGAGTGAGAACAGTCTGAAGGTATGTGCCAAATTTAATGGATGTCTACAGACAGATATTTTCATCTTGGTTTAATGATTTTGAAGAACCCTAAATCAGGCCAGTACAATAACAGTATGTTTGCTTTGTCAAGCTAATGTAATTACCAAAAACAAATAAAAACGGTATTCTTCAAAACGCTTCTTCAGCATAGCCACCGCATTACAGGACACCCTGGGCATTCTCTCAACCAACTTCATGAGGAGCTACCTGCTTTTAAAACAATATAGGTTCCAGTGTATACTGCTGGGCACATATTGGCTACTTTTCCTTCACTATCCGTTCCAGTTCATCCATTCCAAAAAAGTTTGACTGGTATGACATACAGTACTGTACTAATGTTTTCACATTCATCAACTGATAAATGAAAACCCACTCCAAAAAAACATTGTTAAGATATTTTCCTTGCTCACATTCAATGATAAAGCAACCTCCATTAGCAAGGGCAGACTGACTCAAGATTGTAGAAGAAGGTGAGTAGAAAATAATATAAAAGGTGTAGAGTTTGCGTGGGTGCTAGATGAACAGATGGCTGGGCTTTTTTACAAAGATTAGACCAGTTCTGCCAGATACAGTTTCTTCTCTTCAGTTGTTATTTATGTTCTCGGGAAGAAAAGGCAACACGTTCTTTGGTCTCGGAGCAGAAAGAATTCATCCACGGCACTACCCTCGCTATCCCACACAGGTGAATTACTAACCTGATCCAGTACCTCAACCACCTTTACAAATAATTCCAGATCATCTTTGTATACCTTCTTCTAAGGATTTTGGAGTGTCTGACATGTCTTGCAATAATTTGAATGTGTCAAAACCGAGAGAATAAAACTGTAAGAATGTGATCCCACACTGATCTCATGATAGATAGTGTGCAAAGTCTCCTGAGAAACAAACCCTGAATGTCCTACGCTATTGTTGAGACTTCTTCCACCACTTTTGAAGGACAAAATGTTTTTAATCTAATTTCATGATGGTTCCCGATCCTGACAGCTCATTACGGTATGATACTCATAAGCTGTTGTGCACTTTGACACCTTATCTAGGAACCTTTAAACAACATCTCAACGGCAATATTTTTTTCTCTCTTGGGAGGCTGAACGATGCCCGGTTGCCCGGTCTTTGCCGTTCAGTGAATCTAGTTTTGCACTTGCCCTGCAGTAATGGCTTCTATTAGCAGCCTACCATTCCACAGCCCTTCTCTCACGGAGTCCTGCTTGTATAATTGGGCTTAAGGTTGCCTCTCATTATGTGCTTGTCAAACAGCAATCTAACACTTTGCCATCTGTTTTTTTTTTTTTTTTCGTTAATCATATTCATTCTGTGGCGTTATTATTCCAGATGGCTTCCATAATTGTGCAGTTTCTTATGCAGCTGTTTTATGGGCAGTTTAAGAGGCAATCCAAACCCACATGATGGAACGCCACAGCAAGTGTAATGTGAAAAGAAACATTTTTTTTTCAAACTTAGATTCAGTTTCACTAGGCATCGGGCAAATCATGTAAATTTTGATGGAGAGACTGGCTCAGGTTTGACGGCAAAATGATTTAGAAAATACGGGGTGTCAAAGTCTGGAAAATATATAATAAAGCAGAAAAGCAAAAACATTTTTCATAAGTCAACCTCAAGCATTTACAAGGCAACATAACATTTTTCCTATGCAAACTTGTAGTTATAGTTATCTGCATAAAAGCTCAATGAGTTCCTTAGTATGTTTTGTGTGCACAAACTTAAAGGAATACACCTAGAAATGAAAGTTCTGTCATTATTTGCTCATTTTCATGTCGTTCCAAACCCATATGTTGTTATTTTTTCCGTAACACATTTTTTTTTTATCTTCACACAGCTCTGTTCCATAAACAACAGGGACCATGTCTGTCAAGCTCCAAAAAATAAAATAAAAAAACTTGATTAAAGTAGTCAGTTCGAATTGTGTGATATATTCCAAGTCTTCTGAAACCATATGATAGCTTAGTGTAATGAGAGTCTGAAGCTCTCAAATCAAATGTCTGATGATGAAATACGCAGAGTCACTACGGTGGGATGGAGATTTTCAGTAAATATCAACAATTTTGTTCCTCACACAAAGCTATCAGATGTCTTCAGAAAACTGAATATAGTGCACAAGTCATATGGACTTTTTAAATGGTACTTTTATGGAGCTTGTTTGTTCTTTTTGGCACTTGACAGATCATTAAAGGGTTAGTTCACCCAAAAATGAAAATTCTCTAATCATTTATTCACTTTCATGCCATCCCAGATGTGTATGACTTTCTTTCTGCTGCAGAACAAAAATTAAGATTTTTAAAAGAATATCTCATCTTTGTCGGTCCTTTCAATGCAAGTGAATTGTGACCAGACCTTTTAAGCTCCAAAAAACACATAAAGTCAGCATAAAAGTAATCCATACGATTCCAGTGGTTTTCTACATGTCTTATTAAGCAATACATTCACTTTGGGAGAGACACAGATCATTATTTCAGTCCTTTTTTTTTAAAAAATTTTTTAACTATAAATCTCCACTTTCACTTTCACTTTCAGAATGTGAAAGAATGTGAAAGTGAAAGTGGATATTTATAGTAAAAAGGACATAAATACTGGTCTGTTTCTCACCCACACCTATCATATTGCTTCAGAAGACAGATTTAACCACTGGAGTTTTATGGATTACTTTTATGCTGCCTTTATGTGATTTTTGAAGCTTGAAATATCTGGTCACCATTCACTTGCATAACATGGACCTACAAAGCTAAAATATTCTCCTTACATTATATATATTTTTTGTGTTCTGCAGAAGAAAGAAAATCATACACATCTGGGATGGCATTAGGGTGAGAAAACAATGAGAGAATTTTTTGGGTAAACTATCCCTTTATGTCCAGTCATGTCATTTTTATTCACATAGTGCTTTTCACAATACACATCGTTTCAAAGCAGCTGTACAGAAAATGATGCTGTAATGTAATGTCTTAAATATGGACTGTTGTCATATAGAAAAGAGATGTGTGAAGATTCTTCAAAATGTCACCTTTTGTGTTCCACAGAGAGAGAGAGAGAGAGAGAGAGAGAGAGAGAGAGAGAGAGAGAGAGAGAGAGAGAAGAACAGCATACATGTCTGGAACAACATGAGGGTGAGTAAATGACAGAATTTTCATTTTTCGCTGAACGATTCCTACATATACAAGTGTCCCAAAAAAACTGCAGTGTTACTTCTCCAGGTTTTCTGAGAATCACATTCTTGCACCTTCCAGTCTAATGACTTTGTATTGTTAAATCAACACATCTCCAGACACCAACACAGGTGTCATGACAAATTTTTAGAAGTGTACTGGCCTACTTTTGACACAGCAATATGAGAATGCCCTCATAATGGCTCCACCGTACATGTTGCAATATTGTCTGTTTGGAAAGGAAATCACATTAACTCTGTAGAGTAACAGGCCACAGCTGTGCTGCTTACAGTGTTGCAAAGTGAGTGCCACTGAATTCTACTGCTGTTTGATTGGACTTCTCACACATTTGGTGTGGGTCAGTTGGGGGGACTTCAGGGTAGGTAGGAGAGAGCAGGGATAATTGTAACATGGTTTGGTTTTTGCTGATTTATTTAGAAAATGTTTAGAGTAAAACGTTGAGATTTTATCTCAAATATTGTGGAGGGGTCAGCAGTCATTAGTCATGTCAATTAAATTTATGGCAATCAAGTCAGATACAATTACACTAGGGGCCCTATTTTAAGTAAATTTTCATGTAAATTTCATGAGACCAGGCTGGATATTTTCGTGCAAGCATGCGCTAAGTCTAGGCAAAATTAGCTGGGCAAAATCGTGCGGGCAAAGTGCTAATGGGCTGGGTCAAGTGCAATTTAATTCTGAGGTTCTTTTCTGATTATTGCAACATCTGTGCCCTATTATCTATTCCATTCCCTGTCAAGCAACGTTGATATAAATGGAGACAGCCCAGAATTTGGTAGTGTAAATAAGCTATATGCAATGCATCTCCTGCTCTGTCTGTCGCCTGTGCTGCTCCGGACCATGATGTACAATATGTGTTGTATGTTCTCTATTGGCCTCTCTGGGACTGATGGCTGTCATCCTGCTCACCCGTGTCCCACCTGCTTTTATAATATTTGCTTCTCTCCCATTGTCAGTTGTTTTGTAATGTATATTTGTTATATGTTTCTATGTTTATTTTCTGTACAGCGTTTGCGCACATACACCCACAGATAGCGCAAACACTCCCACCCATGGCTACTTGTGCTGGCACAAAAGTTGTGCTTAGAATTAGCGCTTGCACGAAAATTGGATAAAATGTAGCCCACGGTCATTGCGCTTAGCTCTGCGCCTTGCACTGGCACAAAAATAGAGTCCTAGAAGTTTGCAGATGCTGATCTCACATTAATCAAACCAGGCTATATAATAGTAAATATAAAAATAGTAAAATGCGCATGTGCATACATACAATGTGTACAGTATATATATATAACATCAGTATACAGGCAGCACATCCTCAAACATTAGACACATCCTCACGTTATAAACTAAAGGCTGTATTTGCAAACCTTTAGACTACTCAAATATGTAAACACACAGCAAACAAGACGATCAAGTTGGAAGTGGAAAATGGATTTTTAAATAAACTTTAAACTGCAAAGAGCCACTTTTAAATGCATTGGAACATCAGTGAAAAACAGTTATGTTCATTTAATGTCCTGGACCCCCATTTCCATACTGACAGGATCATAACAGATTTTTGTAATATTGTGACCAGTAAACAAAATATGTAACATTTGAAGGAGTGATAACAGTTTAAAATGATTTAATCTATTGTAAATACAATTATAACTCTAAAATCTAAAATGATGAAAGACATTTTTCCTTAATTCGCTGGAATTTTTTATTTATTTTTTATATCCGAGTCTGTTATTACAGAAACTGACGTTATTTTGGGAGGAGGTCGAGAAGTTAATTTCATCTGTCCAGATGAGTGCATTATGCATTAAGTTATTCTATGTTGCATTTATTGAGGGTTACATACAGGAAAAAATGCAGGCGATCACAACAATATGATATAATAAATAATCATCTAACCAACTATCATAAAGGTGTAAACAACTCCACAATGATATTTGTCCCCAAGGGCTTATAGTAATGTTTCTCTTGTAGAGGTATGGGACATGTTCACCATTTCAACGCTGTTTGAATCTGACCCAATGTCCTTCAGAGGACTTGGCTCATCTTGCATGCTTACAGTCGCTGTCCATACAGCAGCAGATCATTTAATGACACATTCATTATAGTGCTGACTGAGTAATTGCAGTCTACAAATGTTCTGTTTAAGCAATTATTTTCTATCTGTATCTCATAGTACTGCTGACTCAATTGAAATAAATGTATACAAATTTCCCTGCTAACTACCTTCTGTTTTATTCTAATTAACTTCATTTAGCAGACACTTTTATCCAAAGAGACTTGCAAATGGGGAATACTACAACAAAAGCAGTTCATTGCAAAGAGACTGTATGCGTAGTGCTGCAATACAAAGTTTCAGAAATACTCAGAAGAGAACAGTAGTATGAGGTAATGTAGAGATGTAAATGAGACACTGACACAACAGAAAAAGAATGATACCTTGTAGATCTGTGTTTTGTCTTTAAATCTGAGTTTTGTGAATTTTAGCCCATGGCTGGGTTTCCCGATAAGCTTTCATGATCATCTTAACTAACGTCGCTCATTATTATACGATGGAGTAACGCCTGTTTCACAAACCAGCACGTAGATTGCTTGTTATAAAGTAGAACTTAAGTACTTAGTTAAGGGAGCTGTCTGGTCCAAAAGTGCTGAAACATTGGCCAGTATGTCCAGGAGTTTGTATTCTCAGCATGGAAATAATGTGGAAATGCTGACAAACATGGAAATTGTATGCAACCTTGTTGAGATGCTGAAAGTTATTAACTATTACCAAATTTATTTACACAAATAATGATAACTTTGGTAAGACAGGGTTTTAAATGTATCGACTTCACGTAGCCTGTTTTGTTTCAGAACAGGATTAAAATGACAGACATTAGTAATGAACTACTCATAGTCCTGTCAATATACTATTTATAGATCGTCTGGTTAGAGTTCGAAGCACTGTGTACTTGTAGACTTACTGCAAATTTGTGACTGTAAACAGACTGTAGGCGACTGGAGCCAATCTGAACCAGCCATTGGAGGAAGGAAAAACGAGGAGAATGAAGAGCAAGAGAGAATCGCTCATTGCACACTTTCACATTAATCTCCTTTGTTAAACATATTGAAATTATTTATTTTTGGTGTAATTATTTAAATGTGCTGCAAGCGATTTTTTTCATGGAAAGGTATTAAAAAACATGTACTACTCCCTGAAAATATTTCTGAAATAAATGTCATGAGATATCTCACCCGTCACTGTGACAGCTCTAGACTCTGTAAACAGCAAACAAAAATGTGTCCACAGACTGCGGACTCTGATGCTTTCTGCCTGTCAATCATTTTGTGCATTCTCATAGTGTTAGTTGTAGCAAATTACATTTTGAGACATAATGCCATATTTATGCTGTTCATACATTTACGCATTTGGCAGACACTTTTAACCAAAGCGACTTACAGTGCCCTTATTACAGGGACAATCCCCCTGGAGCAACCTGGAGTTAAGTGCCTTGCTCAAGAACACAATGGTGGTGGCTGTGGGGATTGAACTAACAACCTTTGGCTTGCCAGTTCAGCACTTTACTACACCACCACCACTCCTGTGTCCACTTCATAACAGTTGTCATTTGAGGGGGCTATTTTGATGCTGTTGTTTTTAACATCCATTTCTGCATGATGTCAGCCTCAACAAAGCTCATTTGGTATATTTGGAGTGCTGGAAAGATGGGGAGTGGATAATCCAACAGGCAACGGCTCAGTCTCGTGGAAGTAGAGTGGCCAAAATCGCTTATAGCACCTTTAAGTTTTAAACTCCATGGTCACTTTACACACACATGTCTTGTTAAGAAATCTGTTCAATACAAATATATCATATTTCTATTGCCATTCTAGTCACGCATATAAAAGAACGCCTATATAAATTAATACTGTATTAAGTGTCATGTAAATTTAAACCTAGTGTACAATGGCTTTTGAATTATCAAAATATATTACTAAAATGTATTCGATGTCCCTTTGTCTCTGATAAACTGTGAAGATGAGAGAAAGATACGTTTAAGTTGCACTCAGTGGACTTAAGAGCAGTTCAAAGCTCATGTTAAATTACAAATACTTTTACATACTACTTAGATAAGGATGCTTTTGGGAAACGCACCATACAAATTAAGCACTACTTACAGAAAGTGTTACTTACGTTCTACTTAGTGCTTCGAGAAACTAACAAAATTTTAAGATTCATGAAAGTTTTCGTATTTTCAAAATGTTAGTCGGTACGAACAAAATGTACACCTGGTCCTGACCATGTGTAAATCGTGCGTAAGACATCCAGATTTGCTGTGTTCTTTCAGACAAACTGCCATGACTACATGACCTGAAGTCGTAATTATGACTAGGAAACTCCGAGATAATTTTGATACCCGAGTTGGGAGGAAAAGTAAACTTCAAACATGGTGGAGGAGAATATGGTTTCTGTAGTGAATGACAGGCTTTATAAATTTGTTACTTAAAAAAAATAAATAAATACAGATAATCGTTTGTAGTTGCAGTTTCATATACATCTATATACAGGTGCATCTCAATAAATTAGAATGTCGTGGAAGAGTTCATTTATTTCAGTAATTCAACTCAAATTGTGAAACTCGTATTAAATAAATTCAATGCACCAGACTGAAGTAGTTTAAGTCTTTGGTTCTTTTAATTGTGATTTTGGCTCACATTTAACAAAAACCCACCAATTCACTCTCAAATTAAAATACATAAGACCAATAAAAACAAAAACATTTTTAGTGAATTGTTGGCCTTCTGGAAAGTATGTTCATTTACTGTATATGTACTCAATACTTGGTAGGGGCTCCTTTTGCTTTAAATTACTGCCTCAATTCGGCGTGGCATCGAGGTGATCAGTTTGTGGCACTGCTGAGGTGGTATGGAAGCCCAGGTTTCTTTGAGAAGTGGCCTTCAGCTCATCTGCATTTTTTGGTCTCTTGTTTCTCATTTTCCTCTTGACAATACCCCATAGATTCTCTATGGGATTCAGGTCTGGTGAGTTTGCTGGCCAGTCAAGCACACCAACACCATGGTCATTTAACCAACTTTTGGTGCTTTTGGCAGTGTGGGCAGGTGCCAAATCCTGCTGGAAAATGAAATCAGCATCTTTAAAAAGCTGGTCAGCAGAAGGAAGCCTGAAGTGCTCCAAAATTTCTTGGTAAACGGGTGCAGTGACTTTGGTTTTCAAAAAAACACAATGGGCCAACACCAGCAGATGACATTGCACCCCAAATCATCACAGACTGTGGAAACTTAACACTGGACTTCAAGCAACTTGGGCTATGAGCTTCTCCACCCTTCCTCCAGACTCTAGGACCTTGGTTTCCAAATGAAATACAAAAACTTGCTCTCATCTGAAAAGAGGACTTTGGAACACTGGGCAACAGTCCAGTTCTTCTCCTTAGCCCAGGTAAGACGCCTCTGACGTTGTCTGTGGTTCAGGAGTGGCTTAACAAGAGGAATACAATAACTGTAGCCAAATTCCTTGACATGTCTGTGTGTGTGGTGGCTCTTGATGCCTTGACCCCAGCCTCAGTCTTGTGAAGTTCACCCAAATTCTTGAATCGATTTTGCTTGACAATCATATGGCTGCGGTTCTCTTGGTTGGTTGTGCATCCTTTTTCTTCCACACTTTTTCCTTCCACTCAACTTTCTGTTAACATGCTTGGATGCAGCACTCTGTGAACAGCCAGCTTCTTTGGCAATGAATGTTTGTGGCTTACCCTCCTTGTGAAGGGTGTCAATGATTATCTTCTGGACAACTGTCAGATCAGCAGTCTTCCCGATAATTGTGTAGCCTAGTGAACCAAACTGAGAGACCATTTTGAAGGCTCAGGAAACCTTTGCAGGTGTTTTGAGTTGATTAGCTGATTGGCATGTCACCATATTCTAATTTTTTGAGATAGTGAATTGGTGGGTTTTGTTAAATGTGAGCCAAAATCATCACAATTAAAAGATCCAAAGACTTAAACTACTTCAGTCTGTGTGCATTGAATTTATTTAATACACGAGTTTCACAATTTGAGTTGAATTACTGAAATAAATGAACTTTTCCATGACATTCTAATTTACTGAGATGCACCTGTATAGTCATATACAATTACGTATATCAGCAACCATTTGATGCATGTTGTACATTTCCACACTGTGAAAATAGTTTGTATTTGACCAAAATTCCATTATCATCAGCAAGCTAATTAAGTAGTATGTATTATGATGTGACTGATTTCAAAATAAAAGTTCCTCAAGAAATATGTATGAATAAACCTGGCGTTGTCCATTTTTCTGTTCTTTCCAACAACAAAGCACTTGAACTCAACGTACTCGTAATTACCAGTTCAGAAGTGGGAAGCAATAGCACACAAATAGAATGGATAACTTTTATGATTGTTTTATGGTTCTTCTGTGTTGCATTTAATTTTTTTTTTTTTTTTTCAGACATAGCATATTCTGAAAACTCCTTTTGTGTCCCACAGCAAACTAAATAAAAATAAAAGATTGATAATTAAATTAACTATTGATTAGACGATTACAGAATTTTTACTCGTTTTAACATTTAAAGTTTAGTCTTGGTTAAAGTGATATAATTCTTTGAAGCGAGTTGAATACGGCACCAGAAATCACACAGAACAGGTTAAAACCATTATAATGTCAAATTAGGTAAATGTGTCAAAAGCGTTAAATAAATGTGATGCCTTTGAACATTTCATTAATTGAACATTAAATCTCATTAATTAAAATTAAGAAATTAAATCCATTAATTGAACATTAAAGGATTTAATAAGGATTCATAAACATTTATACGTCTCTTTAAGTTGTTCATACGTAAAATGATAACATATTATGTGCTGTCAATAGGTCAAGCTAGAATGTAAGCTGTTTGCTAAAACCACAATTTATGTTAGAATACATACAAATAATCACAAGATCACATTGTTATGTCCACCCCAACTTCCTGTTTCAAAAAGACACGTCAACACAGGAAAGAAAACTGTGCTCATCAAGCAGTTTCATGGACCCTATCAGTGTCAATTTTAGTGGGTTGAATTTGTCTTGACAGTCTAGAGTTTTTTTTAGTAAGAAGAATAAGTGCTCACGGAAGAGGGAAGACAATTCCACCATCGAGGGACAGTGAATGTGACGGTTTGGGAAAGTGATTTTGTGCTTCGGATGCTTTCATATGGATACTTTTATGTCAAGTGAGTGACATCTAAAACAAGATGTGTTTTGTGAAGCATTTACACTCTATAATATCATTGCATGTCAGTCCAACTAATGAGCGTACCGTGTGACAAAATGTAGTCATACTTGCACTAATTGGCCAACACTGAGCTTTTTGACTAGCCCCAGATGTAGAGGAGGAGGACAGCACTGTGAGTTTCCAGAGCACATCTGGTGTGGATGTAGTGCCCTTACACAAATTGCCCAAGGGGCCACCTTGCCGGATGATTACTTGCAAGAAGTCATTGGAGTATTACCTGGCCCATGGCCATACACACTTCCAAGGCTTCTTGTGACAATGCAGAGGTGTAGTACGCTTGGGAGAAGACACAGTGAATAATAACCTGCTGTGTGTCACTCGTAAGATGCAATAAAGCACAGGGAGTGTGCAGGATGGAGCTGAATTATGGAGTACTCAGTATCTCTTGTTGAGGGCACATGAAATGGAAACCCACCAATCATGGCTAGTTTAATGGCTCCCAAGAGGTCATTTCTGTCTTTGTTTGGAATTTAGCATAATGGGAGCGCAAGAAATTTCATGCAACGTATGTAGCAAATATATCACTGAAAGCAATGCAGTGTGAGTAATAATGTGAAATTGGAAAAATGGATTGGCTGTAGCCAATTCTCATTCTCATCTTTCTGTGATGCTTCTAAAGGTTTTTCCTTGATTTTATTATAAAAGAAAGATGTTACCCAGTTGTGCATGACATTTTCAGAGGGCAGAGCTTTTGCACCTGTAGCTTGCTGTAACAAACATGCAAGGTCATACTTTGTCTCTTGTAAAACACAGTGATTGGTAAGGTCCAGTGTTCAGTGTTTTTCACTGATTCAGCCATTTAGGTAACTTTTTCCTTCATCTTATGCAGCATGATTTGTGTGACTTTTCCAGCCCGTAAGGACAAGACATAAAACTTGCTTACAGGACTACTTTTTTAAATCACTTTATTGTGTGCTACACCAAGAAATGTCAATACAATTGTTGTCAAAGTAATGTAGTTACATGCCTTTAACTATTGAGGGGTGAAAGCATTTCTCCAGGAAATGGAGAAAATACAGCAGAAGGAATCAAAGAGGACCAAAAAGTTTTTTTTTTTTTTTTTTTTTTTTTTTTTTTTTTTAGTTTAAAATGAGAAAAATCTTAAATCTTAAAAAAAGATTTATTAGAACAAGGGCTATCTTTGTATTTAACACAGTGTCATTACTGACAATAAATCTGATGTCTGTACATTTTTTGCAGCCCTACAAATTAAAATAGTTAAAATTAACCCACTGGAATTACCTGCATTTATGTATAAACTTGTCTTAAAATCTGGTTTGATCTTCATTTAAGTTACAATAATGAACAAACACAATCTGTTTTAACTAATAACACATACATTATTGTATTGTTCTTGTACATATTGAATATATCATTCAAACATTCACAGTGTAGGTTGGAAAAAGTATGTGAACCCCTAGGCTAATGATGTCAACAAATGTTAGTGAGATTCAAGAACTGGCAAATCTGGCATCCAATTAATGAAATGAG
Organism: Myxocyprinus asiaticus; assembly: GCF_019703515.2. NCBI lineage: Eukaryota > Metazoa > Chordata > Actinopteri > Cypriniformes > Catostomidae > Myxocyprinus > Myxocyprinus asiaticus. Next base: position 7,257,285 of record NC_059350.1, read on the forward strand.
ATTAGAGGTACTTTGACTAATAAAACGCACTTTAGTACTGTGGCTACTCTCCCTAGAAGTGGCTGTCTAGACAAGATGACAAAAAGGGCACACCACAGAATGCTCATTGAGGTAAATAAGAACCCTAGATTGACAGCTTAAAACTTGAAAGAATCATTGGAACTGGTTAACGTCTCTGATCATGAGTCTACTACATGGAAAACATTAAACAGGCATGGTGTCCATGGCAGGACACCATGAAGGAAGCAGCTGCTTTCCAAAAAAAACAAAAACAAAAAACAAACTAACAACAAAAAAAACATTGCTGTGTGCCTGAAGTTTGCCAAAAACCACATTGACACTCCACAATGCTACTGGGAAAATGTTTTCTGGACTGATGAAACTAAGGTTGAATTGTCTGTGAAAAACACACAGACCTACGTATGGTGTAAAAAAGGCACCGCATACCAACGTGAAAACATCATCCCAACAGTGAAGTACGGTGGAGGGAGCATCATGATTTGGGGATGCTCTGCTGCTTCGGGCCTGGACCGCTTGTCATCATCAAGGGAAACGTGAATTCCCAAGCTTATCAAGATATCATACAGGATAATGTTAGGGTGGCTGTGCCCCAGCTGAAGCTCAGTAGAAGTTGGGTGATGCAGCAGGACAATGACCCTAAACATCAAAGTAAATCCACAACAGAATGGCTTAAAAAAATAAAAAAGATTTACCTTTTGGAGTGGCCCAGTCAGAGCCCAGACCTTAACCCAATAGAGATGCTGTTAAATGACCTCAGGAGAGCCATTCACACCAGACATCCTAAGAATATGACTGAGCTGAAGCAGTTCAAAATCCAAGGGTTCATTTACTTTTCCACAGCACTGTGAATGTTTAATGGGATGTGTTCAATAAAGAAATGAAAGATATTAATTGTTTGTGTGTTGTTAGCATAAGCACATTGTGTATGTCTATACTTGTGACTTTGATGAAGATGACATCACATTTTATGACCAATTAATGCAAAAAACCAGCTAATTCCAAAGGGTTCACATACTTTTTTCTTGCCACTGTAATTTTCTCCATATGTCTCTACATGTTTTCTATGTTTCAGCAAAACTTGTCAGTTATAAACAAAACACTGAACCAAAAAGCACATTATTAACTCATTAACATTCTTAACTCACATTTAATTGATTTCTGAATAGCCTCTTTTCAGGCTTACATAAAATTGGTAAGAATTCTTAATTTTTTGTATGTTCTTAATGATGTTTACTTTAGCAAACAGAAATGTCAAAACATGCTGAGTTCATGTCCAGCAAGTATATTTCAGTAACTAAATTTCTTCCCATATGCTCTTATTGTTAGGTTTATGGACTAGTTTTGGCCACTAGAGACCCTCATTGTGTTTCATTTTAGTTTCCCGCCATTGTATCATGTGTTATTGTTCTCACCTGTGCCTCATTTTCTGGGAGTGTATTTAAGGTGCTCTGTTCCTTTGTTCTATGCTCAGTGTTTGATAGATTGAGACTGACCTTGCTGGGTGTGGGTGTGGGTGTGGGTGTGGGTGTGGGTGTGGGTGTGGGTGTGGGTGTGGGTGTGGGTGTGGGTGTGGGTGTGGGTGTGGGTGTGGGTGTGGGTGTGGGTGTAGGTTTTAAATCCTGCTTGTGGGTGTCTCTGGATTCTTTTGCTCTGTTTGATTTTCTGACTTTTGCATTTTGTTGTCCAAGTTTTTTTCCCTTGAAGTTTTTTTTTTTTTTATTTACCTTTTTGGGAAACACTCATTTCCCCTTTGAGGTTCTAAACCCTCTTTTGCTTTTTTCTATTGACTCTTGGAACGTTTTGGAGTTTCAGTTATCACTAAAAAGCTATTTAGTGTATTCCCTGACTGAGTTCTCATTTCTGCAACTGGGTCCTCCGCCTTCTCCTACATTCGACATTCACAGTCTAGTTCTAACCTTGGTTCTTACACTTATTGAGCGGTTTAAGAGTTGACTGTCAATTACTTGTGTCTGACCTCTTAAAACTGCATTGTCAGCTGCCTGTGTATTCAGGTTTTCATCCTTATATGGCTAAAACCGTTCTCGGGGCAAACAAAATTGCAATATGGAGCTCAAAAGGTACTCCAGGGAGGTGAGATTTTCAGGTTAAATGGATTTGATAGTGGATTTATGACATGTTTGCCTTCTGTTATTAGGATGGAAGAATGGCATGATGATGGCTATTGACAAATTGTGAGAACCGTAGTGGTCTGATGATAAAATATAGATCTTTTTAAAATGAGACTGCGTAGATCACTAGACCCAGTCAATGTACGACCTAGGTCACGGCTGACCAAAAAGCCCTACGTTAGCTGCAAAAATGCTGCTGTCCGTTAACACAATCTTGTGCCACTAGTGAACGTATAATAGGGATGTCATAATATATAGATATATCGATTATTGATCAGCATGTTATTTTATCTATGTATTTGAGACATCGAGATAGAGAGAGAGATATATATATACTTTAGCCAACATTTAAATAAGCTTAATTAGCATGCTTTCCAATTTACTCAGTTGAGCTTCTGTTTGGTGTAATAACATTGGGAGTCCACGAGGGTGATGACATTTAATGAAGCCGTTCGTGGGTAGGGAAGGCACTGTCGTTGGAGCAGATGGCAGTCCGAAGTTATGAAGGTTTTGTACTACAAGAATGAACAAAGTGATACTGATGAGTTTGCGGGTTAGTGTATGAAACTGGTGTAACTTGAATAGGTCTTTTGATCAAGCTGTCAAACCACAAAAATGCATACTTGTAACTGAAAATACATTGTGTATACTATATAAAAGATCATAGAAAATAATTGTTTCGAATTTTAGAACATGCCATGTCATCTGCTAGACGTGTCCTGTGTGCGACGACCCCCCCCCCTTTAATTTACCCTGCTGCTCACACTTTACCAAAGTTGTGTTGAGAAATATGTTTGAAAAGACGAAGACTATTGAGTAGCCCTATTTATATCTGAAAAAAAAAAAAAAAAAAATGCAGCTATTTATCAATAATCATCTGGAAAATCTTACGATTACTGATGCATGAAAAAGGCATCGATTTCAAGCCTAATGTCTAAAATGTAAATTATGTAAAAAGTACTTTGCTATGGAGAACAAATGATCAAGACAGAAGCCTTTCTTTAATATCCTGTCATGCCATCTAAGTTTATCACCATGGAAACAAGGGCACTACCGTATACACATGGATGTTAGAAATTCAGACTGGATACCATGCTATTGAATAATAAAAAGTATAACAAAGAAACAGTGACATAGCCTGAGCTATCCCATCCAACCTCACATACAATAATAATAATAATATTAGTTGTGTCATGTTTTCTGCATTCTGTTACAGGATGCTTGGAAGATTTGGTTGGCTCTGACAAATAGACCTAAGAAAAGTGAAAAGGTTTTGAAAAGTTTAAAACATAAGTAATGCATATTACAGGCCCAATTATATTAAGGCTAATTCTGAATTATTATTTGAAGCAAGATGGTGTGGTCTAAACAGCTATGTAAACTGTTGCTATTCCTATTAAGTCCTACTTGTATTCTATATTCCACATATTCTGTGGCTTATCTACAGTGGCAAATGAATATTGAACTCAGCAAGGATACACTACACCTTATCTCTGCATTTGGAAGTTTCCAGCTTAAACTAAACAACCTTACCACAAGGTGAAATGGGATCTCACAATTTATGCAACATATGTTCATCATTTATGCAACATATGTTCACTCCAATGAGTTTTACAAATTGCTATTATTTTATCAATATGGCATACAATATTGGGGGCAGAGGTGATGGAGAATGGAGGCATGGAGTGACATCACTAAATTCTATGACCAAGATTGTAGTTTTAGGCCTCAAATGCCAATATTGTACTAACTAGTTCAAGAGAGCAATATGTAATTATACAGAGGAACAGCCAAATCAAAGAGGGGGCGCTAGTGGTCTGCTATCCAAAGGTTGCAGGCTTAAAGGAACTCAAACATTTAATAACATGCACTGATGTTTCACAAAAAGACCAGGAATGTCTATTAAGAAAGTAAGGGTCTTGACCTTAAATTGGCAGCTCTAGCAGGGGGCCTTCTGCACCTGTTTTGTTTTTTGAGGGGGCACCAGTGTCACTACCTGTTAAACACTATGGGTGCTTGACCTTTCCTGTAAGCGCGAACTCATGAGAACGTACGGGATACCGCCTGTATCGGAATGTGTGACTTGATTAGACTGACCAAATTTAGATACGAGAATAAAGATTTCTGTCACTGGCATTCTTTTTTACATGCAATAATTATTCAATTGAATAATCGAAGGAACATATACAGGTGCATCTCAATAAATTAGAATGTCGTGGAAAAGTTCATTTATTTCAGTAATTCAACTCAAATTGTGAAACTCGTGTATTAAATAAATTCAATGCACACAGACTGAAGTAGTTTAAGTCTTTGGTTCTTTTAATTGTGATGATTTTGGCTCACATTTAACAAAAACCCACCAATTCACTATCTCAAAAAAATTAGAATACATCATAAGACCAATAAAAAAAACATTTTTAGTGAATTGTTGGCCTTCTGGAAAGTATGTTCATTTACTGTATATGTACTCAATACTTGGTAGGGGCTCCTTTTGCTTTAATTACTGCCTCAATTCGGCGTGGCATGGAGATGATCAGTTTGTGGCACTGCTGAGGTGGTATGGAAGCCCAGGTTTCTTTGACAGTGGCCTTCAGCTCATCTGCATTTTTTGGTCTCTTGTTTCTCATTTTCCTCTTGACAATACCCCATAGATTCTCTATGGGCTTCAGGTCTGGTGAGTTTGCTGGCCAGTCAAGCACACCAACACCATGGTCATTTAACCAACTTTTGGTGCTTTTGGCAGTGTGGGCAGGTGCCAAATCCTGCTGGAAAATGAAATCAGCATCTTTAAAAAGCTGGTCAGCAGAAGGAAGCCTGAAGTGCTCCAAAATTTCTTGGTAAACAGGTGCAGTGACTTTGGTTTTCAAAAAACACAATGGACCAACACCAGCAGATGACACTGCACCCCAAATCATCACAGACTATGGAAACTTAACACTGGACTTCAAGCAGCTTGGGCTATGAGCTTCTCCACCCTTCCTCCAGACTCTAGGACCTTGGTTTCCAAATGAAATACAAAACTTTCTCTCATCTGAAAAGAGGACTTTGGAACACTGGGCAACAGTCCAGTTCTTCTTCTCCTTAGCCCAGGTAAGACGCCTCTGACGTTGTCTGTGGTTCAGGAGTGGCTTGACAAGAGGAATACGACAACTGTAGCCAAATTCCTTGACATGTCTGTGTGTGGTGGCTCTTGATGCCTTGACCCCAGCCTCAGTCCATTCCTTGTGAAGTTCACCCAAATTCTTGAATCGATTTTGCTTGACAATCCTCATAAGGCTGCGGTTCTCTCGGTTGGTTGTGCATCTTTTTCTTCCACACTTTTTCCTTCCACTCAACTTTCTGTTAACATGCTTGGATACAGCACTCTGTGAACAGCCAGCTTCTTTGGCAATGAATGTTTGTGGCTTACCCTCCTTGTGAAGGGTGTCAATGATTGTCTTCTGGACAACTGTCAGATCAGCAGTCTTCCCCATGATTGTGTAGCCTAGTGAACTAAACTGAGAGACCATTTTGAAGGCTCAGGAAACCTTTGCAGGTGTTTTGAGTTGATTAGCTGATTGGCATGTCACCATATTCTAATTTTTTGAGATAGTGAATTGGTGGGTTTTTGTTAAATGTGAGCCAAAATCATCACAGTTAAAAGAACCAAAGACTTAAACTACTTCAGTCTGTGTACATTGAATTTATTTAATACACGAGTTTCACAATTTGAGTTGAATTACTGAAATAAATGAACTTTTCCACGACATTCTAATTTATTGAGATGCACCTGTACATCTTTGGAAGTTCAAATAATCCATTCAAAATCCACTTGCACGTGCCTCTTCTGTTGGAATGGGCATGACGCATCTAGCTCTAATGATGCAGGATTCCAACTTGTAAAAACTCTGTGGTGAACATCAGTTAAGATGGCATTCCAGGGACCAGTTTATGGCAGGGCCCCTCTCTAACTGCCGGTGTGGAAGAAGATGTACCTCACTGTGATTGGATCCTTGGTGAATGAACATAAACAAATGTTCAGCAACATCAGATAAGATGCTAAGACAACTGCCAGACACCTCTTACAGGGCAGGAAGGGGAACCTTCTGCACCCACCAAACTCATTCATAAGGTTTAGTCAAGAACTGCCATAAATTCCTTCAGGACCTCCTGGATGCAGCAGCAGTGGAGGGCCACAGACATCTATTCATACCTAGGTTTGGAGGCCTTAAATTAATATAAACTGCAACACATCCACTCCACCTTCATGCAAAGCACAGTTTATGTTAATGGTTATTGACTGTTAACACAACAGTTCATGGGACAGACCTATTAACAGATAAACAAATGCATGGACGATGACTTAACCGTTTCTTATCGTGTTTGGTCTCTATCTGTTCCATACGATGCCTTTTAATAATTTGAAAGAGGTTTGGTAAAGAAATTTTGCATGGGTAAAATGTTAAAGACACTGTTTTAACACTGTACTTTATGCTATGCAAATGAGTTCCACACTAGTGTGGGCAACACCGTAGCTACTTCAGACACCAGTGGCCAATCACACTCAAGGATCGGAAAGGCACCAGATTTCAATCTCCTCCTCATCAGAAAGGGATAAATATGTCCCCTGGGTATACACACCCTTGTCCTGCATTTCCAACTCAACGGGGAAGGAGACACTAGCAGACACACCATGTCCTGAGTTTCTGACCTGATGAGGAAAGAGGCTACAAGATAGTTGAGGTTAAGCTTTTGCAAGCAAAACCTTTTATATTGCTTTCGGCTGCACTCTAGCTGAAAAAGAGCCCAATCATTGAGGGACCTTATCTGACCCTTACGGCTCCTCCAGCAGCGCAGCCCAGTCCACAAAGGACCTCTGCATCGGCAGACATTGCCTGTCCCACACGGCTCCTCAGTGATGCAGCCAGCCTGCAAAGGACCCTGTGTAGATTCAACTGACCAAGCTGCCCAGTCCACTCTTTAAGGACCCTCTTGGCACAACCGAAGTTCATTATCCTCCAGCCCAGCATGGCAACGACTACTGGATCACAACTCTATGCCCTTCCCACTGCACGCTACCCGCATCACCAGTGGAAGACGTCTCTATTGCCGGACTGATCACCCGACTGTGTGGAACGTAAATATAAACTTACCAAACTCTTTCTAGAGTCCTTGGCATTAGTTTATACCTGCAGCATATGTTTTTCTAACTTGCTTAGATAACAGTTACCTGGGGTCAGCTTGTTACAAATAATAGGTATATTATTTGTTTAATGATGAATAAGCATTATTTATCACCATTTTGCCAGAGCCATTAGGTGGTTTCCCATAAGGAGCATTCCCATACAATTCTCTCCCATTGCTACATTCAGTTCAACAGCATTGCATTTATCCACTCTGCGTTCAAATCATTTATTTGTTTTATTGTTTAATTCAGTACTTTCCTTTTTGGTTATTAGTTTATTATCATTTAGCAGTGCATATTCATTATTAGCATTATTAATCGTTGTGGTATTTACTCTTGCATATCTACTGTTAATAAATAAAAAAATAATTGTATTACAACTGTGTCTTTCTGCATTTGTTGATGATCAAAGACTCTACTAGTTGTCCAGACTCTCACAAATCCTTCAGATAAATCAGCTGACCAACTCCCTCTACTTTACATTAATTCTAAATTATCGAACAGCTCTTTTGGGAGTGTTCTTAAATTGTTAAGATAGTATTCTTAACTGGTGCCCCGTATTGCAAAGGGGGAGGGGTCACCTGATACACTCATAACCACACCTTAAGTGACACGTGATCAAAAATCACTACGTCATCGGTGAATTGAGTAGAAATCACTACAAATCGTTTACGCCTTAGAACTTGTAATTACAAGTAGGGCTGTCGATTTAACATGTTATTTCAGTGCGATTGTTTATTTTATTTAATTTATTTTTTATATAAAAAATAATGCTTTAAAATAATTTATGCAATTAATCATATCCCGAACCTTAAAAAGGAAGATTCCTGAGCAATTCAAGCTTGAAGTACCACCTTTTTTCTCCAGGGGGCAGTAAGCGAACCTTCAGCTGTATAGGCAATGCACAGCTTATACAGAGAACAAACCAACCCTTCAGCAGGCAGCACAACATGAGGATGCGTTCTTGAATTCAAAACACAGCTTGTTGGAGTGGAAAAAATGTTAGGGATCTCAAGACTTGTTTTTCTAAGTATTAAACTACATTTAACCTGACACAGCAATTTAATTGTATGTTTATGTCACGACCCAACCAAACTTAGATGCTCCAAAAGCATCCATCTGATGCAGGTATACATTAACGGGTCCTTAGACAAGCCCTCATAATAAATCTCGGACTGACTGGCAAATTCAGTTACAAAATGGATTGCTGTGAACTGACGGACAATGATTGGCTTATGTTCAATAATATGCAAATAAACAATACATTGGATGCTAAAGCCTCTTTTTGTATTGTCTTATCAATGCTACGATAATCTGCCACAATAATGTAATGAATTTTAATTATCTAATTATCTTTATATATATATATATATATATATATATATATATATATATATATATATATATATATATATATATATATATATACAATTATTTAATCATTATATATTGAAATATTGTTATCTAAGAGGCTTTCTCAGCCAATATTTATATATGCGATTAATTGTGATTAATATGGCAGACCATGCAATTCGTTAAAACTTCCAAGGCCCAAGATGTGATCAGCTCCAAATAGAATCTTCAAGTTGTCATCTAACAATTACGGTAATTCTGACACAATGTGAACACAGTATAAGATCTACAAAACCTCACCTAACATCTGATCATCTACACTGAAATCCAACAAGTCAGGGACATTGAAGAAAAACAAAAAGAGCCAGACAAAAAAGAGAGAGGCTGTGAGAGAAGTGTAAATGGGCTTATTAACACTGGGTCATTTTCACACACAAACAAAAAGATTAATTAAGTGGCAGCTGTGCTACTCCAAAAGACTTTTCTGACCTCATTAGTTCAAGCATATGGCTGCAACCTGCAAAGCTAGCACTCAACTAAATTAGAAAGAATGGAAAGGAACTGACATACCCAAAAAGATTAATGCAATAAATTTTCTGGCTCAACCAATTTATTCAGCAAGTTTATAGTTATTAGCATGCTACTACTACGTAATTACATAGTCAATAAACCATATTGTAGCAGATCTTCACACCATGTTGCTGTGATACAGCATTCTGCAACATGGTTGTTATTCTTTTACCCTGTGCATATTTGTCAGATTTTGAGGTTCATTTATTTCCGGCAAGTAAGAAAAAGAGAAATTGGTATCTGGGAAGAACACTTACAAGCTATTGGTTGCACCAGAGGATGACTTCAATTACTACCTGTAGTAATCTCAAAAGGAGACATTTTTATAGTCATCAGAGCTCACAAGATTTCCTGGAAAATGTCTCTTAAGAATCAGAGTAGACATTTATTTTTAAGCTTGTGTAGAACAGACTTATGCCTACTTAAATCAAGACCTTGCTATGTGAGGAACTGAAAATAAAAATGATTGCAGAGTACCTTAAAAGGGTCTGCTATGCACTAATGGGGGTATGAACTAAGAGAGGATGTAGAGACGGGACACTTGCTGCTCTTTCCAATGGTTTAAGAAATGTGTGGTAGAGCTGGTCTAGTCACATGTCTGTTAAAGAAAAAGTTCTGCTATAGGCAGAAAAGGCAATTGCCTAGGGCCTCTGCATTGCCGGGGGGCCTCCAAAAGAGATGTGAACTTGGAAGTTAGCCAGGGATGTGCGTGATAAGTTTCACTAGTGCTTGGAAAATCCACAAATGATGCTCATTATCAGTGCTGCAACAAATAACATGTAAAATGAGTCAGATGTCTATTTTGTTATCATGAAATCTTGAGCACTCATACTTTACTGCATGTGTAACTGGTGTAATTTATTCACTGATTTGTTTTGACTTTTGTGTTTGTTTTTTTTTTCTTTTTTTTTCTTCTGTATTTGTATTATTTTTCAAATGTATTGTCTATATTAATGTTCAATCTCGGTTATGTCTTGTTATTAGAAGGATTTATTGAACTTCATGAAATTTTGTTCCCGTTATTGTTTATAAGTTAAAAGAAAATGTTATAATAGCGGAACTTTTCTTTGGGTGTTTGTTTGGGGAGGGAGCATCATCGTTGGAACACCTCCGGGGTTTTCCTTGTGCGACATGCGATAGCCTCAGTCTACCTATGCGCGAGGCTGATGAGCATATGCACTGTTGCTTTTCTCCGTGAATCTCTGGTAAGATGATGTTTATTATCTAAATGTATATCTATCGCTCAATAAGTGTGATTTAAGTGATGGCAGCATTTGATCACGTTAGTGGTGATGTGTGTTTAATTGTAATTTGATTTTTACGAAATTCATCATAGCGCTAACTAATTAGCATCTTATGCTCAGTGTGTAGAGAGAGAGAGAAGCTGATGCCCCATTGATCCACTGATGATCTTCCTTTGTTACAGGTAAGTTGTTTAATTAGTTATGTTTTATAAAAGAAAGAGATCTGGTTGAATGTTAATGAACGTGTATTGTACGTAGAGTGTTATAAGGGGAAAGAATTCGATTTAATGATTCATGCTGTGCGTGACGCACGTGGTGCGGCCTGCATGTGGAATGGTGTTAAATATTTGGATTTATTTATATGAATAGTATTATTATTGTTTATTTGTTTAATTATAGTATGTTATAATGTATAAGTATTTGAATTAATGCATATGTTAATATAATCTAGAATATAATTGTTTTATTTTTTTTTTTTTTTGATTATTATCTATGTCTTGCTCCTGTTTTTGTATTGTTTTTGTATTGTTGTACACTGGAAGCTCCTGTCACCAAGACAAATTCACTGTATGTGTAAGCATACTTGGCAATAAAGCTGATTTTGATTCTGATATATATATATATATATTGCTATATTATAGTTATTTCTTTATTTATGTGTTTTTCTTTTTTTTTTTGTTAAATTATGCGATAGCCTCAGTCTACCTATGCGCGAGGCTGATGAGCATTTGCACTGTTGCTTTTCTCCGTGAATCTCTGTGTACTCGAGAGAGAGAGAGAGAGAGAGAGAAGCCGATGCCCCGTTGATCCACTGATGATCTTTCTTTGTTACAGATTAAACAAAAGCACTAGATCTCATCAAGTGGTTGTGTTCTTTGTGTGTGAGGGTGTCCGATCCAGACATGCTACACATGGTCATGGACATGTTTTCAGGTTCGAGGTAATGTTTACTCTGCCCTGCCTGTGTGGCCGCACACAAGAGCCACGAACCACTATTTTATCCTCTGCAAGCAAAAAACAAAACAAAAAAAAAACAAAAGAGCTGTAGAAAGTGAGTTATTTTATATATATATATATATATATATATATATATATATATATATATATATATACCCCTTCTTTGTCTACCATTAATGTGAATAGCCTATAAGAGGAATGCATCACATACTGAATTCATTGTTTCAGAGTCAAAAGCTCACCGTTTTTAGATTCGTTCTCTATAAATTAAGCATCTAGATACTATAATATAATAATAAATAAATGTAATATTAATAAATATAATATTATTATTTATTACAAAGCAGGAAATAAGAAAATGCCTATTCTTTGATGTGTTGGAGTTTTAGAAATGGATATAATTTATCGTAACATGAATATTAGTAATAATAAAAGTATGTAATTCTATCAAAGTTTAATGGATATGGAATTGATTATTTTGCACTCCCTTATGTTTAAGGTGCTGTACTAAAAAAACCCTCAGACAGCTTGCCCATGGAATACACACAGACCATTCACAGCAAGCATGATGCAAAAAAATGACGCAGCAAAAATGGCAAGAGCTGGAAGAAAATCCGTTTTGATTGACTGGCTGCAATGCAACTCTTTTAAGACAGGGGTGCACATGTTTTTATGAGTTTATCAGGTAACAAAGTTTTATTTAGAAGTTACTACTGCTACAATAAGAACCTTAAAGGTAGAACAAGTCAAAAACTATTTTTTTTTTTTTATTAGATTTGCCAACGCTTGCAAAGTTTATTACATTAAATCTTTCAAAAGAAATTATAGGCTACTGTTTGGACAGATTATGTGATTAAGTAATTATTTGAATGAGCCACCACTTTGTTGCATGTCATACCACAGTAATTAATAAATAAATCCACCACAAAAAATGTCTAACCAATATGCGTTACAGTCTGGGCAGGTCTGAATAAAGTCAAACACACCTATTGTATCATCAGTTAACTGGGTGAACTATTTCAAAGTAAAACTTATGTTTACATTACTGCTTTAACATAATACTTTCTTTTAGTTTCCAAATCAGAAATATGCTTTGGTAAGGGGGAGCCTACAACATTAATTTTGCCTAGAGCCTCTTAATGTCTAGAACCGTTCCTGCAAACTTGTATACTGTTATTTTTCTATTAGTATGTTAGAGGAATCTACACCCTATACACTCTTTTTCATTCAATGAAATGTAATAGTCATTTGACTTTATATTGAGTCAAAATGGTCTGTGATCACAGTGCAGATTCAGACTCAACCAATAATAAATTAATATTATGTGTTTTCATTTTATTTTATGCTTTTGATTTCATTGCATTCAAAATTATAAGTAACTAAATCAAATATAGCACAATCTACATGACAACTCAGAGTGACTTTTTCACTATTGTGGACTCTTTTTGGGTTATAATTGCACATATTCTGCAAAAGGTAGTGTTGTATTGAGAGTGGAGGGAATTGTATTTAATTTACAGGCAACTCAAATAGTATTAGCAGCCACCCAGTGCTGACTAATGCGGAAAACGCAAAACCTTGAAAGAAATACTTCTCAAAAATGAAATTCTGTCATCATTTGCTGAGCCTCATGTTGTCTGTTGACTGATTCTAATGTGTAGAATTACAATTCCATATGATAACACAGGTGCTACATACTGTAAATATGTTTAGCCACCTGAGTGAGTCAAACACAAAAGCACATTTGAGTTTCTGCTGCAACAGGGTGATCCATCTCTGTTAAATCAGAGTGAGAATGTATTCTTTCATTATCACCTGTGCAGGGTGTTTTTTTCTCCTAATGGGAGACAAAGTGTTCTTGTAAAGAATCAATGTGCTTGTCATTCACAAGTATGTCTGAATCTGGCGAAAGGTCATCTAGACTAGAATGTCGATTACACGTAAAATGCTTACAGGTCTGAAGACTGAGAATGGCTCAAATCTGCCCACAGACGTTCAGTCTTGATATTTCGAGGTGACTCAGAACAAAAGGATGCATCCCAATAACGGTTTATGTTACATACAAATCTATAATTTTGCCTGTCAGGTGCATTTTTTTTTTTTTTTTTTTGTGATTAAAGTCTTGTGACTTCACATAATCAGAATAATACATACAAAACAGCAGTTGTGCCGCCTGAGTTATTAAAAGCATGCTGCTATCTAATAAAAAAATTTTTTAAAAAAAAGTGCCACACTATAAAACTATTATTTAAAATGTCTGTGTACACAGATTGATCTTATTTGTATTCGTATGTGAAGTGTACTCACATTTTTGTGCATTTAGGCAGTCACTGGAATGTACAATTTTAACCTATTAATAACATCTAAAATGTTTAACGTATTTATGTATATAAAACTTTTGAGTACAAAAAATGTACAAAAGTTTACAAATCCAAAGACAGGTTGATTTGTGAAGACACATTGTCTACACTGTAATAGCAAATTTATTTATAATAAATTGAAAAGTTAATTATTAATTTAATAATAATATTTATAAATTATAATTTTTTTTTATAATAAGTTTGAAAAAAAAATGTTTAAAAGAGATTAAAAGTGTTTACATTTTAGAAGCTGTCAATAAATTAATATTGTACGTTTTAGTGTCTATCCAAACACGTGTGCTAGAACAACATTTTTACATAAAAATGAATATGTGGTTAATGTACAGTGTATGATGTGTACTTTCTCAGTGTTACCTAAAAAAAAATTCAACTGTGGACCCAAAGTGGGTGGGTCCAAAGGGGGCGCTATGCCACGATAAAAGTTTACACTTACAATGTTCAGTGTACGAATACATAAGTCAGGCATATGTGGCATCATTTGAAAGCATATAATCTAAATTTCTCATAGATAACCATCACTTCTGCGTTTATGTTACATAAAATAACAGAATAAGGCCTTAAAACATCCGTGACTCAAATCAGCGCCACCTAGAGGTCATGTGGTAGAAATTTTAATCTGAATACATAAGTCTTTCAAATAGCATGTAAATAGACAAATAATATATTAAATGAAAGCTCTCATTTTTTTTTGATGGACCCACTTTATATTAGGTGGCCTTAACTAATATGTACTTAACCATTTGATACAATGTAATTATTATGTACATAATGTTGTTGCATTGTAATTAAATTGAAAGTACTTGCATTTAATTACACTTGTAGTTACACTGTTAACTTTACCCCTAACTCTAACCCAACCCTTACCCCAAAACCTAACTCTAACCTCTAACCATAACCCTACCATTACCTCAACCTCAGTAGCAGCAAATGTGGGAATTTTGCAGAACAACATGTAGTTACACAATAAATACATATTCTTATATGTATTTAATGTTAGTACATAGTAATTAAGGTCACCTAATATAAAGTGTGAACTTTTTGACTGTGCAGTACATTTTGTTGGCCTAATACCACAGTTCGAAAGATTTTCAAAAGTATCACAAAGTGAACTATGATTTCTGTAAGACATCAAATACAAATGTCTCTTTTATGCGCCGATCACTGCTGCTGTAAGCCCCAAATAGCTAAAAACTTTATATCTGCTTTTACCTTAGGAAGTTCTCTAAAAAAATGAGTCATTGTTTACTTGTCTGTGAGCTTGCTTGTGGAAATAATCCAATGTTATATATTAGATTTCCAGAACAATATATGTGGTCCAGCAGGAAAAGCTTGCTAAACAAATCATTGGAAATATATGTCATCGACTATAAATGATTAAATGAATGATACATCATCGCAAAGGGGAGGATCTCAGCTTTCTAATTACTCTCTAATGAGCTTCTAGTCCACTCAGAGGCCGATATATTCATTGAAACATTGAGGGTGGTGTGTGAACTGAAAATTTGACTAAATGTCTATGGACGAGCACATCTGTGAGAGCTAAAATGCATTAGAGTGCCATCTACATTTCAGATCGGCATTTTGTGATGTAAGGTGGGGGGGTGGGTGGTCCACAATGGTGAGCTTTAAATTTGAGTGTGAACAATTGCAGATGGTAGCCAAAAAATGCCCCAGAGTTGAAGAGGTTGTGGTGGTACAGTATTTCTTTATTACAAACAAACAAAACTTTTCTATTTGATGAAAGTCTTTATTTAAGGCTTAAAACCCACTGACAAAAGAGCATTTGCATAGCACAACATTGCGAACTTGCCTTGTGATGTTATTTGCACACACACACAAAAAAAAATAATAATAAAAAATAATAATAATTACAAATTTGTGTCATGAAGCAAAGACGGGAGACATGGATTAGGTCCTGAATGCCTGAATTTTCATGCTCACTTAGAACTGCAGAATTAAAATCAGTCTCAGCTGTGTTTTAGAAGCATTTGAAGGCCAAATGGAGTTATTATTTAACTGTGGGACAAAAACATTAATGGAATTAGATGTAAGCACCAGGAATCAGATCCAACCTCATTGGTATTGTGTAAGATTGACTGGCAAAGGTCCCTGAACCCAGAGCAAAGGCTTAAAAGGGCGCTTTAAACCCTGATTTAAAACCTGAGGAATATGTTCAACTGAATAAGTTTTGCTTGTGAAGAGGTTATGTTGCATCATTTATAAAATGGGAATGAGAAATGAGCTATTGAGGACTAGTCCAAACTTGATGGTCATGCATTCTAATTTACACCTCAAAGTGTAGGCTTTAAACAGCTTGAATTGTATGGATTCAGTCAGAAGGTTAATGCTCTATCGAGTTTGAAATAAAACAAAACCTTCCTCTCTCCCCTAAACCTTAAACCTAACCAATAGTGTTATAAAAGCAACTGTGACAGAAATCAACCACGTCATTTTGTGGTGCACTTTTGACTCACCTGTCGACTTGCATGCTTTTCAGGATTTGTACCCCTGATCCTTTGCAGCATAAGTGCAACGATCCATCAGTTGAGCTACAGCACAGTTTCACTGCACTTGAACAAGCTTGTAAATTTAGTAATGCTATTTGGTGCAAACTTTAAAATGTATCGCCTTACAAGTCGTGCACTATAGTAAAAGTGATTTGATGTCATAAGATAGCATTGTGAGAGGAACAGAGCGAAAAGTTTATATGAACTGATAATCTGTGCTTTTACTTGCGATTTATGTGATAGTGAATAAAAGTCATTGTTGTTGAAGTGCCTGTTCAGTTCACCAGGGAACTGTCACAATACAATGTGCCATTTAAAAATAGTTTAGCAAAAATGTAGGTAATGTATAGTAGCGTGATCCTTTGAGACCAGTTTGGACTAAGCATGTGAAGGTATTCAGTAATACAGTATATCACGGTAAATAACATGCATGATTTTGTTATTGTGGTCACTTCAAAATACTGTAAATAATCTAGATAATCTTTTAGCCAAATTGTTTAGATTTTTCTGATTGCACAGTAGTTTTTTTCCATCAACGAATCAAGATTCACAACACTGCGTGCATGCCATACAAATGACACCCCTTACAAAAAAATCTAAACTAGCCGCAAACCTGCCGCAAATTTGCAGCAAATCTGCTGCTCGTTATTTTCACATGCAAATGAGCTTTTGATTCGCCACAAATGTTTGCCAAAAATTTGCAGCTCTTCGCCGGTAGTGGTGAACCCCTGGCAAACCTTTGGCAACAATAGACAATTTGTCTCAAAGCTCATTTGCATGTGAAAATGATCAGTGGTGAATTTGTGGCAAGTTTGTGGCAAATTTGCCATGAACTCTCGATTTTCTTAAGGGTCATGAGCACTCTGATGTAAACAAAAGCATGCAAGGACGAGAAGCATGGCTGAAGGAGGAACGTAGACAACCCTTGTGGAAGTTTTTTGGGTTACATAAAAATGCAGAGGGATTGTTGCTTGGAGATGGCTTCCCTTTGTGTATAACGTGGCTGAAATTGAAAGCAAAACACGGGAACACCTCCAACATGTTCGCTCATCTGCGGGACAGGTAAGTTGTGACAGTTCTGCTCGTTTTTCCAAACTGAGAGACAACACTCTAAGAGACAACTAGCTAAGTGACACATAAGACGACAAAGAAAGTGAACTGTTGTTCAGTGGTGGTGGCGTAGTGGACTAAAGCACTGAACTAGTAAGCAAAACTAGTTGGTTCCATCCCCACAGCCACCACCATTGTGTCCTTGAGCAAGGCACTTAACTCCAGATTGCTCCAGGGGGATTGTCCTTGTAATAAGGGCACTGTAAGTTGCTTTGGATAAAAGTGTCTGCCAAATGCATAAATGTAAATGTAAAATGTTGTTGCCATTTGCAGATAATGTGTAGCTTGCTTTCAAGTGGCTGGAGAGTAGTTTGCTAAACTCATCTAGCTACACAGTAACATTTGTGTCTTGTAGAAACAACTAAAATACAATTGTAATCAGCTAATACTAAGTCCTGTAATTAATAATGGCAATGGGGCACAATGATGAGTTCAAATTGGAAAGCCACACAATTGTATGCTGCCATACAGTGTGTAAACTTGCAGTTAATAATTTTTTAGCTAGCACCTAGCTATAAATTAGCAACTGACTTGCGATCCAGAAAAAAACATGCATATTATTATTGTAGCCTAGTAGCTGGCTTGATAAAATTTGTAGGCTGTAGGGTAATTATCATCATTATTATTGTTTGTGTAATCATTTAAATGTTCAATGGGTTTTTAAAAAAAAAAAAAATTTTTTTTTATATCTGTTCATTTAAAAGGCCATTTCAAAGCTTTAGCTATTATTGTGACATGAAAATGTTATGTCACATGACTAGTTTGGACTTGAAAGTCGTGAATCGTGATGTCATGTATTATGACATACTGCTCCTCAGGAAAACATAATTTACTGCAGCTGGTCCACAGGCTGTAAATAAGCCCAAAATTGGTGTGAATTAAAAAATATGGGCTGGCATATGCAGGTGACTGTCCTAATTCACTTTGTCTGGGCACCCACACCAACTCAAATAGTGTTAAATCTTGCAAGGCTCTGATTATGAGCAGAGTGGCTCATCTGGAAAAGGTACTATAATATTTCACTACTGTAGAGGTTTATTTGATGTCACTGGAGGCCAAACAATAAAGAATATCCAATGTGATCTCAGTAGTATTCGTATAGGTACTTGTACGTAGTAAAGTTCTAGCATGCAATTTTTAAAGTTTGGATAGGCATTGATACATGAAATATTAACATATGATACACTGTATCATTTACCATTTTTCACTTTCTTCATTTCATACTTTGTTGAGCTTTGATGGTAATTATATTCAGCCATACTTACAGGGAAAATGAGGATTAATTAAGACTGGTACTCTTCTAAAGTTGTACATACATGAAAGAGTTTATGTAGATGCTGTGAATAAGTTGGTGTTGTATGTTTTCAGTCTTATTTCAAACTTAAATATATAGGATGAGCATTCATGGACACATACCCAATGGTTTAAAAGCAACTGGGCTACAGTAAGAGTTAATCAAACTGACTTAAATTAATTCCAGCATAATAAAGCTGGAAATTAACAAATCAACAACCTGACTTAATTAGTCATGTCAGAATTAACAAGAAATTTTATAAATAGCCATATCCAGAACATTGAGGAAATTACGAGCAGACAAACAACGCAATTACACTGGCGAGAGCTACAAGCCTTTTTGCAGTCAACTCTTGTGGTTTTCACATCTCTCTGAGCGCAGGAGACATTTTCCCAGACTTTTCTCACCGCCCACAGTCCTAGATCTTATTGGACCATGAAATTAATACACAACCTTAAATTATTCAATGGCGTGGGGTCTTTTATCTGACTGAATCAGTTAGATATCGTGGTGTGCATTGGTGTTGACAATGCAGATCTGGATAGGGGCACGGCCTCTTGTTTGTTACTCTTTGAACATTAAATTTAACAAGCTGCAGTGCAGCACACACATACTTTATCATAAAACAGCTGCTGTGACCCTAGACTAGATTATACGACTCAACTTGGCAATGTGTCCTTAGGGTTATTCTATTACTGCCTCCTGAGAAGAGAACAGATCTCAGTAATTTATAATACCTGAAGGCTCATGTATTTTATCTCTCAATTGATGAGCTGGCAGCAAAAATTGCAGGCTTCATCTTATATCTGTGTTGACACTAAATATGTGGATGGTCTGTACACTAGCTGGGTTAAAGGGGCATGCAGTGGTGAATAATTAAATAAAATATTGTTTTTTCTAGTTGGTTCTTAGATGCAGTTTTATGATTGTATTGGAGTAAACATGTCAGGCTGATCTCATTAAAATTACATAACTGTGGCAACATTTTAGCTAAGGAAATTACGTGGTTCATTACATATATTGTGGCATTGTGTGAGGAAAAAGAGTGAAAAGTGTCTATGAACTGATAATCTGCCGTTTTACTCGGGATTTGTGTGAAAGTGTAAAGAAAGTCGTTGTTGTAGCAGAAAACTGCTTTGATGCGTAGAATGAGCCATGTAAAAATTATTTTGCAAAAATGTAGGTATAGTAACATTATTCTATAAGACCAGGTTGGAAAATGCTTCAATAAGAGTATTGAAGTACACTTAACAACTCTCGACATTAAAACCAACTGCGCTTTGAAGACACCATGAATCAGAATTTAACTTGTGCCCTTTAGTCCATACTAGATTTAAGGCTGATAGATGCTAGTGTATTCCTAATAGTAGACAAAATTAACTTTTAGCAGATATACACATTTCAAAATTACAGTTTTCTCATCTTGAAAAAAAACAAAACATTGATTATATGTGTCAGGAAATATGTCAAAACTTTAAAGAAAATTGTGTTCCTCAAACCATTTTATGGATTCTTTAAGAATCAACAACCTTTGTCGAAGATGTGGCCTGGTGGGTAGGACATTTGTTCTGGCATGTTGAGGTTGAGTGCAGGTGACCCAAGTTCATTTTGTAAATAATAAAAAAAAAAAAAAAAAAAAAAAAAATTCCATTAGACAACCCATAAACTTAACTGAGCTCCAGTGATTAGCAACATATCAACACTAGTGTTGTCACGATACCAAAATTTCAGTAGTCGGTACCGATACCAGTGAAATTTCACGGTTCTCGGTACCAATTTTGATACCACAGCAAAAAATATGCTAATATGGTAATGTGCTATTGAACGCACTCCTTTAGTCTATTTAAAGTTCAATTTCAATGTAAATAATATATTAAAATAAATGCATGTTTTCTTCAAGTGTTTCTCAATCAAGCATGCATTGCATATGTGTTTTTAAGTAGGGCCCTACTGAAATCTGTTTTTATTTTTTCCAAAATCCTTTTTTCCCTTTTTTTTTATTATTTTCCCAGAATTACATGTTTTAAAGTTTAATTTAACTTCATTATCAAAATGTTGTCTAATCAAATTAATTCTTAAAACTTTTAAAAACTTTTAATGAGTAAAATTTTCAACGTACCGATGCATTTATAAAACTTTTATTCAGTACAACAGCACTCTTGCTTGTAGTATGTTGTCTAATTATTATTATTATTATTATTATTATTATTATTATTATTATTATTAATTATTATTTATTATTATTAATATTACTACAGTGAATATTACATTTTAATAAACAGTTTTAATATATTTCTGTGCAATTTCTTCAATTTCAGGTGTCTAGCTTTTAATTGTGCTTTTAATTTGATGTGAGCTTTTATTTGGACTTTTTTCACTTCTTCTGAGAGATAAGCAGTTTGCAACATGGCCCGGTGTGAGTGTTAAAATGCAAATGCTGTGATTTAATTATATAAATATAAAGTCTACATGTGCTGCGCGCATCACAGTAGATTAGTGCTCTGCTTTGTCATCTCATACAACACAAATCATTATCAGTCGGAGTTTCCAGTGTATGAACGGTCTGCTTCACACATTTAAAGCACATGCAGACTAAGATTGCAGCCTCTCATGTTTTAATAATCACGTTAGGACCTAACACAATTTTAATTTGATTAAATGTGCATTTCTGTTTAAAAGGAGTAACAGAGCAAACGCTCAAATAAATTTGTGAGCATTTGAAAGCAGTCTTGTGTTAGTCAGATAAGATGCAGGTATCGGATAGAGTCAGTGCTCTGTACTACCGGTACTGCAGAAACACTGGTATCTTTTTTATTTTAGTACCGACTTGGTAAGTACCGGTACTTTTGACAACACTAATTAGCACAAATAAAATGTTAATTTGCATAATTGTCACTTAGCAGAATTTTTTATTCAACATTTTATTCACTAATTGGAACTAATTGCAGGAACTAATTACAACATTTTTCCCACTAATTCACTAATTGCTGGAACATTTTTCCTTGAGTATCCAGGGCTTGTGTCTTAGTAAAGGGCACAATGGTGGTACAGTCTCCTAGTAACACTTCTTTTCACAAATTGCATCAATACAAGAATACTGTTGCCCTTTGTCCCTAAAAGGATTATTATTTTGGAATCATATAGCTCATGTGTTATTCATAAAATGAAGACCATTAAGGTGTAAAAATATCAAACACGAGACAAGAGGCGTAAACAATTAGGAAAATCTTATGATAATCGAGAGTTCATGGCAAATTTGCCGCAAACTTGCCGCAAAATCGGCACTGATAATTTTCATATGCAAATGAGTTTTGCGGCAAACTTGCGGTGAATCAAAAGCTCATTTGCATGCGAAAATAACGAATGGCAAATATGCGGCAAGATCATCTATCTATCTATCTATCTATCTATCTATCTATCTATCTATCATTAAGCATGTAACGATACTCAAATTTCACGATACGATACAAAGCCTCACGATACGATACGATACGATACGATACAATACAATTAATTAATTAAATAAAAAAACAGTGCCCACAAATGTTTCTCTCAAACTTATTCAAGGATTTAAATTTAAATGTCTTTCAAATCATAAATGACACAACAGCATCTGACATTGGCAACAAAAAGAAGAGCTCCATAATAAAGTAACTTAAACAATAGCACTGCATTTATTCTGTTTGACTGTAATGAGAAAAACTAATATGAACTCACAATTTTAATGTTTTTCTTGAGAAAAAACTGTTTGTCTACACTCAAGTAATTTATATTTGAATATCACTTTTCACAATACACGTCGTTTCAAAGCAGTTTTATAGAAAATCATGCTTTAATGTTTTAAAACCCCCAGTGATCAAGCTGTATTGACTGTAGCAAGGAAATAATTTATTTCAATGTTATTTAGTATTGAAAAAAAAAAAAAAAAAAAAAAAAACTTGTGAGGAACCTGACCTCTGGTTTTACAATATATGTACATAATCCAATATTATTCTGCGGCTTGAGAAAAACCGATCAGCACACGTCATTTTTTTTTGGCCTCTTCCTCGTTTCACTTTGCATGTTACCTGCTAATAACATGTGTGCAGGTGTTGTGCTCATATCCGTTTATATTTCGACATCAAAACCAGAGAATAATAAGTCTCAAGTCTATCTATCGATCTATCTATCTACTATCCATCCATCCATCCATCCATCCATCCATCATCTACCTATCTACCTACCTACCTACCTATCTATCTATGACTGTCCAGAAATCACTCAAAACACTTTAGCAACCACTTAGCAAAGTCAATGCTTAATTGCTAATTATTTAGCAATCCTTACCAATAGCAACTGCCTAGCAATAACTCATAACACCTTTGCAATAGTGTAAAAACCACATGCAACACCTTAGCAACTGCATGGCAACAGCCTAGCATTGTCTTAGCAACTTAGCAAAAAGGTCTTAGCATCCACCATCTAAGAATCCACTTTTCTTTTCTAGTTTGTACATAATAGCAAATAGTGCACAGAAATAAATCCAATGCTTAATTGCTAACCATCTGGCAATGCTTAACAATACCAACCACATAGCAACCACTCAGAACACCTTTGCAATAGCATAAAACCCACATGGAACACCTTAGCAACTGCATGGCAACAGCTTAGCAATGCCTTAGCAACTTAGCCATAATGTCTGAGCATCTACTTTTCTTTATCTAGTTGGTACATAATAGCAAATAGTGCACAGAAACAAAATCCAATGATTAATTGGATTAAACAATCCATAGCAATTTATTTGCTGTTTGCTGCGTAGCTGTATACTGTAGTAGCCACTGCATTTAACTTTTGTTTACAGCTGTGTGGCCAGCTTTCTCCAGACAC
Source organism: Myxocyprinus asiaticus (assembly GCF_019703515.2). Lineage (NCBI taxonomy): Eukaryota > Metazoa > Chordata > Actinopteri > Cypriniformes > Catostomidae > Myxocyprinus > Myxocyprinus asiaticus. The sequence goes on from NC_059350.1 coordinate 7,280,881, forward strand.
AGTCTAAATCTCATTTAAAATGTTCAATCCCTGCTGATGTGCTCATTATAGTCATGTAACTGGGGATCTTCACTCTTAAATATTCCTCTCTTTGCGCTTCAGCTCATATTCCACTTATTCATTAATATTTCAGCTGTGAGTTCATGGAGTAGTACTCTTTCTACCACTGTCCTCAATTCTTTTGGCTCTTTTATAAACTCTCATTGCTCTTGATTCTCCCTGGTTATCAGACAACCCGGAGGCGCATTTGCTCAAAAAAAAAAAAAAAAAAAAAAAAAAAAGGTGTGGGTTCATTTTAGAGCCACCCTATTCCGTTCAGAGCATGGGGTAATTGCCCAACATGTAACTTCAGTGATGAGAAGATACAGCAGACACTAAAAATAGCTGACAGAGCCTTCAAAGCAGAGAACAACAAAAGCAGTTGAGTGAAGGAGTTTTAATGATTTCCATCAAGGCCGGCATGATAATTATCACTGTCTTAACAAAACAAGGTGTGAAAAGACATTTTCTTTGCACAGAAACTGATGATTCTTGTCATCCCTAACATTAGTGAGGACTCTATAGAGGATGAGTGTATGTTGTGGTAATTATCTCATTCAGAGTGTATTCAAATATTTTTCTTCATGTTAATGGAACTGTTCACCCTAAAATGAAAATTCTGCCATTATTTACTCACCAAAGTCGTTCCAAACTGGTATGACCTTTTTTCTTCTGTGGAACAATATACAGTATGTGATCATTTGAAGAATCTTCACGAAGGACATTTTCATGCTATGGCAGTTAAAAAAAAAAAAAAAAAAATCCAAAAAGAACTATAAAAGCATTTCATTCAACCCAGCTTTAAGACTTCTTAAGTCATATGATAGCATTATGTGAGGAAACTGTAGTCATTGCCCATCCAGTAAACCGATAACTCAAGAACCACTATGATTGGATAATGAAGTTAATAAGTCAGAGTCTAGAACCAGATCAGTCCGATTTGATAACAAATCATGCAGTCCTATTTGTGAGCAGATCGACCTGTTCATTGAAAATAACCGGCTCGAAGGAATGATGTGTTCTTCTAAAGTTTCTTCAAAGTATGGACATTTTTGTTCCACAATAAAAAAATCAAAAATCATATGGGTTTAAAATGAAATGATGGTTTTTGGTGAACTATTTCTTTAAGACAAGGAGAGACTCCAAGTATTTGTTAGTTGAAGGACAAGGGGTAACATGACTTCAAGTTGAGTCCTTCAGGTCCTTAATCCATCAGTACACATGAACATGAGAAGCTCTTACACTCTAGTATGTGCAAATGGCTCTTCTTCTCAGCTGGGGATGTTGTGGGAAATAATAAAGGGATTTTCACAGTTCTATGGAGCAATCAAGGTCATTGACAGACTGTTGCCCTGTGCAGAAACATACAGAAAGATTAAAAAGATAGTTTACCCAGAAATGACAATTTTGTCATCATATACTCACCATCGCGTCCTTCCATACCCGTATGAATTTCTCCCCCCCCCCATGAAACACAAAAGAAGAAGTTAGGCAGCATGTTTGTCTCATCACCTTTGACATTCATTAACTTTTTTCTATAAAGTAAAAGTGAAAGGTGACTGAGAATGTCTTTCTTCTCAACATCTCCTTTTGTATTCCACAGAAGAAAGACAGTCATATGGGTTTGGAACACATGAAGGTGAGTATATTTTGACATTTTTTTACTGCTTTGACTTTTATTTTTATTTTTTGGGAACTATCCCTTTATCTGCTTTCTTCCTGCCAATCAGGGGTGCGTTTCCCAAAAGCATCATTGGCCAACTATGGTTGCAAGTTCCATCGTTACCAACATAGTTCAACGATTTAGTGTTTCCTGAAACCGTAGTTCCAACGAACATTCACAAACAGCATCGCAAAGTTGTGTAATTGGAACTACAGCTCTCCACCTGTGGTAAGAAATATAGCTCCTTGTTAGTTTGCTGTGTGAACATCATTTGACTTCGCTGAGGCTTCTATATCTTTTATTCCATATATATCTTTCATCCTGTCAAGACTTTGACCACATTTACATGCATTTAAAGGATTAAAAGTGAAAGCGCTTTATCACACACGGTTTCTATCGGAGAACATGGCTTTTATGTGTTTATCTTAATGCAGAAGTGGTGTTAATATGTTTTTGAAGAGTATTCATGAAAGTTTTCGAATTTTCAAAATGTTAATTGGTATGAACCAAACTTTCACCTGCTCCTGACCATGTGTAAATCATGTGCAAACTGCCAGGACTATATTTTAATAGAAGTTAAATATAATATGAAATTACAAAAACAACAACTAACAATTGAATGAGTAAAATTAACCTAAATAAATAACAAATTAATAATGAAAAAGCGATTTGTTTTCTTTCTGTTTTTTTTATAAAAAAATGTTTCTTTAATGCTTGCGTTATTTTCTTCAAAGTATAGTGTGTTTCCAACTCTGCTTCATAAATTGTATATTGTTTTTTTTCCAGCAGAAGAGCTTTGCATGGGGCGAAAATTTCATGGGAAGACGCAGTTTGTGTTTGATTTTCTCTAAAAAAATTAATACCCTCTAACGTGACTGGTTTGAATTTCTTCATTTAAAATGATATCTACAATTTGATATTCACTAATTTAGGCATTCTGTTCATTTCTCTGAAGATTTATCCAGTTACAAGGCATGTATATCGCTGTTACCATCATGATTTACCAGAGAAGTTTCACCAATGATGCATGCAATGTGCACAACTGAGTTATAAATACCAAATAAAGGTAATGGTGGTTGACCTCTTCAGCTGGTACATTTTGTATCACTGAAACTTCATGCCAAATAATTTTGTCTTGACCTCTTGGACTCACAAAAGAACCTCCAATGACAGCAAGAACATGCGATGACTGTAAGTTCCTCACTTTCTTTGCGATCAGACACCAGTGTTTGCTAAATCAATATTTTACAATTTAAATGCACTTCATTTAAAAAAAAAAAAAAAAAAAAAAAAAAACTTTACTATTCAGCATAGATGTTAAAAGCTTCCTATTCTCATTAACTAGTGAGTCTGGTGCCTTTCTTATATGCCATTTTCATAGGTATGGATTATGATAACTTTGCATGAGCACGCACATGCACACTATTTACAAATTGGTGTACGCAGAATTTGTGAATCCGGAGGAAATTTTTCAGGAAGGTCCATTTTACATGTTAATTACTGCCAGTTTACTGACATATTTACGAAAGTTTCATGAATGAGGCTCATCAAGTGTAAAGAGGCCCTAAATTTACTTTACTTTTTTTATAACATACACAGCATCAGCATACAAAAACAATTCCCAAAAGAGAGACATACAATTCCACATACTTAAAAAAACTTTACGTCTACTGTATAAAATATATATATAAAATCCTAGACTTCACTTCCTTTGAAATGATAAGTGCTCTACCATTTAAGATATTAATGGATACTGGCACAAAGGATTTTTTTTATTTTTTATAGCGATTGCTTTTAACGTCTTCCTGAAGGTAAGACCTTATACTCATAATGGAGAACGTGATTTGGGTTAGCTGTTATTTTCTGTGCACTATTAAAAACCATTTGCTTACACACAGATTGAAGGGGTGTGTATTCATTAACTCTCATAGTTTTCCTTGCTATTTTTATCAAATGTGCAAGCTGGGACCTTAACTGAACTGCCAGATTCCCGTACCATGCTTGCATAACATATTGTATTAAACTACCCATAGTTGCTTGATAAAATAAAACCATTATTTCTTGTTTCACACCAAAAACCCTGAGTCTTCTTAAAAAATATAATCTTTGCTGTAATCTAGAGCAGAGGTATTCAATATGGGATCTCCAGGTGAATGCACTATCTATAAAAACACCCAAATACTTATAAGAACAGACTTGTTTGATAGAAGAATCATGAATAATTACAGGTCTGTGGTTACCTACTCCCCTAGGATTGAATATGATTTCCTCTGTTTTATTCACATTCAAAATAAGTTGATTTTCAACACAACTTTACAAAATCTGCTATTTCAGAATGGTTAAATGTATCCTATTCTTCATACAACATACTTATTATAGCTGTAACATCAGAGTGCTTAATAATATAATTATTTTTCCACTTACACAATCATTATTATACAATGTGAAGAGAACAGGAGAACTCACACAACCCTGGGGAGCACCTGTATTAATGGGTTTTGGTTCAGACAATGTATTGTTCACCTTCACATACTGTATATGATTCGATAAAAACGAATGAATCCGTTTAATAATAAAAGTGTTGACACTCATATTTTTAAGTTTCCCAACTCTTTTACTGACGTTTTAAGTGGACCGAATGATGCATACAAACACACATAAATTAATATACAATAAATGCATACCCTGAAAATGTCAGAGAAAATTCTAAAAGCTGCTAAATCACTTAAAGTGAGCCATGTTGTAAACTAAACCTACTGCAGCCTGAAGAGTTTATGTGCCATCATGTTTAGAAATACTGTCATTGTTTTATCAGCAGTAAGATAATGGAACAATTCCAGCATTATATCAATAACACATTAGGCCTACCATCCTTAGATATTCATCTAATATCTATACTTCTATTATTGATATTAAAACCACCAACATCCATACAGATTGATTGCTTGATCAGCAGCACCGAGACAGCACAGTTTGCTGATGTTGAGAATTAAATATAAATTGTGGCAAAAGCTTGGTGAGGGTGAAATGTCAAGCTAAAGGGGTTGAGCAGAATGATAACAAGTCCTTGACGCATCCTTGGAGAAGACCGGAGAGCTGTTATTTGTTTTAATGTGATTTGTAGTGCAATCGCTGTTGTCCATGAAAACAATCCTTTGAAACATGGTGACATTTAGTCATAAAACATTTTATTTCATGGTTTATTTTATTCTTTAAATTTCATACTTAGTTGGTGTCTTGGCTGCATGGCTTTAGAAAATAGAAAATATTTGACCTTTATAGTACCTTCTGTACTTTTCATGTCGACATTGTTTGGAACTTCCCTTTAAATTATATTATTAACTGTCAATTTCTGTGTAACTGGTCTGGGGTATATTTTTAATTACTTGCCATTTAACTATCTACATGTAGATGTACACCAATGATCCAAAACATTATGACCGCCTGACTAATATGCTGTCGGTCCTCCGCATGCCGCCAAAACAGCGCCAATCCACCAAGGCATGGACTCTACAGGTGGTCTCTACTCCTGAAGCTGTCCTGTGGTAACTATAAGACATTAGCAGCAGATCCTTCAAGTCCTATAAGTTACAAGGTGGAGCCACCATGGATCGGACTTGTTGGTCCAGAACATCCTACAGATGCTCAATCGGATTGAGATCTGGGGAATTTGGAGGCCAGGGCAACACCTTGAACTCTTCATCATGTTCCTCAAACCATTCCCAAACATTGTGTGCAGTGTGGCAGGGCACATTATCCTGCTGAAAGAGGCCACTGCTATCAGGGTATACCACTGCCATTAACGGGTGTACCTGGTCTGCAACGAAGTTTAGGTAGGTGGCACATATCAAATTGATGTCCACATTAATGGCTGGACCCAGGGTTTCCCAGCAGAACATTGCCCAGAGCATCACACTCCCTCCACTGGCTTGCCATCGTCCCACAGTGCATCCTGGTGCCATCACTTCCCCAAGTAAACGGTGTACACGTACACGTCCACATAGTGTAAAAGAAAATAGGACTCATTGGACCAGATGACCTTCTTTCACTGCTCCAAGGTCCAGTTCCGATGGTTGCGTGCCCATTGTAGGCGCTTTCTACAGTGAACAGGGGTCACGCAGACTACACAGCCCCATACGCAGCAGGTTGCGATGTACTGTGTATTTGTCCCTCATCGGACCACTGTCTGTAGGTACTCACCACTGCTGACTGGGAGCACCCCACAAGCCTTGCTGTTTCAGAGGTGCTCTGACCTAGTCATTGGCCCTTGTCAAAGACGCTCAGGTCTTTACTCCTTCCGATTTCTCCTGCATTCAGCACGTTGACTATGAGAACTGATTGTTCGCTTACCATCTAATCTACCCAGACCTTAACATGTGGCCTTGTTAGGAGACGATCAACATTATTCTCTTCACCTGTGAGTGGTCATAATGTTTTGGCTAATCAGTGTATATTTCATGCAAATGATGAAAGAGCAAACATATTATTAGTGTTATTTATTTATGTTGGTCTGGAAACTTTGAAGATATTTCATTAGAACTGCAAAAAGGTAATTCAGGTAAGCCAGGCATAATTTCCCCATAGGCAATCCATCATCTTTACAATGGGACAAACTTTTAATTAATATGGATGACACAGTAGCCCAGTTTATAGAGACCCTTCACTTTTAATTCAAACTAATATAGAGAATTAACACAGCAAAAGATGTGCCCATCATGAACTCTGTTCCAAAGTTAGTGAGCTGCCCGCCTAGGCAACATTTTTAGGCCTCAACATCTTTGCGCTCCCAACAAGAAGAATATTCCAAACAGTAGGTAGCACAATTATACTGAGTCAACTACAGTTGGGTTTCAGACTTTTAGAATGTATACTTCACATGATAGTGTGCTCTCTCTGAAAGTATAATTATAACTATTGACTATAACCTATTACTTATCTGTATCAAAACTGAACCTGTTCAGTGTGAAACAGAAACGCCAACATTGTCCACTTTGTCCTTTCTCTATTTACTACATTATTCATTACATTATGAATTTTGAACTTATTCCAGCAGTGCCAAATCTAAACATTTGCTTCTGATACATCTTTATCAACTGTTGGCCAAACACATGTTACATTTGTTTAAAGACAACCCTTTATATAGTATCGGGCACAATCAAAGTCTGTTGCTCTTTCATAACAGAACAAGCCCAATTGTTTGGGCCTGTAGCCAGTCAATCACAGATTCTGAAGCATTCAGCTGTGGAGCCACCACACCAGCCAATGTTTATTCTAGACGAGGAACAGGCTGGCAAAGGATCCAGGACTTTTGATTGATGAGGATGGCGAAATTGCTTTTTTTATTTTGGTATTTTGGAACAAACCTTCCTCGGATCCATTTTAGCAAATGCAAATCACCAAGAAATGAATAGACATACTTGGTCTTCTTTTCTTTTAATAAAATATTCTACCATCATGTGTAATCCAACCTCATCTATCACCTTGTGAAAGCATTAAAATAAATTGTCATCTTTGATATTTTGAATAGATGAGCTTCAAAAATGTAAAGAGGTTTATGTGAATAGCACTGAAGCATGAATCAGGCAGGATTCAAGGAGTCACTGTTTGTAGATACAGTTATTTGGGACATGTCACATGCACTGACTGTAACAGACTGCTAACGTAACCCTGTCACCAAATTATGTAATTAAAGAACAGCCCCTGGGGAGAACTGACATTGAAAACATACACATACATACTTTCACTCCCCTACAGCAGAACAAGACAGCAACTGGAGAGCGGTTGGAGTTTGCAAATTCTGTTGGCCAAGATAAAAGATTCAGAGGTCATTCACAAGGTCAAAAACGGCCCCCTACACGTGACATTGTCCACCAGAGCTCCATGTGTCCGGGTGGAGAGGCTTCAACTTTGATACTACCAGCAATTACCATCTCAACAACTGACACTGAAAAGATCAGTGCAATGTTTTAAATGTCAAAATACCGACATTAAACCAAGGAGACTGCTACTTCAAAACATCTCTAGACATGGGAGACATTTGTTTTGTCTGTGAGTGTAAAACAGACCATGGCATTGGTGTATTAGGCACACTGGAACAAATCAACGAACCAAGACATGCTCAAAGAAACAACACTCAAGCAAATTTTTGGTGACCAGTATGAAAAAAGTTTGAATGTATCTTTTTTATTAGATTTGAGGATTTTTTGAGAAAAAAAAAAAAAGTAAAATTTTGTTAAGTTTGTTTATTTCAGTCTGTTTCTCACACAAAGTTATCATTTGGCTTATTTACACTTTGAATTTAGCCAACATTTCATGAAAACTTGTAATTATTCGTTCGGTACAAGGTGGCAAAATCGTAAAATTCCATACAACTTTTCTTATACAAAAAGCTGCATCTTTTATTCCCATAGAGACCAACCTATCAACAAACAGAACTTCAAATCGATACAATGCACGCATAAAATTTTTAGCTAGCCTATCCAACACTTTATTTTATGAAATGTCTGACAACAAATTTGGTTACTCATTCCATATTTATTTATGCAATACAAATGCTTCCCTCGTCTCGTTAACTACAAACTCTGATGTTTTCTTTCTTCCATGTTACACAATAGTAATTTTCTAATTAAAATCATGGTTAGGATTAGGTTTGGGTTAGGGGTTAAATTTAGGAAAATAGTAACATTGTTCATTGGTTCATTTATTTTTCTCTATAAGAGTAAAAGTTGCACTATTTTGTGCAAGCAAACTCATATGTTTTATTATGAGTTCGCCATCTTGTACTATTATTATGAGACTTATATCATGAGATCGGGTGGCATGTGAGTCGGATGAACTACTTTTAATAGTGCTTTTTTTTGTTTCCATTTTTGGATTAAAGGTGCACTCAGTAATTTTTTCCTAATTAATAAAGTTGTACTTAAGAAATGAAACGTAATTTTGAAATTTATAAAATCGTGAACATACATGAGATGAAGACTCCAATCATATCAGTAACCTTATTCTACATGGACAGGTTCCCCATAATTAGGGCTGCCATGTTAGGATCACATGACCACCCGAATACTCACTTTATCTAAGTAACCGCCCTGTTTTTAGACACTTTCAGTACTGGATTAAATTAATCAGGAATGACTGTGAATTGTGAATTTCAACAACCTAGTCTCATAGAATGAACGTTACTACAACTACATTTTTGCAAACTGACTTTTACATGCAGCAGTTCAATGTTTCACTGCATGTGAAATTAACAGTAGAGGCGCTACAACAAGTAGCGAGTACAACAGCTGATTATGACTTTATAAACATGTCTTTTCGCACTGTTACTCACATACTGATATGTTATGATATCGAAACACTTTTACAATAACGCATCATTTAAAAAACGACACATTTTAATGCTTCTATTACAGACCCACCTAAATTTACACACTTATTCCAATGTGATTAACGTGCGGCGGTAGCTCACCAATAGAGTGTTGGACTTTGGACTCGGAAGACTGAGGTTCAAGCTTAGCCAAGCACAAAAGCTGACACGTGAGCCGAGGTCATGTCATAGAAGTGACATGAAATGATGTGGTTCAGAAAATGTGCTTTTCATGTTGTGTTTATTTTTAGGACACTATCGGTTAGGTTTAGTTGTTGAATTAGGGTAAGGATGTCTGTTCCCCTTCTGTCCCTCACTCGACGTTGTGTCGATGTAGTGACACTAGGGGTCACTCTTGAGAGCCCGAACACCTCAGATCTTTGAGAAAAGGCCAATGAGTATTGGCGAGTGGAATTTGCATGCCAATCCCCTGGACATACGGGTATAAAAGGAGCTGGATCGCAACCACTCTGTGAAAAACCACAGATTTTTTTTGTCAGAGCCGAGTGGTTGTACTACCAGCGAGCTGAATACTACTGCTGTTCCATTCACCTCTAAAGAAGCGTATGCTGTTGGATATATGGCACATTTCCAGCGGCTTTCTCTGCTTCTGCACGACGAGTGCAGATTTCACCCCTGGGCGCTTCGACAGAGCTAAAAGAGTGTATATTTCTGCTAAAGAGTATATTTTCTCTATTAGAGCACACACATTATAAAGACGTGTCTTTATAAATATGCCTTTCCATCTTTGTGTGATTCCTGGATGCGGTCGCTATCTCTCTGCTTCCGACGGCCACGGGTGCTGCCTCACGTGTCTGGGCAGCGATCACACTGAGGCAGCGTTCGTGGATGGTTCATGTTCTCATTGCGAGAATATGACCATGGCAACGTTGCGGTCGCGGCTTTCCTTCTTCCGGGGGAAAGCCACTCTAGCCGCCCCCCGTGCCTCGCCTTTTACCTCCGGGTACGAGGCCGGCCCGGCTGGCGCTGGAGGCGATTTGGGGGCTTCAATGGGTGCGGCTCCGCTGGGTAAATCCCCGCGGACCTCCCATTCTCCAGCATGCTTGTTTGCCCCCGGCGAGTTCCGAGAGGAGACCAGCTCGCCCCAGGGCCAGCTTAGTGTCCCTTTCAGAGCGCCGGAGTGGGATGAGTGCTTGATCGCTGCATCAGAGAGCGTACTGGCGATGTCAGACACCGAGGACTCGACTGAGCTGCCACCTTCGAGTCGGCCCGCCCAGTCTACGGCTGACCGCCATGCTTGCCCGGGCCGCCGCGTGTGTCGGGTTGGAGTGGAACCTTCCACCCTCCCCTGAGTCCTCGCGGCTAGATGATTGGTCCCCCCGGTCCCTTTCTTCCCGGAAGTGCACAACGAGCTGACGAGGTCGTGGAGGGCACCTTTTTCTGTCTGCTCCCACTATCCTCGATGGCGGGGCGGCCCATGGGTATACGGAGGTCCTTCAGGTGGATAAGGCGGTTGCGGTGCACCTGTGCCCGCAAAGCGCAGCCACCTGGTGGGATCGCCCGGCACTCCCTTCCAAGGCCTGTAGGATGACGTCGTCTCTGATGGCCAAAGCCTACAGTGCCGCTGGTCAGGCTGCCTCTGCCCTGCATGCCATGGCCCTCCTACAAGTACACCAGGCCAAGGCACTAAAGGAACTGCACATGGGTAGTCCTGATCCTGATGTGATGCAGGAGCTGTGCTCGGCGACCAACCTCATCGTCCGGGCGACGAAGGTCACGGCGCGAGCACTTGGGCAGGCGATGTCCACCCTTGTGGTCCAGGAACGGCACCTGTGGCTGAATCTGGTGGAGATGAGGGATGCGGACAAGGTTCGTTTTCTCAACACCCCCATCTCCCAGATCGGCCTATTCGGCGACACTGTCGAGGACTCCGCCCAGCAGTTCTCGGTGGTGAGGAAGCAGACAGAGGATATACAACACATCTTGCACCTGCACCGGCAGTCCACGTAACACAGTTCAGCTAGTTATGGCGTTTCATATAGGGACCCCTAGTGTCACTACATCGACATAACGTTCAGTGAGTGACAGAAGGGGAACATCTCGGTTACTGTCGTAACCTCCATTCCCTGATGGGGAACGTTCCCCCCTGCAACAATGCTGTACTACCCGCTGAAATGACCGGGACCCTGTCTCGGCTCCTCAGCACAAAACCTGAATGAGTGGTTGCGAGCCAGCTCCTTTTATACCCGTATGTCCGGGGGAGTGGCATGCAAATTCCACTCGCCAATTCTCATTGGCCTTTTCTCAAAGATCTGAGGTGTTCGGGGCTCTCAAGAGCGACCCCTAGTGTCACTACATCGACACAACGTCTCGTTCCCTCCATCAGGGAACGGAGGTTACGACAGTAACCGAGCCGTTTTGTTCACCCCTATTTGCTATCGGTTAGGTTTAGGTTAACGTTTTGGTAAGGGAGGTGCATTAAAACATTCATCTATTATTCACCTTAAAAACCTCGTCTGATTACGACACCATTTCACTTGCTTTTGGTGACTCACTCTGTTCTGTGAGAGAACACATGTAAATCCATGCTAACTAGCATTTGTGTCCAGCTCCAGGTTATACTGCAACAGATCCATGGGCTGAATTTACTCCTCCCTTAATTCAATTACAAGCATTACTGTAGAGGAGTTTTGCCTCAGGAAAGTGTACATTTGAAGTATATAAGAAATTTTCATATTAAAGTTTTGCATTTTGCTCTGTCTGTTCCCTGCAGCAAATAAACCAAGCGATACGATTATAGCTTGTAATCCTCTAGAATCATAAAGTCTGACTAAAGTTAGCTGAAATGTAATATTTTACTGTATTAAAAATACACAACTAAAACTGTAATCAGTAAAAATCTTTTAGATAACACTGTTTAGGTAATCTAAACGTTTGGATGACTTATGCTTATCTGATTGCTTATTGTATGTTTTGATGAAAATCTAATTTTAAGTGTATTAAGTACCAATTTGCACTGCAATTTGCTTTTTGTCCCTGAGTCTCCCCTGATATCATTTTCACTATTGATTTATATTATTTATGTTATTTACTATCATTTAATTGGGCTGTAATTTAATTGGGCTACTGTACATACTGTAACTGTTCAGATGTGTTGCCCTCTCCACCATCAGACAGACAATACATGATCTAATTAACTGCAAGTTACTACATTTCAAAACTGCATTACCCTTGATAAATCCTAACATGTTTTACACATGAGAACCTGGCAGAGAATTTTAATGTGCACACACAATGGTAGGTGTTTTTAAAATGTATATATATATATATATATATATATATATATATATATATATATATATATATATATATATATAGTCTAGACAGATAAAAACCAGTTTCCCTACACCAAAACACAAATCACTCCCCATTCCAGAAGCAAAACAGACAAAAAAAATACCCAGCTTACTCTCTGTGATATAAATCTCTAAGATAAATTAATCATTGCATCAGCTTCCAGAGTTCATTTTGAAGTCTTGTAGTGAGCAGAACGTGCACTTCGCACACTCGCACACACATGCAAGCACACATAAAATACAGTTTAAGCCTGAGGGTGGTATTCCACTTTATTTGAATAGTCTCCATTTTGGAACAGATGTTTCTCATTGTAGCAGACATGTGTTGCTTTGGTATGCTGATTCTATGTATATTTTCAGCCCATCTATTACATGCCATGTAAATAATCTATATCCTAAGGCAAACAACTGCACTTCTAAGGATAGTCAGTTCCTCGAGGCAGCTGCACAAAATGCATTGTCCAGAAGGCATTGCTGGTTTCATGTTGATGCATTAAAACAAAATCCACAGATGTGATGTTGAATCAGGAATACAAATAGCAAGCTGCACAGTGCACATGTTATAAATACACTGCACATCAGATTATATTATAAACATTGCTTGTCACTGTTGATATTGTGGGCAGACACTATCTGCCTGGTCTTATCTGTCCAGTGATGAATAGGAGATGGAAATTTAAACAGAATGGGATAGAATAAGCAATGCCAGGAGGGGATGAGACTGTTTTGTAGAATGTCTGCTTACAAAACAAGAAAGGAAGGAGCAGTGCGATTTGCTGAAGACACTTAACGGTTCAGTTTAAAGTACAGTTATATCAGAGAAAATAAGTACACAGGCTGGAATAAAAAAGAAATAATCCTCAGATTGCTGAAGGAATGTCCCTGATGCATTTTAATTTTAAAAATAATATCAAATATACAGTGTGTGTGTGTGTGTGTGTGTGTGTGTGTGTGTGTGTGTGTGTGTGTGTGTGTGTGTGTATAACCTCCTGGGACCCAGAAAAAAGGTTTTCAATTATCGATTTTTTGTTTTGTTTTTTTATTTAGTTAAATTTATAGTGGCAAAAAAAAAGTATGGGAACTCTTTGGAATTAGTTGGTTTTCTACAATAATTGGTTCTAAAATTTGATCTTATTTTCATCAAAGTCACAAGTATAGACAAACAAAATGTGCTTAAGCTAACAACACACAAACAATTATAATCTTTCATGTCTTTATTGAACACATCCCATTAAACATTGAACAACAGTGCTGTGGAAAATGTAATGGCGTGAAGGGCTCTCATGAGGTCATTCCACAGCATCTCTATTGGGATCTGGGCTCTGACTGGGTCACTCCAAAAGGTTGATTTTCTTTTTTTTGAAGCTGTAGAAAGTTCGGTTCTTTGGGCAGTGGAGGAGTCAGGAGACAACAAAGCAGTGCAGGCAAGTCTTTTATTTTCTGCCTTAAGCGTTTTGTATTTTTCAGCACTCAATTCACGTAGATTCTTCACAACACTCAGTAAGATAACATAAACTTTTTAATGCACTCAATACACGTCGACATCATGCTCTTGGGTCACTCTCTCTCTCCCCAAACTGATGCGTTGGTGCGGCTTTTCAAGTCTCCCTCTGCCATCGCTATAACAAGAGACAGGTGTTAGAGATAATTAAACCCAGGTCGTCACCCAGGTGACGAGCCTTACCGCTCTCTCTCTCCCGCAGACAGACACATGACCACACCCCCATCACCACAGAAGCCATTCTGTAGTGGATGTTTATGGTCATTGTCCTGCTGCACCTCTCAACATCTATTGAGCTTCAGCTGGCACCTAGCCACCCTGACATTATCCTGTAGGATATCTTGATAAACTTGGGAATTCATGTTTCCCTGGATGATGGCCCCAAATCATAATGCTCCCTCCACCGTACTTCACCGTTGGGATGATGTTTTCATGTTGGTATGCAGTGCCTTTTTTACACCATATCTGTTATACACACAGAGAGATAGACACACTTGAGCAATTTATACAAATGGACACACACAAACACTAACATAGTTACATAAGTTACATCTGAGTTTGTCTGGACATTATGGTTCTAGATGTGAGTCAAAACATGCAAGTCAAAACTGATGCTGTCTAGTGCACAAATAAGGGCATACATTGAATTGTATTCCCCTTTTCAGTCACAGGCCTTATTAAAAGAAACAGTGGGCTGAATTTTAGGGCCATTGAATGTTCCAGACTAGGGCTGTCTGGTTCAAAATGCCTGGAAAGCAGCATCAGTGAAAGGCTGTTTGCAACACATTTTTACCCCAAGGGAAGTGTCATTGCTATCTACCTAATTTCAGGCCTGTTATTTTCCATGCTAGAATAAACCGTCCTTGGCTCTGTATTATCTTCATCTATACCATCTGAAGAGAGTAGACTGAGTACTTGTGAGTACTGTATTTTTTAGCAGGGTTGCTGATGGGGGTTCGGTAATTGTGATATTTTCTGAAATCGAGGTTGAACAATGGAAAAGGTATGGGGAAAAAAACCTCTTTGAGGGATGGAGGAGTCATACTGGGCCTTTTTCTTTGGTTAGGGGATGGCATGTAGCATGTCTCCCTGCCCCAGTGTATAACAACTTAATGGCATCGCAACTCACGAAACATGATTTTGCACAGCATCACAAATCTCACTCTACTTATCTCTGCCTCACATCATTCAGCAATGTGACAGTTACCAAAGTGACAGACTGCTTCTGTGGAGCTCCATGCGTGCTTCAAACAGGAACAAATCTTGAACTTACTGAAAGATGGCACATATAAGAAAAATTACAAATAGTATATCTTTAATATTTCTATTGTTTCTCCAAGACAGCAATGGAATTAAATGGAGAGCAAACGGAAACTCTGACCAAATTATCTGAACTATGCTATTCACATTCATTTCATAAATTTATACTTTCAGTGTATATCAACTATTGTCTCATTTGTGTCTGTTATGTCTCCTAAGGAATTTTAGGAGAAACATCTACAGTAAGACAAAGCTGATGATACTTATATGAAATATCACTAAGATATACGTTAAGTCAGTTGAGCTATGAAAAAGCAGAATCTGAGAAATGTTTAAGGTTATTTCTAAAAACAAAATCAAATTAGAAATGTATAAAATTACTAGATAAAAAGATCTGCAATCACAGATCTTACTATAGACAATGTTGTAATTCCATTCTGAAGGGTTTTTATTAAGAGTTCAAGCATGGGGAATACCTTGACATTTGCCAGTGTTAAAAATTGTCATGTTTTGTTTCGTGAAGTTTATATAAATAACCAAAAGATATTAATGAAAAATATTATACTGACATCATACTGTACAGACAGCCTGATCTCATGAAAATGATGTGACTGTGGCAACATTTTTGCTAAATAAAATTGTGTGGTGCATAACACATATCCTGGCAGTTTTGAGGTGAAATGTCCACTGAAGCGAGTAAAATGTTCTCCCAAATGGTCTATCGAGTTTGAAATAAACAAAACAGACATCCCTACCCTAAACCATACCCTACACCTAAAACCTAACCGATAATGTCAAAAAAGCATGAGAGATGGACAACGTAATTTCTGAAGCAACCATGTAATTTTGTGGTACTTCTATGACACTTTCAGCTCCTGTGTCGACTCGTGTGCTTTGCTGGACACGTAACCCAGTCTTTCGCATTGCAAGTACAACGCTCTGATAAGCTACTGCACAACCTAATCATGTTGAAATAAGCTTGTAAATGTAGTTGATAATGCAGTCGATGTAATGTATCGCCATTCAAATCATGCACTACAGTAAAAGTGTTTGAAAGTAATAGTTCACCAAAATTGTTTTAATTCTCTCATCATACACTCACCCTCATGCCATTCCAGATGTGTATGACTTTCAAATTAAAATTGTTATAATAATATCTCAGCTCTGTAGGTCCATACAATGCAAGTGAATGGTTGCCAAAATTTGTATGCTCCAAAAAGCACATAAATGCAGCATAAAAGTAATCCACACGATTCCAGTGGTTAAATCCATGTCTTCAGAAGTGATAAGATAGGTGTGGGTGAGGAACAGATCAATATTTAAAGGGGTCATGCCATGAGGAAATTAATTTTCCTTGATATTTTGACATAAGAGGTTTTCTACTATAAAAAACATACTGTGCATTCCAGAACTCTAAACGTAATCCCCAGTGCACTAAAAGCATTTATTGAAACCAAACTGCCAAAATGCCTCGTTCTCTACTTCTGTATATTATTGATGATCCAAAGGGTACTCATTAATTCATGACCACCTCTACAGCAACAAAATCAACACCTACTTTAAAATCATTGCACCCATGGCCCCGCCCACTGGTCCTCACTTTGTAAACAGAGAGACAGAGAGAAGGACCTGACGCAATGGCTTGAGGCTGTCTTCACCGGGCGTGTCGACACAAACTTTCTAAAATGTTTCTTTGTGTTGTTGGCAACGGCAGTAGTAGCACCAGTGCAAAATGGAATGGGACATCTGTTTACTGTTGCCTTGACACGCCGCAACAGACACTTCCATGGTAGACAGCATCATTGATTATAATGTGTTCTTCTACTGCTTTTGATGCGACACGCCTCTCGCGTCTGGTGTAGACAGGGTGGGAGTGTTAACAGTTGTGCTTGAGATGAACAGTTTAATATATTAGGATGCAATGTGTTGGATGTGTGTTATATGTAAACTGTGAGATTTATAATGTTTTTGTGCTTGTTCATTCTCTTCCGAATGAGTTTCAGAAATGGCTGATTTCGAGGGGCTGCATGCTGTTAGCCAGTCATAACAGTGGGTGTTTATGATGAAGTTTTGTCGAGGCACTTAGGCCAAAACTGAACGTTTCAGACTGAGGGCCAAAAACAGGGTGTTTTGGACCTCAGGGAAGATAATGAGATTATAAAAAAAGAGTATTTCATGATAACTTAATTTTTGTTAGAAATGATTCTCCCTGCACAGTAGATGACGATATGCATGAAAAATGGGAATCACCAAAAACAGGAGAACACAAGAAGAAGAATGTGAAAGTTAACGTGGAGACTGAATGAGCAGGGAAGAGAATTTGTGGTTAAAAAAATAAATAAAAAAAAATAAAAAAAAATATTGATCTGTTTCTCACCCACATCATATCCCTTCTGAAGATATGGATTTAACCACTGGAGTCATATGGATTACTTTTATGCTGATTTATGTGATTTTTGGAGCTTAAAGAATTTGCCACACATTTACTTGCATTGTATGGACAAAAAGAACTGAGAAATTCTTCTAAAAGTCTTCATTTGTGTTCTGTTGAAGAAAGAAAGCCATACACATAAGGGTGAATAAATTATGATAGAATTTTCATTTTTGTGTGAACTATTCCTTTAATGTCATAAGATAACATTGTGTGAGGAACAGAGCAAAAAATATGTTTTTATGAACTAATAATAAGCCGTTTTACTCGTAATTTGTGTGGAAGTTTTTGTAGTGACTCTAGTGTTTATTTCATGCAGCGATATGTAGCTCGAGCCATGTAAAACTAATCAAAATAATAAAAACAATTTTTTTTAATAGTAACGTGATTCTATGAGACCATGTTGTGTACAGAAGTCTAAAGGCACTGATATCAGCATTGGCCAGACCAAGATTCATATGACCCTCAAAACGGAAGACTTCAGTGCAAAAAATAGGGTGTTGACTTCAAGTCATGATGCAAAGGTCCCCTTTAGTATAGAAGTACCTTAGGGCCATAGAAAAATTGTTATCCAAAGACATATCTTAAAAATACGTTTTTTTTTTTTGTTTTTTTTTAAACAATACACCAGACCCCATATCTTTACTTCTGTTATATAATGACAAAATTGGTGTCAAAATTTACATTTTTGGGATCAAGGAATCCCCCCCCCCCAAAAAAAAAGGTGAGATAGTTAAAAAAAAAAACAAAAAAAACAACAGTTTTCCGTTTACCTAACTATTATTGGTAAAATATGCTAAATTAGTTACAATTTCTATGTAAATTGGCCACATTTAAAACATGGGCAACTCATACCTTGGAAACTGACTATAATAAAAAAGTCCATGTATTGTGATACAAGTTTTATAGATATGATCTGAGGTCCCTGAAGCCATTAAAAATGCATGCTTTCAAAGGTCCTCTCACTGAAATAACAACTTAACATTTTTTCTATATGTGTATTGTTACATGGATGCAAGTTCTAGGTACTGAGTAGTGAGACAACAAGTTTGTAACTATGCTCACAGTTTTATTGTGACATAATGCTTGACAGAAAAATTGTCAGAAGTATGCAATGTCACACCTACAATGTTGTAGTGGTGAAAAGTAATAGTTTATAGTGTTCGTACATCGCTAAGCAGATTTTGCATGTAGATGTCTGCACCACTGCGGGAGCATGAACCTTTACACCCTTGAGAGACATGCAGGGCTGCCTCTGCATGCAGCATTTGCAAGGTGCCTTACAGTCTGTCTTACACTTGCAAATGACAAGTTATGGCAAGTCCCTTGAAATAGTGCAGTTGTAGTGTAGACAGGAGTTGGTGCATTGTCTGGGAAATCCTGCTGCCATCCCCATTGAAAGGGTGAGACTGTAGCATGGTCTTTGACAAGCATATTGCCCCACACATGTCCACTCTGAAGAGAAACACATGATTAGTGATATACAATGTGAAATGCACGGCCTACATTATTCTCAGAATTAGTTATATTATGCCCCTACTATGCAAAGCTGTCTTACCTGATAAACTACTCGAAGGAGGTGCTGATGGAATGCATCACTGCTTGGCAGAATGTGGTCAAAATTTCTTCGTTTGTGAAGGAAGAGGGAGAGTCGAGCAGCATCCACAGTTGTGATGTTGTCCCCGTATACACCATAGAGTTCATGACAAATATCTGGAGCATGGGTGTGTGGGTTCTGATCATATCAATGGTGGGGTTAGGGCCAGAGAGCAGCTGAAGAGACTGCCACACGGACCAGGCTGTCTTCTTACCTTTGCCAAAGAATGCTGAGGTAGTGTCGCACCCCGTAAGTGCATAAAACACTGGCAGTGCCATTGCCTTGGGTGGTCCAAGACTGTTAGCAATGGCATGTGCTGGAATGTACCTGGTAAGGGAAAAAATAGTTATTCATTGGCCTAATGATTTAAGAGAAAATAACATAAACACACCTTACTGAAATAACTACCTGAAGTGGCTACGTGCTCCAAAGGCAATCCAGAGTTTGTCGATCCTCTGTCCGAGGGCCACAAAAGTGGCAATGCCCAGCACTACAACATCACTATCACTACTGCGGACAATCACTCGATGATTTCCAACAAGGGTAGCTGCAGCCACATGCAGAAATACCTGAATATCAGCTTCCTCATGTGTACAAGGGGCCAATGCATCAATGTCCATGCCAGCTGGTGAACTTACACAATCCCAATTTTGGCTGCTTTTTGGATGATGGAGACATCAGTAGATGTGTTGTTTTTCATGTCAACAACAGCTTTGCTCAGGTCATCAAAAACGATGAATTCAAGCAACTCATTAGGACATGTGCTATGATGACCTGAGTTGCATTACTTTCAGTCATGTAACATCCAACAGATTTTGCTTTTCTATAGAGCCTAGTCAGGCACGCACGATGATAAACAGCATCAATAGCCATGTCACCAGCAGCTAGTTGAGCCAATAGATGCTTGTCACCCATCACCTGAGCACATTCTTTCACTTTTCTATCCAAGCCATGGGTGGCAACCCTCCTCAGTTCTTGTTCACTACTTCACCACAGAAGAGACACGGTGTGTTGACTGGTTCACATGATGATGTTGAGGGTGTGGGTAAAGCCTGTGTGGTGGGCTTGGCACCACTCTTCATGTGTCGTGTTTTTACTGGGCTCATGGACTCGTCATGCTTTTTTTCTTGCTCTCTCAGCTTTTTGATTGCCACACTACTGGATTCAACATCATAAGCTGCACTACAACCTCAGCACCACCACCATTGCCACCACCAACACTAATGCTATACAATACTATAAAATCAGGCAAATCACCTAATTCCTTCAGCTCCTGGATGTTATCTGTAACTTCTTTGTAACATGCATAAAGTTTTTCAGGATTGTTTCTCAGTTTTACAGATGATGAGGGATCTAAAACTTTTTCTTTCCTTTTCTGTAACTGACATATGAAGCATAAACTCCAGTCAAGAGTGTCCATGATGGCAGTTGTGCTTTTGGAGTTGCTTATATTGGAAGGAAAATCCAAGTACTAAACTGAAATGAGAAATAAACTTGCTTGAATATCATGAGATAAATAATATAATAGATAACAAGCATTCACAAAAAAAAAAAATAAAAAAAAAAAAAAGATATTGAAAGTCACCCTGATGACACTTAAATTTTAATGAAATGTGCACATTTTACCCCCAATTGTCATGGTAAGGAGAATTTATTTTATTTATTTATTTATTTATTTTTGCCTTGAAACCTATTTAATTGGAATCCTTGACCACAAAAATGTACACAGTGACAAAAGTTTTGTCATTATAGCTATAACAGAAAAAAAAGTGTATATTTCAGATACGAAGTGAGAACTTGTATCTTTGGATAAAAAAAAAAAATTCTAAGGCCCTAAGGTACTTCCATACTAAAGGGGACCTTTGCATCATGACTTGAAGTCAAAAGTCACTTAAACCGTCTACTACAACGGAGACATGCCCTCCATGGCTGCTATACATTATAATTTACGAACAGGCTTTTTTGTTTACTTCTTTACACAACCAATAACTTTCGAAGGATATTTAGATAAAAAATATTAAGAGAGATACTGCTCTCAGCATGCCTTCAATATAGTTTTCTGCATTACTATATACAACAGACTTTTCTAAGTTTTGACTCTAAATTATAATTGGATGAGCCATCTTTGAAGCCTTTGTAAAATGCAAATAAACACACACACACACACACACACACACACTCTCTCTCTCTCTCTCTCTCTCTCTCTCTCTCTCTCTCTCTCTCTCTTCATAGACATAATGATTTTTATACTGTACAAACTACAGATTCTATCCCCTAACCCTACACCTAAACCTAACCCTCACAAAAACTTTCTGCATTTTTACATTTTCAAACATCGTTTAGTGTGTTTTTTAAGCGATTTGAATTATGGGGACACTAGAAATATCCTCATAAACCACATTTATAGCATAATACCTTTGCAATACCAGATTGTAACCTTAAAAATGTCCTCGTAAACCACCCATACACCCCCCCCCCAAACACACACCTCTCATAACAAATTCTACATTAATGAAAAATGAAAAAAGTTGTAAATACGAGTGTCAAGTTCAAATGCTTTGCTGTCGGAAAGAATAGGAAACATGGCGGACGACAGGTTCATTCTTGCATATTTTTTAGGGAACTCTTATTTTGACACCCTAATAAATGTTAGTGAGCTTGGTGATAATAATAGAATTTTGGGCAAATACACATTTTTTTAACGAGTAAAAAAAAAGTACAATGCGCATCAAATGGTTACTGATATATGACCGAAACGGCACGCGCTAACAAGGTAGCTGCAATTAGAAAAAATGAATAACACCTGTTATTCACTACAGAAACCATACAATCCTCTGCCATGTTGACAGTTTATGGCTACTCCCAATTCGAAAACTCGGGTATCAAAATTATCATATATACTATGAGTTTCCCAGTCATAATAACGACTTGAGGGGGCATTCGTGTGCAACTTCAGAGTAGGAAACTTGTATTTATGATAATTCTGATGAGCGTGAAGGCAGCATTGGGTCAGTGAACTATATCACTTTGCAGAATTGTCTATTGTGATTTTTATCCCATGAAAATTACGTGACAGTGGCAACATTTTTGCAAAACGAAATTACATGCTTTATAACATGTTTGGCTGCAGTTTCCCAGTGAATTGTACAGCGGGGGTACCAAAGGCCAGTGAAATGGTGTCGTTATCAGACAAGGCTTTTAAGGTGAATATTAGATGGAGGTTTTAATAACAACATGATCACATGGGAAGTCAGCATGCTGTTTCCGAAAGTTCCGTTACCCTATGCCGACAGTATGCTGACTCACTGACATGCCCTATCTCCCATCGGACATATTTTGACAGGCTCAACAACAGTTACTTTACCCTTGTGGCTCGACTGGTAGCACATTGCATTAATTGCATGGAAGACCACAGTTCAATCCCCAAACAAATGAAAAAGTAATCATGTTTGTATAATCAATCACGAGCATAATAAGGAGTTTACATTTTTGTCCCTTACATTGCATTTTGTTTCTTCTAATGGTTAGGGTTAGATTTGGGTCTTGGTTGGGGGGTAGATTAAATAAAATAAGCATTTCTCTTCACTGTTTTTCACCCTGTTCAGCTGAAAACAATTATTTTTACAACTGGCTTCTGGCGACCTCTCCTGGATATAAATGGATGTCACAATTGTTTATATGCTTTGAAACACTTACCGCTTTAGCCTCTGGAGGTAGTGTTTTCAAATTCAGTCAACGTATACCGATTTCGGCTAAAGTAAAATGTACCTCCCTAACCTAAAACAAAAATAGTGATCTAAAATGAAATTAGACGTAGGCACCAAACACACACCATTACCCTTAAAGTTGCACTCAGTAATTTTTTCCTCAAAAAAAAGTTTAACTCCTAAAGACATGAATTGTAATTTTGCAATATGTGTAGGAAACCATGTCCACTCACATTAAAATGAAGGCTCCATTCATATCAGTAACCTTATAAAAGCTGTTTATTCCACGTGGAGAGCCTCCGCACATGGGGGATGCCATTTTAGGATCACATGACCAGCCGATTCTACTCGCTTAATCTCAGTAACCGTCCTGTTACTTGACACTTTCACTCATTGATTAAAGTAATCATGGCTGACTGTGAATACTAAATTTCTACAATAGCATCTGAAACTGAAAACTATTGATTTTAAATTACGCTGCATTCAAGCTGCTAGGTGTCAGTGTAAGTACATGATGTCACAAAGACAGAAGTTACTGAGTGCACCTTTAAGCAATGCCTAAACCTTATCGATCGTGTCCAAAAACAAAATGAGAAATGAAAAGCACATTTTCTGTAACAACCATGTCATCTTGAGTCACTTCAATGACACTGTCATCTCACATATCAGCTTGTGTGCTTAAGTGGTCTTGAATCACAGTCTTCCAAGTTCAAAGTCCAACACTCTATCAGGTGAGCTACCGGAAAAGCTAACCACATTCAAATAAGTGTGTAAATGTAGGTGGGTCAAAAATGTATCATTTTACAAGTGATGCGTTAGAGTAAAAGTGTTTCAATATCATAAGATAGCAGTGTATGAATAATAATTTAAAAAAAATTAAAAATAAAGTCATAATCAGCCGTTGTAGTAGTGATTTGTGTGAAAGTGAATAAAACACACAGTTGTAGCGCCTCTAGTGTTAATTTCAGCAGCAAACTGAGGTGAAACATAGAACGCAGCATGTAAAAGGTTTAGGCTCAAGAACATTACAAATCTGCAATCTGCATTTGTAGCTGCATATATGGTTGAATTGATGCTCAAGTATTTAGCCACTCATATTAACTAACTGTGATGTAATGTCGGAATCTCATTAACACTTATCTCAGCTATTGCTTAATTAAAGCATGCTCAATTGGTTCAATACAGAGATATCAAAGCTGTATATTTATGCTAATAAAAAAAATAAAAAACAATCCCTCAAACCAGTTTCTTCAACTCTGAAAAAAGTAGTTAGGTAGTTAGAATTTTTTTTTCTTTCATAGAATCACAATTTTCAGTCAGAGCTATTCAATCACATCATCTAACATCTTGATTAATCAAGTCTGGAGTTTAAAGCCTGAAGATGTGGAACTTGAATAGGTCAGGATGAATACGCAAGGCGTGGGGATAGAGAGCCGGTCTTAAATTGTCACAGTGTCCTTGTCCATGCCAATTGAAGACTTAAGCTTAGGGATAACAGTGTGTGCACACGCATGTATCAAAGCACTGGACAAATACAGCCGCAGTGCTTGGATTTCAAATGAGCCGAATGGCAGAAGCAGCCCATGCATTGATAAAGCAGGTCCATTTTGTTTTTTATTCATTGCGCTTTGCATTTCAACAACCTTCCTGTTGGACCAAATGTCATGAAACTCTACGAACCACTGACAGTTTCTTCTTAATTTGATCGCCAACCCCCAAGACCACGAAAAATACACGTATTGTTATGTATGCGGCCCATACAAAGTGATACAACACGTAGCTCAAAGACATCTTATCACCGCTTTCATCATATCAGCAAGATTCCAGGGAACACGTTTGCATTCATTTTTATGGGTTTATTTAGGTATGCGTAGGGTATAGACAAAGTAAAATTAAGAAAACAGATGTAAGTAAATCTGAACGGGTGTTTCTCCTGATAGTTTAATTAAATCAAACACTGCACTCCACATAATCTCACTAATAGCGCCCTTGACTGTCGACACTTCAAGAGACTTTTCCCAGTGGAGGCTGTGAGCTTAGAGAGCTGCACTAAATGCTCTGCAAGGAAATTTGCTTTTACCGAATCATTAATATGCCACTTCTTGACCTTGCCTTTGTAATTTTATTCCCATTTGACAAATCTTGAATCTTTTGATGAAAATGACATTGGAAGAGACAATAGCCAATATGAGACACAGTCTGTCCTGTAAAAAAAGTACATGTAAAACATTAACAATTGTGACAATAAAATGTGTTATCAATGACTACACACCTCATTCTATGAATTAAATTCAAGTGAAATCAGTAAAAGCAGTTATAATCACTTGATGATGATTTTAATATCTATACAAGAGATAATGTGTTATTTGTCATGTTTACATTCTGCATTCATGGTGCTAATGCTAACGCTAACATGCTATATGTGGCCATAACAAGCACACGTTACCATCTGTTACTGTATTTTATGTTGAATCCATGTAAGAATCCATGTATGGTCATTAATTTTTTTTTTTTTTTTTTTTTTAGCATGACCCTTTCAAAAAATTATGTTAGTACGGGCAAACTTGGCACAAATTTGCCACTCATTATTTTCACATGCAAATGAGCTTGTGATTTGCTACAAATGTTTGCCAGAAGTTTGCAGCTCTTCACCGGTAGCGGTAAACATGCAGCAAGCCTTTGGCAACAATGGGAAATTTGCTGCAAGTTTGCTGCAAAACTGATTTACATGTAAAAATAATCAGTGGAGAATTTGCGGCAAGTTTGCAACAAATTTGCCATGAACTCTTAGTTTTTGTAAGGGGATAGGTCAAATAATATGTCAGTAATAAACATATCTATTTTCTTTTTTTTATTTGTTTTTTTAAGGAAATGTAAGTACCTCACCACTATGCAAGGGTGTTGTGGGGTGTCGTCAGGTGTTTGTAGTGGTTAGCATGTTTTTACAGTGTTCTGGATGATTGCCCTTGCAAAAAATCTTGACTTTTGGCAAACTTGCTGCAAAATTTCTGAAAATTTCCAGCTCATTATTTTCACATGCAAATGAATTTGCGATTCACCACAAATGTTTGCCAGAAGTTTGCAGCACTTCACTGGTAGTGGTGAACCTGCAGCAAATCTTTGGTGACAATGAAGAGTCTGCAGCAAAGCTCATCTGCATGTGAAAATTTGCAGCAAGTTAGAAGCAAGTTTGCCAGGACTCTCGATTTTTGTAAGGGTGCTAAAACATTGCTAGGGTATTTTGGTGTGCTGGCCCAAAAAAGCACACTCCCCAGATATGTCCTGGGCCTCTAACATAAGTATAAGCAATAGTAATAGTGATGTTTGTCTTAGGAAGTAGCACTAATTAATGGATGGCAGCTGTGAGTGATGTAATTGTTAAGGATATAAGTCAAGTTTTCAAGAATACTTAATTGGTTATGACTCACACATAAAGATGAATGTTAAATCTATGCGCACACTAAATCCGCCTTGAGGAGCTTAACTCACAAAGTCAAAGACAAGTTGTGTCTTACTAGATTCATTACTAGTGAAGAGTCATGTTGTTAGGTGTTTAATATTATATTGACAAACCTGCGTGGGTGTAAAGAAATCACTATTAAATCCATATTACTGCTCTTATCGATCCTAGTTATTATCCACTGAACAGATTAGCCCTCTAAATTGCGAATCAGCAAAAGGTTTAACCAATCTGTTTGCGCGCCCAATACAATAATCTTCACCTATCGTTTGAATCCTCAATGGAATACAGGTGAAGAACTGTCATCAGATAACCCATTGATTTCAATTAGCTGACTACCGAACAACCTTTGTCAATGTACGATTACAAATGCACTATTGATTCACAGGCTTGTTCCATTACGCTTGATTGCTGTCGCTCCACTACCAGCTCTGAGATCTGATTAGTTCCCCCTTTTTAGCACGTTCTCTCAAATAAAAGTCCATGGGGGTTGCTAATAAGGTTACAGAAAAGTGATGGACTTATAGGTCAAAGAAAAAAAAAAGAGATTATTGATGGAAAAGATGATGATGTGTGTTCCTTACACTGGCAGACAATAAAAAGGATTTAGAATGGAGAAAAAATGTTCTGTGTGCATGCCTCAAAGCACTTCATTTATGTTAATGCATTTGGCACTTTTATCCAAAGCGACTTACTGTGCATTTAAGGTATACTTTTTTATCAGAATGTATGTTCCCAGGGATTCAAACCCTTGACCTTGGCATTGCTAGTAACATGCTTTACAAGTTGAGCTATAGAAAAACAGCAAGTATTTAAGTCAATGTCATTCTTTGTAGTACAAACATGCCTCTTTTTATGTAAACTAGGCTTTTCATGGAGTGCCTTATTCCCAAAAGTCGGCACTATTTATGTTCCTGCGAAGTATGCTAGTTTGTGCTAGTTTTCTGCATCCTCCACAACTTAGCACTCAGAACTAGCCTGCAAGAAGGGGAAATGTGCTCTGCAAGTTGCGTTGGGAAAAATATTTTTGGAGTGCTTGCACATTGTCTGTTTTGCATAATTTATTTGATGTGCAAATAAATGATGATCAGGAGACACAATATATTAGTGACTGATCACACTGTGAATTCGGCAACAGTAGGTTGAAAGTTTTGCTGCTGAAATCAGCGATTTGCTCACTGCAATTGAAACAACTGCCCGCAGCGGCCAAAGCTGGAAGTGTTGTTGAACCTATGGGCATGTGTCAGCTCCATTTTCTGGGTAAAATATCCACAGAGTGGCACTAAAAGCGAGTTATATTTTTAGTTGTAAATGCTGTAATACAGTCAAAAGGAATGCATATTTAGCCACACCCCCTTTCCAAAATCCCACACTCCAAAGACAGCAAATGAGCTTTATTGAGACCAATATTGAACAGAAATGGTTTTCAAAAACAATAGCAGCAAAGTAGTGCCCTCAACTGACAACTGTTTTGAGCAACATGGCATACAAATGGAATTAAGAATCAATAATTAGCTGCAAATACAATACTATGAGAACGCAAAAAATTATTGACAGGCAGAAAACGTAATTGACCGTGGCCCGCGGACACATTTTTGTTTGCTGTTTACAGAGTCTAGAGCTGTCACAGAGACAGGTGAAATATCTCAGGACATTTATTTCATTAATATCTTTCAGGGAGTAGGACTCAAGATGGCACCGAGTATGGCTGCTGTGTTGCGAGCTCCGACACAACATAGCAATGTTTTGTTTGTTTTGTTTACAATTCTTATGTTTTTTGTCTTGGATGTTGTCTGCCTTATTGTCTACGACAGACAAACACTTTTGGACATTGGTTCAGCGATCTCACACCGAAAACCGGACTTCACATTCCTCAATGCCGACCCGCTGTTTACAAACACGCAAGCGGAGCCCTTTGTCTGGGCAGCACGGCCGCGGAAACGCAGGAGGAAAAGGGGAAACAGAGCCGGCGTTCTCATCAGAGTAAGACGCCGTGCAAATCGACCCCCGCTACCCACTATTCTACTGGCAAATGTTCAGTCTCTGGATAACAAGCTCTGCGAGCTGAAAGCGCGGATCTCTTTCCAACGAGAGACGAGGGACTGCTGCATTATCTGCCTAACAGAAACTTGGATGTCTGCGGAGATTCCAGACTCAGCCATTGAACCCGCGGGGTTCTCCATGCACCGAGCGGACAGAGCGAAAGACCTCTCAGGTAAAACTAGAGGAGGTGGTGTATGTTTTATGATCAACAAATCCTGGTGTGATCAGAGGAACGTACATTCCATCAAGTCTTTCTGTTCTCCTGATCTGGAATTTCTTATGCTTCTGTGTCGACCATTCTGGCTACCGAGGGAATTCACAGCGGTCATTATCACTGCTGTGTACATTCCCCCACAAGCCGACACAGACCGGGCACTCAAGGAACTGTATGGGAGTATAAGTGAGCAAGAAACCGCGCACCCTGAGGCCGCGTTCATTGTGACCGGGGTCTTTAATAAAGCCAGTTTAAAATCAGTCGCACCAAAATATCACCAGCACATTAGTTTCAACACACGAGGGGACCGGGTTTTGGATCATTGCTACTCTCCGTTCTGGGATGGCTACAAATCCCTCCCCCGCCCACCATTTGGCAAATCGGACCACTCTTCCATTCTGCTTCTGCCCGCTTACAGGCAGAAACTGAAACACGAAGCACCCACCCTCAGAACGATCCAGTGCTGGTCAGACCAATCAGACTCTACTCTACAAGACTGTTTTGATCACACGGACTGGGAGATGTTCCGGTCCGCCTCTGATGACGACATCTAGCTTTACGCTGATAGCGTAATGTGTTTCATCAGAACGTGCGTAGAGGAAGTGATTCCGACCAGAACTGTACGAATCTATCCGAATCAGAAGCTGTGGATCAATAGCGATGTTCGCGCGGCACTTAATGTGCGGACCTCCGCTTTTAATTCCGGGAACGCGGAGGAGCATAAACAAGCCAGTTATGCCCTCCGAAAAACTATCAAAACAGCAAAATGCCAGTACAGGGACAAGATTGAAGGACAGTTTAACACCACCAACTCTAGAAGCATGTGGCAGGGAATTAACATCATCACGGATGAACACCGCTGCCTCTCTACCGGATGAGCTAAATACTTTTTATGCTCGTTTCGAGGGAAATAACACCGCCCTCGCGGAGAGAGCTCTCGCGGCTGAAGCTACAGAGGTCAGTTCACTCTCCGTCTCTGTAGCGGATGTAACCCGATCCTTCCAACGGGTGAATATCCGCAAAGCCGCAGGCCCAGACGGCATTCCGGGCCGCGTCATCAGAGTGTGCGCGAACCAGCTGGCTGGTGTTTTTACGGAC
This sequence comes from Myxocyprinus asiaticus, assembly GCF_019703515.2. Taxonomy (NCBI): domain Eukaryota; kingdom Metazoa; phylum Chordata; class Actinopteri; order Cypriniformes; family Catostomidae; genus Myxocyprinus; species Myxocyprinus asiaticus. The sequence continues at coordinate 7,310,577 of NC_059350.1, forward strand.
ATTTTCAACCTTTCCCTCTCTTTGTCTGTAGTCCCCACATGCTTTAAAACATCCACCATTGTGCCTGTTCCAAAACAATCAAAAATAACTTGTTTAAATGACTGGCGTCCTGTTGCTCTGACCCCCATCATCAGCAAATGTTTTGAGAGACTAATCAGAGATTACATCTGCTCTGTCTTGCCACTCAATCTTGACCCGCTGCAGTTTGCTTACCGCAACAACCGCTCCACTGATGATGCCATTGCATCTACAATACACACTGCTCTCTCCCACCTGGAAAAAAAGAACACTTATGTGAGAATGTTGTTTGTAGACTACAGCTCAGCATTCAACACCATAGTGCCCTCCAAGCTAGATGAGAAACTCCGGGCTCTGGGCTTAAACAGCTCGCTGTGCAGCTGGATCCTGGACTTCCTGTCAAGCAGACACCAGGTGGTTAGAATAGGCAGCAACATCTCCTCATCACTGATCCTCAACACTGGAGCCCCACAGGGCTGTGTTCTCAGCCCACTACTGTATTCCTTGTACACACATGACTGTGTGGCAACACATAGCTCCAATGCCATCATTAAGTTTGCTGATGATACGACGGTGGTAGGTCTGACAATGATGAAACAGCCTACAGAGAGGAGGTGCACACTCTGACACACTGGTGTCAGGAGCACAACCTCTCCCTCAACGTCAGTAAGACAAAGGAGCTTGTGGTGGACTTCAGAAGAAAAGACAGAGAACACAGTCCCATCACCATCAATGGAGCACCAGTGGAGAGAGTCAGCAGCTTCAAGTTCCTGGGTGTCCACATCACTGAGGAACTCACATGGTCCGTCCACACTGAAGTCGTTGTGAAGAAGGCTCATCAGCGCCTCTTCTTCCTGAGACGGCTGAGGAAGTTTGGAATGAACCGCCACATCCTCACACGGTTCTACACCTGCACTGTAGAGAGCATCCTGACTGGCTGTATCTCCGCCTGGTACGGCAATAGCACCGCCCACAACCGCAAAGCACTGCAAAGGGTGGTGCGAACTGCCAAACACATCATCGGAGGTGAGCTTCCCTCCCTCCAGGAAATATATACAAGGCGGTGTGTGAAAAAAGCTCGGAGGATCATCAGAGACTCCAGCCACCCGAGCCATGGGCTGTTCTCACTGCTACCATCAGGTAGGCGGTATCGCAGCATCAGGACCCGCACCAGCCGACTCCATGATAGCTTCTTCCCCCAAGCAATCAGACTTCTGAACTCTTGATTTCTCATGATCAATATACATCAGCACTGCACTTTATTACCCTTACTCTTATATCTCACACCGGACTGTCATAAATTATATTATTATTATTATATTATGTCTCTCTTAACAACTGACTATCAACCGATAGCCTGAATGTCAATACAGTACAATACTGTACATTCTATATATATATATATATATATATATATATATATATATATATATATATATATATATATATATATCTTTTTTTTTTTTTTTTTTATATATTTAAATTTTTAATTTTTATTGAATAATGTGTATCTATATAGTAAAAAAAAAACAAACAAACAAAAAAAAAACAAAAACAAAAACAGCGTATTGTATACTGTACAGTGTATGTTATTATTTGTATATTGTTGAGTGTAATTATGTGTATAACAGATGTTTAAATTGTGTTGTGTTAATTTGATGTAATTGTAAATTGGTATATGTCTCATCACTGTCATGACTGCTATGTTGATCGGAACTGCACCCAAGAATTTCACACACCATTGCACTTGTGTATATGGCTGTGTGACAATAAAGTGATTTGATTTGATTTGATTTGAAAACCTTTTGCATACCTTTCCATGAAAAAAAAATTGCTTAGAGCACTTTTAATTCTCTCTGTTGAACAACATCTAATAACTTTTTAAGAGAGAACTGTAGCAAAATGAGGAATGGTTTTGCTACATGGACTGTGGTGCCAACAGAGGTGATTACAATAGTCTCCTTGTCATTGGATTTATTATGTATCTTGACCTAATGCAGCAGTTGTATTGCTGACCTTGAGACTCAGTAGGAGGGGTAATAATGTGTAAACACCAGGGCCCTTATTTCCTATTATACACTCCTAATGCAACAAACTGTATAAAGGAGTTATCAAAACAAATAAGGACTTTTCATTTGCCCTCCGGTTTATTGAGCCCTGACTATGTGAGACAGTTTCAAACAATGTGCTATGGCTGATTGGCTTTCTCCAATTCTGCAGAAAACGAGCCTTGATTTAAAATGGAACATCTTTGCAGGCAGAAAAAAATAGGCCTAGAGAAGTGGGCATAAAAATCTCTACAAGGCAGCCAAGAACAAAGTAGTAAGTGAAGTTACTCTGAAAAGCTGGAAGAGGTTTTTAGCCAATGACCCATCTACAGTATGGACGTGCCTGTAGGAATATACCACCTGCAAATAGATTAAATGCCTCCCCATACTACAAGTGACATTCAGCATCAAACAACTCTAACAAGGGTAGATTTAAAGTCAAACTATCCTTATCCAACCATACACCACCCAACCAAACATGAGTATCCTTCTATGATTATAACAGCCCCCTGGACCCCCAACTCCAATAATAATCAATGAGCAGAACAGATTCCTCAGGGGACAGACAACCAAAAAGGCTTCCAGCCTAGATACTGTCACTCTCCATTATCCCTGAAGCACTGTAGCTTTCACTTCAGTTTTCACTGACATTTTAAAAGTCACTGGACCTGCCTGCTTCAAAAACTCTGACTGAAACAAAAGCCATTGTTTCAGTCACCAAAAGGTCCAATGTATTCCCACCATTGATATAACTACAAACCTGTCTCCTTGGCTTTTGGGGTCATAAAGATGTTTGAGTGACTTGTGCTAACCAACTCAAAACCATAATTGACTCCCTACTGGATCCTGTGCAATTTGCCAACAGGGCAAATAGGCCATGAAATTATATTTGAGACACACTGACCCATGGTAGAGGAGTATGACTCCACACCACAGATCTTTTCTGTCCTTGATCTTTAACACAAATTATTTCATGTCCCAAGACTCTTCTGTAAACTCTGGAAGTTTGACACTTTTGGTGTTATTGGCTTTCAGACAGGAAGTGTTACTTCTGGTGAATGGCTCTAGCAACAACCTGGAGATAGCGTTAGGTAAGTTTCTCAAAAAAGTAATCCACTACAGACTACGAATTGTTTTTTTAAATCAATCAGATGCAAAATGCTACCTGCCGTTACTCAGCCGTAATAATATTATGCTACTTCTTACTTCATGGAAAAAAGGTTATCACATTACCAATGACTATATATTTAAGTTACTTTCTAAAACATTTTTAGCTGAAGTAATCAGTAAAGTAAACTGATTATAACTGTTATAGAAGTAAATATTAACTTGTAGTGGATTACTTTCTTTGAATAACCCAACACTGTCTTATATAAAAAAAGGTGTACTTTTGAAGAACCTCAAAGCTTTAAATGTAACAATTTTTAGCGTTAACCTCCTGAGACCCGTGTGAGTGTATTTTCTATTTCCCTTTATGATTTGTAACTAGTAGCACCTAATAAACATGCAAAAAAAAAAAAAAATAAATAAATAAAATAAGAGCAAATAGTTTTCCTATAAATTGATGGCAACATATGTGGACAGCGGGACTAAGTTGTGAAATTTTTAAAAAATTCCCAGCTATAGAATGTCAGATTAGTTTTATCAAATTGTTTCTAGAAGTGTTGTTTATTCATGTTTTTGAGACGCTACAGACTTTACATCAGAAATGATGCAAAGTAATGGCCAGCATCATCCAATCACTGCCAACCATGTTAAAATAAAATTATACATTATAAATCTGTGTACTGATTACCATTGTCCCATGTCTGCCAAACATGTTGAAAGGTTCAAACATCATCTACAGCCTGAAACTGAACCTTTGGTCGGATTTCAGGAGTTAATGCACTTAGCTGCACAGGAAATCTATAGGGAAACTCCCTTGCTCACTATTTAGTGAATGACTTAACCTCCAGTGTGCTTTCTGTCTGCACTGGTCTCAGAACAATTTGAAATGCAATATTCAGCTATAAAGCCTCTGAAAGCAACAATTTTCAGATATTGGATGAACCCATTTATTCTCAATGTGATAATGCACATTAAATATAGGATTTCTAAGGAAAAGATGCACTAAAGTATTAGTGTACATTGTTTATCAGCCTGGCGTTTCCAGATAAATCGCTCAAATGTAAAAAAATAAATAAATTGGCACATCAGATGAAAATACAGATTATAATCTTTTGACTCAAACTGGTTTCAATGTAAAAACTTAATTAGGTTTCTTAACAAATGTAGCTTTGTTGGCGTTTCTCCCAAAGACAAACTCTGGTCAGCACCATGTTGTTTGGTCACATGACTCAGTGCGTTGAACGTTTAACCCTTTACTGACAGCCCAGAGTCTCCTGAACTGAGATTAGTCAGTTTAAATGAATTTAAATGATCTATTGTGTATAGCGAAGCCAAAATACAACATCCACGCATGTGTACCTGGGATCACTAAAGGTTAAGATGGTAACGTAGCTAGCTATAATCTCGTCAGCTGGCACACATAACTATAAATAAAAAAAATGTCACATTTAAACCACACCCACAGTGTTTGCAGGGCAAAAACGTCATTGCATTTTGTCCTAATTTTTAGTCCTAAGAGAATCCTGTTTGCCCAGTCAGGGCTGGATTAACAATATGGGCAACTGGGCATATGCCCAGGGGCACCACATCCAGGGGAGCACCACGTGACAGCATTTTAAAAAATTGCTTAGGTCTATTTTTATTTCAATGGTTCCAATTTTCAGTATTATTAAACAGATGTAAATTATTGTCTTGAGGTCCAGACCACTACCGAAGAAGCGCTTAGATAGTGCTGTCAGGTGGTACCTGTTGGGCCATTCACATGGATAATTTATTATTAATGTATGACAAATTTTAAAATGTTTTTATGGATACTGCTGAGGCGTATTTTCATTCACAGGTATGAATCTTTGGAGTTATCAGTTAAAATAAAAGTGTCTTCCCTGAGGAAGAAAACTCTGTGTCACCTAGGACACTGTCAGTCTACGATTTTCCTGGAAACTACAATTTTACTGGATCTGAAGTAAAATGAAAGCTGTTTAAAAAAAAGGATACCAGAGAGTTGTACATCCTATAGCAATTGAAGAAATTCAATGTGCCATGGGGCTTGATGATCATGCTCTACACAGCGATCACTCAGTCCATCACACACATAGCCCAAAGTGCACTTCCTCAGAGCTTATGATGACTTGATGTCCAGAAAGTAGGCTTAGAAAAGTCACTGATTCCTCACATCATGCTGATCAATTCCTCAAAGCACTACCTTTTAAAAAGTGATTCAGAAAAAAAGAAAACAAAAAGAACCAGATATAAGAACAGTGTCTTCCTGGAACCAGCATATCTTATCCAAAACTGAGCAACCTTCTTAAAATGGTATTTGAATATGAGCATCAAACACTACTTTTGGCGTCCTGTGCTGCCTTTTGTATTATATACTGTATTTATACTGATTTATACCCAGTGTTGCAGAGCCAGTGGCAATATTTATGTTTTATTGACTATGCATATAGTCAATATAGGAATATAGTTGTTATTCATAGTTGTATTATTACATTAATTTCCAACATTATTTTCTCTTTCCCATTCTTTACTGATATTTTTATCTTGTAAGTGAAAATATGTTTATTGTGTGCTGTTCATCCTTGAAAGCAACTCATGAAGTCATCAAATCAAACCTCTGAGGTGAAAACCTTGTTTCTGATTTACAGTTTCATGCATTTTTACCACTTGCAGTCTCAAGTATGCCTTGATGAAAGCATTTCTGACCTGAATAAAAAGTCATATGATTTAGATTTTTTTCACTGTCTTCCTCTACAAACTGCACACTGACATATGTATTTATAATCCTGATTAGTCAGATAACATTTTGTAAAAACAAAATCACTGCTTGTTTACCATAAATCCTCTGAGACATCATTATAAAGTTTTAAAAGCAAAAAAGCCCTCATGTTTAGTCTGAAATGGAGAGCAAATATAAGATGCTTGGATGAAATCCCAAAAATAATGCACAATCTCTGACTCAGCCAGGTCAGCAATTAAGCAAATTGCAGTTGACATAAGTCCCAACGCATGTTGGGTCAGCCCAAACCCAGACCTTCTTGTGTGGTTGAGTCTAATACAGAGAACCAATTAACAGAGTAAATGGCCATTGGTTTAGGTGCTCACAAGTTATGAACTTTCTTGAAACTTTATAATTAGTCTATTGATTCTCTGCATCTCTCTCTCTCTCCTCTCCCTCTGTTTTAAAGAATGGTTCCAAATCTGCTTAATGAACAGCAGAAAGACAGTAAGTATCTGCAGCTTACATTTTTTTTGGCATCTTAACCTTCCATATCTTTTCACTCTTTACCAGTTTGTAGAAGATATCAGATTTTCTGCAAAAGTTGATGATAAGTAGTCTAATTATAAATTTGGGGTAATTCCTTCAGTGTGTTATTAAGTGAGATCACAAATCAGACATACTTTTCCATGAACCTTTTTGAGAGTCTAGCTAAAGACTGGAGTGTTTCCCATCTACAGCTACAGTAATACACCCCCCAAACCATCCTTCAAAACAGGAATATCAGAGCCAATACACTCTCGTACTTGTTGTGGACTCTGATCAATACTGTAATTACAAACCAGTCAGATAAGCCAGCTATTTACACATAGAATGGGACTTAGGGACTGCTGTATATTATGATCATTAGCTAGATATTTTTCAGGTTATACAAGGATTCTTAAAGGGATAGTTCTCCATAAAATACAAATTGTATAATTGTTTACTCACTCTCATGTTTTTCCAAATCTGTATGACATTCTTTCTTCTGTGGAACACAAAAGCAGATTTTAGCTGAGAGTGTTAGCCTCAGTCACCATTCACTTTCATTGCATATTTTGTTTCAATACAATGAAAGTGAATGGTGACTGGCTAACACCTAATTTTGTGTTCCACAGTAAGTAAAATGGTTTTGAAACAACATGATAGTGAGTAAATTATGACAGTATTTTCAGTTTTGGGTGAACTATCCATTTAAGTTATTACTAAATCTAAGATTTTATCAGAAAAACCCAAAACTTGACTGGAACCAGTAATTTCTCTAACATGTTGCCCCAAAGTGTTATATCTTAACCCTTAAAAATACTAATGAGAATTTCCTATTCAAATAATTTCCCCAGTACTCATTTCTCCTAATTATTCAGTGGTGTGTTTGAAGAAAAAAGAAAATAAAAAAGAAAACTTGCATAAGAATCACTGATTAAGTTCCAGCTGATCTGGCATTGGAGAAAGCAGCAGAGATTTTTAATGAGCAAACTGCAAAATTCACAATTCCATGACAAGTCACACTAATGACACAACGCTGTGTGGCAAAGTCACATACCCCAAGACATTTTTGACTCATGCCACCTGTAACAGGAGAGAATTTCCACACAGAATTTTCTATACCTGCCAGTTACAAAAGATTACACAATTGACGGTCAGAGAGGAAATATGTCACCTGACTGTTGGAATTGTCATATCCAAGATCTCTGACATCTTTGGAGGGTCAAAGTAAATCAGCCTGCACCAATTCACTCAATATTACACTTATACATGAGATCTTTCTGTTCATGGAGGCACCTAATGTTCCAGCCAGGGGCACTTTTTTAGTGTCATACAATGTCCTACACTGAAGCTCAGGTTTTTTAGCCATAGGCCAAATTATTGTAAGCCCAGTGTGCTATGTGAGAGACAGAAAAAAAGCGCGAGAGAAAGATAGAGGTGAGTATTTTGATTGATAGATTACTGTAAGGCAATCTTGTTACTTAAAGACATTTGCGTCAAATATGATATACAACGTTTGACGACTCCTGTTTCACTCTCTGTTCAAGCTGATGAGCCAAAAAACCTATGGTATGTAAGTTTCACATGATTATGGCACCATGTAGTGGTTATGTGTGAAAAAAGTGGTTTCAATGTTTATATCGATGTATTTAAAATGTTTGCAGACTTACGTGAAAAGTGACTGTTATGTTGGGATAAATTTTAAAATGAGTATTTGCTGAATATAAGCAACTTGAGCTTGGTTAAGATTTTGAATATTATTTTACTGAAAACCCCCCTTTGACATCCATGTATCAAATACGATACAACAGGCTTTTGAGGTATATCTCTCATTCACCAATACATTCCATTCATGCCTACCACAAAACAAATCACAGAGCTTTGAAAATTCTGACACATACATTTTATAAGATATATTTAAAAGTGTGAACTAATATTTCTATGTATTTTCATACATGCAGCCTGCTTTGACATTATAAAGATCGCATTATTTTACATTATAAGCTATTATGATGTCATCTTACGATAAGTTCCTGAGACCTGCAGCGAAAAAAGTTGTACAATTTCCCTTTCATAAATGTCAATATAGTGTTTGGTGAAATGTCAATATAGTGTTTGGTGCATAAAATATACATAAGATTAAAAAAAAAATATTGAAAAAAAATTATATTTGATTCATATTGTATTTGATGTTCTGAATTGAACTGTGAAACAATTCAATCCATATTTATAGACCAAGGACATGAAGTTGTCATGGCCAAACTCTCAAACATTTATTATCTCTGAAAAGCCCAGGGAGTGCTCTGATAATTGCCAAAGATTTACCACTGTAGCATGTATGGGCTAAGAAAAACGTAAATAACAAATGTCCTACACGAGAATGAATGGCTGGGCCTCTGGAGGATAATGACCTTTAAAGCCAAATGTATCAAATATGATGCATAAAAAGATTATTACTATTTATTGTTTATTTATTTTAACTTATTTTTTTATTATATATTTAATACTTTTTTATAGTTTGTGTAATGGCTCTAAAAACAGTTTAATGTCAAAATATTTGAATTTTCGGACATTTGTTTCATATGCCAGGATTTACAGGGTAAAAAGTACCTTATCCTCAAGGTAATACCACAAAGAATCAAATGGTTAAGTGGTTATTCATGTTATGGAGTACCTTTAAAACTCTGTAAGATTTACAAAAATAAATCTGCTTATGCTGTGTGACGGCCCTGTCTGATGTTCTCCGCCGCAGTGTGGAATCAGGTGTGGGAGTGTTCCCTAGCACATCCTGATTTTACCGAGTTAGAGGTGTTCCTGGGTCAACAAGGGAGGTGCTTAAGGTAATACTTATCAACCAATCAGAGCTGACTATATGACATCATCCTGTTTCTGCTGAATGTGCACCCATTTTGAGTTCCAACAGACTGCAATCAACATCTGAAATCGTTCAACTGGTAAAGGTAAGGACATTTATTTTAAATATTTACTTACATGTCGCTTTGGAGCATAAACTACTTTAATTTTACCATAACATAATGAATAAATAGATTATTAGCAAACATGCTCACATGTACAGATTTTGCCAACTTGCTGTCACCCAATGCTAGCATGCTTAATGTCATTTGTTTAGGCATAGGGAAAAAGGCAAACTAGTTATTAATTCACAGATGTCAATGTATCAATAATCAGTCTACTTAAGTGTTATTTTTGCTGTCATATTTCCATGATAAATGTATAAAACCTAAGCATTAAATTAAATATTAACTAAAAAATAAGCTTTGTTTTAGGTTAGTCATACAAGTAAACTATAAATAATATTGTTTTACATAATTTTGTTTTCTTTGCTTTGTTCCTTCCACAGTAATCTTCTATGGAGACAGAAAAAGAGTGTTTATAAAAAAAAAAAAATGCAATGATTCTAATCTGTGACAAAATCTGTGCCGCTTTTTCCCCATAAAGTCTTTTGGTTTTCCTTTGTTGACAAAGGAATCACTGGAAATATTAGATGATGGGCAGTGGTTGGATGACAAGGTCACTGACATTGAGTTGAAGTAATTGTTTTCAACATACACTACCGTTCAAAAGTTTGGGGTCACTTGCCTGAAATGTTTCTCATGATCTTAAAAACCTTTTGATCTAAAGGCGTATGCACAAATGTTTTAAATTTTGTGTTGTAGACAAAAATATAATTGTGCAACCATATTAATTTATTTAATTATAAAACTAAAATGTAATAAAAATAAATAAAACATTTTTGAAATTGATGACTTGGACCGAATAATTAAGAAAAGCAGCCACTAAGTGCCCAACATAGATGGGAACTCCTTTAATACTGTTTAAAAAGCATCCCAGGGTGATACCTCAAGAAGTTGGTTGAGAAAATTTCAAGAGTACATGTCTGCAAATTGTGACTACTCTGAAGATGCTAAAATATAACACAGTTTTGATTTATTTTGGATTTTGTTTAGTCACAACATAATTCCCATAGTTCCATTTCTATTATTCCATAGTTTTGATGACTTTACTATTATTCTAAAATGTGGGAAAAAAAAAAAAAAAAAGAATGAGTAAGTGTACAGTTGTGCTCAAAAGTTTGCATACCCTGGCAGAAATTGTGACATTTTGGCATTGATTTTGAAAATATGACTGATCATGCAAAAAAACTGTCTTTTATTTAAGGATAGTGATCATATGAAGCCATTTATCATCACATAGTTGTTTGGCTCCTTTTAAATCATAATGATAACAGAAATCACCCAAATAGCCCTGATCAAAAGTTTACATACCCTTGAATGTTTGGCCTTGTTATAGACACACAAGGTGACACACACACAGGTTTAAATGGCAATTAAAGGTTAATTTCCCACACCTGTGGCTTTTTAAATTGCAATTAGTGTCTGTTTATAAATAGTCAATGAGTTTGTTAGCTCTCACGTGGATGCATTGAGCAGGCTAGATACTGAGCCATGGGGAGCAGAAAAGAACTGTCAAAAGACCTGCATAACAAGGTAATGGAACTTTATAAAGATGGAAAAGATATAAAAAGATATCCAAAGCCTTGAAAATGCCAGTCAGTACTGTTCAATCACTTATTAAGAAGTGGAAAAATCGGGAATCTCTTGATACCAAGCCAAGGTCAGGTAGACCAAGAAATATTTCTGCCACAACTGCCAGAAGAATTGTTCGGGATACAAAGAAAAACCCACAGGTAACCTCAGGAGAAATACAGGCTGCTCTGGAAAAAGACGGTGTGGTTGTTTCAAGGAGCATAATATGACGATACTTGAACAAAAATGAGCTTCATGGTCAAGTTGCCAGAAAGAAGCCTTTACTGCGCCAGTGCCACAAAAAACACCTTGACACGCCTCACAGCTTCTGGCACACTGTAATTTGGAGTGACGAGACCAAAATAGAGCTTTATGGTCACAACCATAAGCGCTATGTTTGGAGAGGGGTCAACAAGGCCTATAGTGAAAAGAATACCATCCCCACTGTGAAACATGGTGGTGGCTCACTGATGTTTTGGGGGTTTATGTGAGCTCTAAAGGCACGGGGAATCTTGTGAAAATTGATGGCAAGATGAATGCGGCATGTTATCAGAAAATACTGGCAGACAATTTGCATTCTTCTGCACGAAAGCTGCACATGGGAAGCTCTTGGACTTTCCAGCACGACAATGACCCTAAGCACAAGGCCAAGTTGACCCTCCAGTGGTTACAGCAGAAAAAGGTGAAGGTTCTGGAGTGGCCATCACAGTCTCCTGACCTTAATATCATCGAGCCACTCTGGGGAGATCTCAAACATGCGGTTCATGCAAGATGACCAAAGACGAATGGGCAGCTATACCACCTGCAAGAATTTGGGGCCTCATAGACAACTATTACAAAAGACTGCACGCTGTCATTGATGCTAAAGGGGGCAATACACAGTATTAAGAACTAAGGGTATGCAGACATTTGAACAGGGGTCATTTAATTTTTTTCTTTGTTGCCATGTTTTGTTTTATGATTGTGCCATTCTGTTATAACCTACAGTTGAATATGAATCCCATAAGAAATAAAAGAAATGTGTTTTGCCTGCTCACTCATGTTTTCTTTAAAAATGGTACATATATTACCAATTCTCCAAGGGTATGCAAACTTCTGAGCACAACTGCATATGTAGGATCAGTGTAATATGGTCACTCTGCTGCTCAGACTGATCTTTTGTGGTTGTGCAAAGAGGCCTGTTTATTGCTGTATTGTAGTATTTGAATGAAAAAAAACTACCTATATACAAACTAAAATAGCATTTTCTTTCATTCACTCTCTCTTTTGTGCACTTACACTCACATGTAGGAAGTTAACTTTGGGTGGTGGTTTGGGTGGTGTTTTTAAATCCAGACTGCATTTATGAATTGGTTTTCAGTCAGTCGTCTTTTAAAATGCTTTCTATATACTCTTTTCACATTTTTTGCTCTGTGTGGAAACAATGGCTGTGTATATCTAGTGAAATCAGGTCTTGCTGTTGGAAATGTACATGCAGTCATGCTGACATTTGTTACTGCATCATGCAGGGCATCAATTTGTTGTGTAATGGTCTGAAGAATTGATGTCCATTTCTGCATAGTTTGCAATATTTCCTTTAATTTCTGTGCTTCTGATGGTCCGATTGCTTCTGTTTTCACATTTAACTGCTGAGAAGTGTTTTTGTGACAGACATGATGAGTAGGTGCCTCTGATATTAATGTGACCTCAAACAGTTCCCAAGCCAGAAGAAGACAAGCACATTTGCTTTTGTATGAAAATGTACAGCATGTACATTGGAAAGTTGTGGCAGAAGCGTGGTACATTCTGTCATAAACTCTGCACATCTACCTCTTTTGTGTCGGAACACAGAATTGAGTAAAACTGCTTTTGCTTAATTACACAAACATGTGCATTAATTTGAGACGTTAAAGCAGGAAACGTAAGAGTATTATGGTCACTCAGCAAATCAAAAAGTACAAGGTGTTTACAGAGATTTCCTCGGATTCCCATTGGGCAGCTACAATAACTTTCACAAGAACAAAGTTTGTAGGATACTCCAGCGGTTTGTTCTGAAGGAACTTCATACAAGTACATGTCCTGGGATATGAGACTGATGCTATCCATCCAACCTTTCTTTACCAGTCTAGAGGCTGACTGAAGAATTTCTCCAGTCTTCAACGAGGAATTTTTCACTCTCCCAACTGCCTGCAGATCATGAATGACCAGGAAGTGCCCATCTGTCTTCTTGAGGAGAATAATGATGAGGTCATCCAGCTTATGGTTCCTAATGCCACCCAAAAACTGATATTTTAGGTGATGGAAAAATCTAATTGGTAAAAAAGAAAAACAGAGATGTACTTGAATGTGGTTGTGTTATTTTTTTATTTTATTTTTTTTATTGTATAGCTAAATTCCTAAATAAAGCTAAATGAATGTTTGTGAATCTGCTACATTCAAAACATTAAGACAGTTGTGTATTGTTAACTGATAATTGAGTTGCATATGTTTTACAAAAATTACCTTTCTACAAGATCGGTTGTTTCGGAGTCAGCATGGTTGTAGCATTGTCCAAAGTCAGACAATTTGTTTCCTATTTTCAGCCAGTGGTCTTTAAAATATGAGCAAAGAGCTGGGAAATATTCAAATCTCTTGAAGAATTGTTCAGAAGTAGATGCAAAATCATGTCTCTATTTTGGGGAAAAAATGGTCCTTTAGTTTGTATTTCAATTAATTTTAGAATCAAGAAAACAAAACTGGTTAATTAACTGTACATACTGTTGAACAAGTCTTCAACCTTTTGAAAAAGGAAATTACTTCTGTCTGAACATCAGTTAGATGAGCCACTGACTCCAGAAGCAGTCTTTGAGAGCCAACGGACGACGGCCTGAAAACAAAGAAATCAAACAAAAACTAGACAAAGTAGCAAACCTCAATATGTTGTCACTTGTCTCCTAAAGTTGGTAAAATATTCAAGTATTAGAATATTCAGATGATAAATTAATAAGGAATGTACATACTTGCATAACATGATTCCAACACAGCAGAATATCTGACTCTGGGAAGACTTTCCTCAAAGCATTGATCTCACTCATATCCTTGTCCACCATAAAGCACCTGAGTGGACTGAGTGGACAACTGAATAACACAACACAATTGTATGATGTCCCTAGGTCAACAATGCCACATGTTCCTGACAGCCTGTCAACAATGGACGCAAGCGTCGCGTTGCGTTAAAAGCAATAAACCCCCATTATAACCAATGAAGCGTCCACTGCAGCGCGTTGCGGAGCACAGACAATAAACGCTCTATTTCGCACTGCACCGGTCCTACAGATGGACCTGTTTATAACATTCACTTTGATGCATCCAGTACAGACAGCCTGAAGCAAGCAAAAGTATATCCAGTTTAATTTTATCTTAACTTTCCCTTCATGAAAATAGTTATGGTTGTTAGGCAAAATAACAATGTAGCATACCTATCAAATGACATTAAGCATGCTAGCATTGGGTGACAGCAAGTTGGCAAAATCTGTACATGTGAGTATGTTTGCTAATAATCTCTTTATTCATTATGTTATGGTAAAATTAAAGTAATTTATGCTCCAAAGCGACATGTAAGTAAATATTTAAAATAAATGTCCTTACCTTTACCAGTTGAACGATTTCAGATGTTGATTGCAGTTTGTTGGAACTCAAAAAGGGCGCACATTCAGCAGAAACAGGATTATGTCACATAGTCAGCTCTGATTGGTTGATAAGTATTACCTTAAGCACCTCCCTTGTTGACCCAGGAACACCTCTAACTTGGTAAAATCAGGATGTGCGTGTTCCTTGATTGCTATGCTAATGCGCACAAGGACAAAAGATTGGTTCCTGCCAGTGCTAGCTCTCTCCCCTTGCTTCCAGTACTTCTTGGGGGATTTAAAAACCTTATTTTCTTTCCTTTAAATAAATGTATTTCTTTATGCTAATTGGAGAATTGCCTTTTCTTCATGTTGCCCACCAAGAGCCAGGTGTGTGTAACAGCAATAACTTAAGAAACGTATCTACAAAAGTTTATACTCGGCTTTTAGAAATATGCTATGGTCAAGCACAGGCACTTAAACTTCAATAATTATAACTTGATTATTAACACAATGGCAAGACAATTAACAGGATGCATAATAGGATGAAAATAAAGAACTAAAGTGAGCCATTGCTCATAGGGGATTGAGAGTTAGCTTACACGAGGGTGTCAACTTGAAGACAATTGATATGTATATTTTCAGTCATCTTTTGAAATTTGTGTATTATCTTACGGATTTCAGTCATTTTAATCGAACAGGGTGGAATGTTTTAGAGACAAACCAACTAATACCAAAAAACATAAGAGAATTCATAAAATCCACTGTTAATACTCGCTGATGTTTATGCTGTTGTTATCCGAACAAAATTATGTCACTTCCTGAAGGATGATGTCATTCAGAAAGTGGCTTTAGAAACTTAAAAGGATATTACAGACTAAAAGAATAAAAAATTTTATAGAAGGCTGAGGAAAACCCTATGAATTGATTTCCAATTATAACACTATTCCTAAGAAAACATGTTTTATTTGAAATATTTTGATTAGAGAATAAATAAATAAACAAATAAATAAATAACACCTGACATTTCTTAAAAAAAATTAATAAAAAAAAACAAGCAAAAATCTGGGTTAGAGTGAGGCACTTACAATGGAAGTGAATGGGGCCATTCCATAAACATTACAATTCTCACTGTTTCAAAAGTATAGCCACAAGACGTACAGTAAACAATATGCATGTTAACATGATTTTAGTGTGACTAAATCGCTTACTAACCTGTTCTGTGTAAAGTTATATCCAATTTTATAACTTTGTTGCCATGACGAAGTGACACTAAACCCTAAAACCCCTGTAAAAAATGACATTTTAAACAACTTTACTGCTCAAATAATGCAAAATTTTTAACAGAATATGTAAATGTAAGTGCTTTTATAAAATTATATTAATAACATATTTATATAGATAGTTAGATAGATTGACAGACAGACAGACAGACTGACCGACTGGCCTAAATGTTTATTGTGTTTACTTATTAATATACTGTCTATGAAAATGACCAAAATGATGAAAAACTAAAATGTACAGTATATTTCCATTTGAGCCTTACTGATGGTGCTATGGGGGTATTTATGGCAAAAAATGTTGGGAAACACTGATCTAGATTCACTGTGATGAGCCTGACTAGATGATTTTGTGTGTCAGAGAAATGTCCTCTGGAGGAAAGTATAGGCCCCAAACTTAATCGCCCGTAGCCTCATCCCTCCCATTGCAACAATGCTGAATTTCCAAAGTCAGACCTACAACTCTTTGCCCTGCTAAACTGTGTTTTATTTAATTTGCGCCTGGCTGACAAGGGAGACATTATGTTTTCCCCCCCTCTAACGCAGCAGGATTTCCCTCAAAAGTCACAAAGCCTATGGTTTTTACATATTGCTCCCACCCAGCACTTTGATTTGTGTTTGTAGGGCCTGTCGAGGGATATTTAGAACCACTTGGCTTTAATACATCACAATGAAAGGGTCTTTTCCAGGGATTGGAGAAGGAGAGAGAGCAAAATAGAGAGATTTATGACTGAACCCCACACATTCAGCCTCCTATGTAGTCCTGATTAGGGCTATGACTAATGTAACAGCTTGGACACAAAAGCATTGCCTATGGAATCAATATCTCATACTTCTATGAAATTGAGTTTCAGTGAGTGTAGAGAGAGAAAGGGGGAGATGCAGAGATGAAAGAGTCTTCTGACTGAAATATGCCAGTGGGCTAAAGTGAGCAGACAGTTTAGTGCTGGAAGACAGACAGATACGGTATGGAGTTGGCACTGCAGATTTAATATTCTGTGTCATTCCAAAAAGATGTATTCATTAAAATTTTGGTTCATTCAAATTAAATAAAAGGAATAATTCACCCAAACTTTTTTCCATTATTTACATACCTTCATATCATTCCACATCATTTGTTTGATTTTATTTGTTCTGGAGAACACAAAAGGCAAAATGATCATGATCTATAACTCTGCAAAAAATGTAATGGCATCTACACTAATATTATTCTATTTATTCAGAACCTTTCAAAGCAACCAGAGATGTCATTCATTATATAATTAGCTTCAAATATTCATACATTTACAGCCTTCAAAGCTTATTCTCTGAAAATGCAGTTATTCAGCATCCAGCACACTTTTCAGAGCGCTACCAACTTGTCACCCTCGCCTTCACCTCTTTTCACCCGTGTTTGTGTGTGGGTTTAAACAGAATAGAGGCATATAGGTGAGAAGTCAGAAGGGTGCATGCTGACATGGACAGACAGAGCAAAGGACTTATGTCTTACAATCAGATATAAAGTAAGGCATAGAGAGACAGACAATGTGAGAGAGAGACAAACAGAAATACCACATACTGAATGACTTTTAGGGCAATGCAGACTCTAGAACAAAGCTGGGACACCAACATTTCATCAGACAAAGTCATTTTATGCCTTCAGAAGACTTGTAAAATGGCGCATGGGTCACATGGACTACATTTATGATGCTTTTGGGTGCTTTTTTAAGCTTTAAAATGAGTCATTATCAACTGCTACTGAACTGAAAAAAGGAACATCAAAAAAGTTTCCAGGGAATTCAGTCCACTCGGCCGCCATCTTGGGAATGCTCCTGGGCAGCAATTTGTATGGGAAAGACTGAAATCTCTAAAGCAGTTGGTCAAGATCATGATCAAATAGCATTCTAAAAACAGCAGTAAAATCTGGCATCAATGGTAGCATAAATTGTGTTCCTTTGGCTCAGATCACGCTAAAAAAAAAATATTTTTCAGGCTGTTCCAGCTACTGCGCATACCAGTTCTCGAGTTAACTGACAGGTGATGTATGTATATAAAAGGTGATTGTCTCTTTTACCTGAAAAGCAGGACTTCTGCCATATTGGGTGTTTCAATTTCTCCCATTCATCTTAGTACAAGTGTTCCCTCTCTGATTGAAATCAGAGAGGATGATTGGAATGACATGAGGGTAAGAAAATAACAGAATTCTCATTTTGTTGTTAACTTGTTGCATTGTGCCTGGTTAGAATACGGTGTCATGACCAAACATTATCCTCAAAGCAGTACTTGTTCAAAGTCATTCAATTTAGTCAAAAAGTCTCAAACTCCAAAAGACCCAAACAATGCTTATTTCATTATCCAGACTCTTTCTCTTCAATCTGGCCACGAAAGACAGTGAACAGAATCAGTCATCATAATGGACACATTTTTTTTTATTTTTTTTTTTTAGTTATAACCTTCAGTAAAGTCTGAAGTTTTAAAATATTTCAAGCTATCCTCGTTTAACCTGTAAATAAATTCCATTCTTCTCATTCATTCAAAATTCCAAAATGCCAATTGCTTTAAATTACATTTATTTTATCATTCACCTTGAGGTTTAGACTCTGATAGACTGTGAGGTTTACATTTTACATTTGTTCTCAATGGAACAAAATGTCCAAACTTAAAGAAAACTGGCTCCCAGTCAACAAACTCCAAAAATCAGCATTAGAATGCTGCCTTTTTATGCAGTTCTAAAATGAAAATTAAAGAAATAGACTTGTTAAACACTCATAACATCCCAGGTGTGTGTGAACACAAACGAAGATTATTAGAAGAATATATCTGCTCTGTAGGTCCATACAATGCAAGTAAATGGTGGCCAGAACTTTGAAGCTCCAAAAAGCATATAAAGAAGAAGAAAAAGAAAAGAAAAAAAATCCATACGACTCCAGTGATTAATCCATATCTTCAGAAGTGATATGATAGGTGTAGGTGAGAAACAGATTGATATTTAAGTCCATTTTTACTGTAAACTTTCCTCCCTGCCCAGTAGGTGGGAATATGCACAAAGAATGTGAATCGCCAAAAACAAAAGAACAACAATGTGAAAATGAAAGTGGAGATTTATAGTAAAAAATATTTAAATATTGATCTGTTTCTCACCATCACTTTTTATATCGCTTCTGAAGACATGTATTTAACTAATTAATTACTTTTATGCTGCCATGATATGCTTTTTGGGCCTTCAAATTCTGGCCACCATTCACTTGCAATGTATGGACCTACAGAGCTAATATATTCTTCTAAAAATATTAGCTTTTTCTCAGCAGAAGTTAGAACATCATACACATCTGGGATGGCATGAGGGGTGAGTAAATGATGAGAGAATTTTCATTTTTGGGTGAACTATCCCTTTAAATTGGAGAAGCACAGCTTGCACAGTCACAAACAGTTACAAAATGTACATCAAGCATGCTGGACCACTCGTTAATTCTATAAATTTTAACACGCTAACTAATATATGCTAACTTTATGCAATGAATGAACCCAGTCAAAGGCTGATGTAAACAACTTGGTCTGCACGATTAACTATTTACATCCATCATCCTCTCATTTTTTTCAGAAAAGTGCTGATTGTTAGGAACAGCAAAGAGGAGACTCCATAACTCGTGGCCAGGAGAGAGCAGCCCAGTGAGATGTAGCTGAAAGTATCCAATTTAAGGCAGAGCTTGGAGGGTTACCAGGAACCAAAGGGTCTATAATTGGCATCTTTCTTGTCTTATTAAAAGAAAACTTGTCCCTGTGGAGTCCTTAAGCTCTTCAAGGCTTCGAGGCTTCTGGCTGAATCTCGGGCAAACACACAGACACAGTCTATTTGAGATCAGTGAATGCAGAGATGTGTGACTGTATCTGGACGTACTCTGACAGAAGGGTATTTACTCTAGCTAATCAGCTGACTTGATGGATATGGACCACTGTCATGTTGAAAGGATTGAAGCGGTCCTGTCCTTTTTTGTTGTTGGTGTGTTTTAGAGAGCCTGATCTCATGAAAATGACCTGACTGTTGTGACATGTGGCTCCTTACACTTATCGTGACAGTTCCGAGGTGAAATGTCCACTCCCAAATGCAATTGCTGAAGCAACAATATCCTTTTGTGGTGTTTCTATGACACTTTGGACTCAAATGTTTACTCGCATGCCCTTTGGAACTCTCTTTTTAATTTCACAGCCCTCTTTTTCTCAACAGTGTTATGGAAGTAGCTCTAGTCAGAATCAGGCTCAGTGGACTCACGATGGCCTAATCTCAATCATCAAGCTTGCCGCAGTCAAGTGAGAACCATTATCGTCATTGATATGTGGCATTATAAGGTTCTGATCCCTCCAAGGGTGGCAGTATTTCTAAAATATATTAAAAACTTTTCAAAGAGATCAACACTGATCTTTATTTCTCTCTCTAAAATCTCTTTTAGTATATCCATCTATGAGTCTGTATCACTCTCTTGCTATTAAACCATACCTATTGTATTTTCTGGATGTACTGCAACTTCATTTCTCTAGCGCTCCAATTTCAAGAGGCAGCCAGTTGGAAATATTACATTTTTCACAATGACCCAACATGTGAACTATACTTTTGTCAGTAAATGGTAACTCAATTTACCTTTTCTATAATGATTAAAGGCCAACCTAACTCATGTACCTCTCAGTTGTTTAATTAAATGTTGCTTAGTCAGGTCATCTCCAACAGTTTTTCACACACATTCATGTGCATGTCAACAACCCTCGGTCTTAGCCGTAACCTTTCTGATCAATCTCAATCCTCTGCACCCCAAATAAGTCATAGTTTAAAATAAAGGTGACACATTTTTAAGTTAGACTATCAAGTTTTTGCTGTTCTATTGCTGGTAATGAAGCATCAGTGACTTCATGTTGGAGTGCAAGTAGACCTCTACCAAGACAAAAAATATGCTTCATACTTAAGACACTTAGAAGCTCCAAAATCTCTGAGGCTCTTTCTCCCCATCTTTTCACCCCTCATACAGGAATATGGTGTGTACCAGGGACCGCAAGTCCAAGTCTTTCTCCCCATCTTTTCACCCCTCATACAGGAATATGGTGTGTACCAGGGACCGCAAGTCCAAGCTGAGCAACTGGCATTGAAATGAATGGGAATGCTAATGGATAGTTCTCTCTGGTTATATTAGAAATCCTTGTTGTAAACAATGTCTTTGTCTGGACATGTGCATGTGTGCGTGTAACTATTTTTTTTCTCCCCAATTTGGAATGCCCAATTCCCAATGCACTTTAAGTCCTCGGGGTGGCGTAGTGACTCGCCTTAATCCATATGGCGGAGGACGAATCTCAGTTGCTTCCGCATCTGAGACCATCAATCCACGCATCTTATCACGTGGCTTGTTGAGCGTGTTACTGTGGAGACATAGCGTGTATGGAGGCTCCACGCTATTCTCCGTGGCATCCATGCACTATTCACCATGCGCCACACCGAAAGTGAAGCACATTATAGCGACCACGAGGAGGTTACCCAATGTGACACTACCCTCCCTAGCAACCGGGCCAATTTGGTTACTTAGGAGACCTGGCTGGTGTCACTCAGCATGCACTGGATTCGAACTCGCGATTCCAGGAGTGGTAGTCAGCGTCTTTAATCGCTGAGCTACCCAGGCCCCCATGTGTAACTATTTTTAACAAGCTCACTTGGGTATAAGCAGTTGTGTTTGTGGTATAATTAATGTGTTCATAAAATGTGAGCTAGTTATGAACATGTAGCATTACTCATTTTGGCTGTAAGCCATATGATCTATAATATGTTGGTACTACATAAAGATAGTATTATTTAACAAGTAACCCCAAAATTATGTAATGATGGGGGCATGGCCGAGTGACGTCTGTAGAGAGCGAGGTAGTGAGAGGAAGAATGGTAAGGATTGACACGTGTGGGAAATTATCTCTAACAGATGTTCTGTGTTGCAGTAAGAGCTGGAGGGGGATAAAAGAGGCAATCCAGAGAAGAGGGAGAGCAGCAGAGTTCATGTGTGTGTGTGTGTGCATTTGTTATGCTGAAAAGCAAAGCTTTATTTGTTGTACACTGAAAAGTGTCTGAATAAAAGATTATGTGGATTGTTTATCAGGCTCCCGATTCCTCCTTCAAAGAGAGAACTAGTGAACTTTCACAGTGGTGCCGAAATCCGGGATTTGGAGGAAGTTACGCCATCATGGAGTCCTCGCCCTTCGCCGAGCTGATCAAGATCCTCGTCAGCATCCATCAAACACAACATCAAGCTCTGCTTGAGCTGCGCCAGGAAGAGGAGCAGCAATTCCATGTATTCCTTCAAGCTCAAGCAGAGGACTGGCAGGTGCTACAAAGCTTGATACTCCAGGGGGCTTCCACTGGCGTGACCTCAGTTGCTGCCCTGCCATGTCCCACTTAACACTTGCCAAGTTGGGGCCAGAGGACAACACAGAGGCA
The DNA here is from genome assembly GCF_019703515.2 of Myxocyprinus asiaticus. Taxonomy (NCBI): domain Eukaryota; kingdom Metazoa; phylum Chordata; class Actinopteri; order Cypriniformes; family Catostomidae; genus Myxocyprinus; species Myxocyprinus asiaticus. Next base: position 7,332,847 of record NC_059350.1, read on the forward strand.
TTCCTAGAGCTGTTTGAGTGTGTGGTGGAAGCAGCGGGATGGCCAGAGTCCCAGTGGCGGTCCGCCTGCTGCCGCTGCTGTCAGGAGAAGCGCAACTGGCAGCCCAACAACTACCTGTTGCCAACCTCCTCGGCTCCGTGAATCCTGCCGACAGTTGCTGCTGGAAGCAGAATGCAATGCTGCAGCCGTAGTCAACCTGGTGGTGCTGGAGCAGCTGATTAACCAACTACTGAAAGGGATGGTGAAATGGGTCCAGTGCCACCGCCTGGCATCGCTGGATGAGGCAATCCAGCTGGCAGAGGACCATATGGCAGTGTATTTTGGTGGCCAGTGAGCCCTCTTCTCTCTCTCTCTCTCTCTCCCTCTCTCCTCCCTCCCCCTCCCCTTCCCCTCATCCTGTTCCTATTCCCTGGAAACGGGGAATTCCAACCCCAAAACGGGTTTCCCAGGCCAGTGGGCCGTTCAACCTGCTGGTTTGCCCTAACCCTCTATGCTCTCCCCCACAGGCTGGTGAATATGCTGCCATGGGTGTGGGCATGAAGTCTGGGCCGGTCTGCTGGAGCTGCTGGAAACCTGGGCATTTCCAAGACCGATGCCCCATGATGGAGGTGGAGACATTGGTCCGGGTCCCCAATGTGCCAGAGGCCACCCCCGATCGAGCAGGAGTGTGCCTGATACCTGTGAGTATTAAAGGGGTTACAGTCCAAGCCTTGGTGGAATCAGGTTGTAACCAAACCTCCATCCACCAATGCTCGGTTCAAGATGAGGCTTTGGGTACAAGCCGTCAGGTGAAGGTGAAGTGTATGCACAGGGATATTCACGATTACCCGTTAGTGACGGTCATTATTCAATTTTGAGGACAAAAGCATAGTGTTGAGGCTGTGGTTAGTCTCTGCCTCTCCCATCCACTAATCTTGGGTACGAATTGGCTGGCATTTACAACTTTATTAAGGGGAATATGTGTGGATGGGTCCTGCAACAAAATGTTTTGGTGTGTGGTGTGTGATTCGCTGGCTGGGGAGGCGGTACCAGGGCTGTCTATGTTAGCTCCAAGTCAGGAGGACATAAGGGAGGGGGAAGTCTCTGCTTCCCCAGCACTTAAAGGATTCCCGGCAGGGGATTTCCCTCTGGAGCAGATGCAAGATGAGACCCTTCAGCACACCTTTGATCAAGTGAAAGTTATTGATGGTCAACACCTCCAGCCAGACATTGCACTTGCATATCTGTATTTTTCAATGATCAAGGATAGGTTGAATTGAGTGACGCAGGACACTCAGACAAAGGAGGATAAATTCCAATTATTAATACCATGGAGCCGTCGGGAAATTTTATTCCAGACAGCTCATTATAATCTGGTGGTGGGCGACATAGGGCAGGAAAAGACACTGAACCATTTAATGGCCCATTTCTATTGGCAGGGCATTTGCAGGGATGTTCGCAGGTGGTGTTTGGCATGCCGTAAATGTCAGCTGGTGAATCCGCAGGCAGACCCAAGAGCACCATTGCGCCCCTTCCATTATTCGAGGTCCCCTTCAAAAGAAGTTGTATGGACCTCGTCAGGCCATTAGAATGGACGGCATACGGACATCACTTTGTATTGGTTCTGGTGGACTATGCAATGCGATATCTGGAAGCAGTGCCTCTGCGCAACATTTCAGCATGAAGTGTTGAGGAGGCACTATTCAGAATTATTTCCCGAGTGGGGATTCTGAAAGAAATCCTCACTGATCAGGGAACTACGTTTATGTCATGTACACTATGCGAACTGTATGAATTATTGGGCGTTAAATCGATTCGGACCAGCGTTTACCACCCCCAAACGGATGGCTTGGTCGAATTATTTAATCAGACACTAAAGAATATGATTCATAAGTTTGTGCACGAAGATGCTCTAAATTGGGACAAGTGGCTCTAGCCCCTATTATTTGCAGTATGAGAGGTCCCGCAAGCCTCCACGGGGTTCTCCACATTTTAATTATTGTATGGGCGTTGACCGTGGCATGCTTGACATCCTACCGGAAAATTGGGAGGAGGGACCTTCAAACAGGAAAAATTGAATTTACACCGGGAGATAAAGTCTCGTATTGCTCGCCACATCGAGCTCTAAATTACTCGCAAATGGCAAGGACTCTTTGAGTTCACATGGAGAGTTAGGGAAATAGATTAAGAGGTGAAATGAACGGATAGAGGTGGAGCATGTCAGATTTACCACCTCAACCTCCTAAAACTGTGGAGAGAGGTGGTCCCCATGACTTTGGCGACAGTGATTCCAGAGAGGTAGGAGCTCGGACCGGATGTGACCTTAAAAGTCACCGATTGAGTCACCCCGGTCACTTGTGGAGTCCTCCTCTCACCATTCCAAATCACAGAGGTTGCCAGGTTGCAAGGAGAATTCTCTGATGTGTTCTCGCCTCTTCTAAGCCGTACAAATCTCATTGAGTACCATATTGAGTTGACCCCAGAGGTAGTGGTACATAGTCGTCCCTATCAATTACCCGGGCACAAAAAAAAAGTGGTTTGGGAAGAATTAAAGGCTATACTGGATATGGGGGTAATAGAAGAATCCCACAGTGACCGGACCAGCCCAGTGGTTTTGGTTCTGAAAAGTGACAGTGCGGTCCGGGGTGGAGTATAGAAAAGTCAATGAGGTGTATAATTTTGATGCGTTCCCGATGCCTCGGATTGATGAACTGCTCGATTGTTAGGCACAGCAAGCTTTTATTCGACACTGGATTTAATGATGGGATATTGGCAGATCCCCTTAACTTCCATGTCCCGTGAAAAAACAGTGTTTTCCACACTGTTTGGATTAGACCAATTCATGACCCTTCCATTCGTTTTTTTATCGTGGCCCCGGCTACGTTTCAGCGGCTCATGGACCGAATACTCAGACAGCACTCTGCTTACACCTCTGCCTATCTGGATGATATCATTATTTATGGTGTTGATTGGCAGTGGCACTTGCGGAACTCACGTCAAACCCAAAGAAGTGCACAATTGGGCAGATGGAAGTATGGTATCTGGGCTTCCACTTGGGTCACAGGCAAGTGCAGCCCCAAATTGATAAAATTGCTGTGATTTCAGCCTGCCCGAGACCTAAGACCAAAAAGGAGGTGAGACAGTTCCTGGGGCTGGCTGGCTATTATAGCAGGTTTTTGCTGAATTATTCGACTGTCACCAGCCCGCTGACTGATCTCACTAAAAAGGGGGCACCAGATCCGGTCCAGTGGATGAAGCCATGTCAGCAGGCGTTCACGCGGGTGAAAGCTGCACTTTGCGGCGGGCCGTTATTGCACTCTCCTGATTCACTCTCCCTTTTATATTGCAGATGAATGCATTGGACAGGGGGGTGGGAGTGGTACTATCCCAGATGGTGGAGGGGGAGGAGCGCCCCGTGCTGTACATTAGTCGTAAGCTCTCACTGAGAGAGTCTAAGTACAGCACCATTAAGAAGGAGTGTTTGGCCATCAAGTGGGTGGTCCTCACTCCCCAAAACTATCAGATGGGGTGTGCTTTCATCCTCTGTTTGGACCACGTCCCGCTCCAGTGGCTCCAACACATGAAGGATACCAATACGCAGATCACCTGTTGGTATGTAGCTCTCCAGCCTTTTAAGTTCGAGGTGGTCCACAGGGTGAGTAAGTGACAGGCTGGATGGCTCCCTGTCCTGAGTCGGGCGATGGGGGTATTTGGAGATTGGGCATGGCTGAGCGACATCTGTAGAGAGCGAGGCCGGGAGAGGGAGAACGGTAAGGATTGACACCTGTGGGAAATTATATCTACCAGCTGTTCCCTATATGTCACTCACTTGACATTGTGTCGATGTAGTGACACTAGGGGTCACTCTTGGCAGCCCCAAAGACCTCTGCTTTTTGAAAAAAGGCCATTAGAAATTGGTGATTGGAATTTGCATGCCACTCCCCCGGACATACGGGTATAAAAGGAGCTGGTATGCAACCACTCATTCAGATTTTCTCTTCGGAGCCGAGCGGTTGCATTCAGTGCACTGAATTCAATTTCTCCCTACCGATCCCCTCAAACTGCTGAAATGCAGAGAACGCCCCTGGGCACTTCGGTAGAACAAAAGAGTATATTCTAAAAGAGTATATTTCAGTTCTAAAAGAGTGGCACCCACGGAACATCTTTTTAAAGATCCTTTCCGTTTGTGTGTTATTTCTGGTTGCGGTCATTATATCTCTGCTTCTGACAGCCACAATCACTGTCTTATGTGTCTGGGCGCTGCCCACATGGAGACATCATTCGTGGATGGGTCCTGTCCTCATTGCGAGAACATGACCATGGCAATGTTGCGGTCGTGGCTTGCCTTCGTAAGAAAGCAAGCCACCCCAGCGGCTCCCTGCCTCGGACCTTCTACCTACGGGTATGAGGCCGTGTCGGATAGCACTAGGGGCAATTTGGGGACTCCAATGGGAGCACCTCCGCCGGGTAACCCCCCACGGACCTCCCATTCCTCAGCACGCTCGCTTGCCCTCGTCAGGCTCTCGGATGAGACCGCCAGCTCGTCTCAGGGTGAGTTCGACCTCTTATTCAGGGCCTGGGAAGACGATGAGTTATCGAGCGCAGCATCGGAGAGTGGGCTTGTCCGCTCTGACATGGAGGCTTAGGCTGGGCTTTCTCCTTCGGGTATGGTCGCCCAGTCTCAGGCCAACGCGGAGATGATGGACATGCTTTCCCGGGCAGCCGCGAGCGTCGGGCTAGAGTGGAACCCTCCACTCTCCCCTGAAACCTCACGGCTTGATGATTGGTTCCTGGGCCCAGAGCGCCGCTCACGGCCGCACCCCGCCCCGGTCCCTTTCTTCCCGGAAGTGTATGAGGAGCTGACAAGATCGTAGGGGGCACCTTTTACAACCGATCCCGATCTTTCAGCTCCTCCGCGCTCACTACCCTCGATGTTGGGGCGGCCAAGGGGTATTCGGTGATCCCCCAGGTGGATAGGCATTCACAGTGCACTTGTGCCCGCAGAGCGCCACCACCTGGCACGGGCAACCGAGGCTCCCATGCAGGACCTGTAGGTTTAAGTTGTCTCTGATGGCTAAGGCCTACGGTGCCACTGGACAAGCTGCCCCCGCCCTGCATGCCATGGCTCTCCTGCAGGTCCTCCTGCAGCAACAGCACCGGCCCTGCCGCAGCCCACCCCCACGGCTTGGCCTCGGCGTGGAGCCCACCTCAGGAAGCAGACGCTACCCATCTCACGGCCAGCTGCCAAGAACCCAAGGAAGGCTTCGAAGTGCCCCTGAGATGGGCAACCCAGGGACGAGGAGACCCGCTTCTATGGAGCTGGTAGACAGACCACTCCACCCCCCGGTGGAGGGCCGGGAGGAGAGTTTTTTTGTCGCTGCATGCCCAAGGGGCTGCGGTACCCAAAACTTCAACAAAAGAGTGGTTTCCTTGTCCCCTCGTCACGACCACCATCCACCGTTCCATTTTTGCCGGATTGGCGCTCCAGCAGCGGACCCTCCACCCCTGCGTGCCCAGCTGTGGCACAAACATGCCCACACCGGGTTGGTTCCGATGGACTACGGGGACGATATTCCTCCTCCCCCTCCTCGACCAATCTTATGGTGGGCATCAGGAGCCAGGTAAGTGCTTCGATGTCTTTGGACTCAGCACGGCCACGGGGTTCGAGCCCCCTCAATGTGGCGCCTCGGGCTCCGCCCCACCGCAAGGCCCCATCCACCGGTACGTCTGACATGATTGTCCCCATGGTCCTCCTTGCCCGGAGTTTGGACGCGTGGCTCGCGCTTTCCAACCCGTCGCGATGGCTGACCCAGACGCACTAGCACACAGCTGGCCCCCGGGACTACGCAAATACGCATTTCCCCCAGTGAGCCCGCGGTGGTAGACACGATCACTCAAGCTAGGGCTCCCTCTACGAGGCGCCTGTATGCCTTGAAGTGGCGTCTGTTCGCTAAATGGTGTTCTTCCCGATGCGAAGACCCCCAGAGATGCGCAGTCAGATCGGTGCTTTCCTTCCTGCAGGAGAGGCTGGAGGGGTGGCTGTCCCCCTCCACCTTAAAGGTGTATGTAGCCGCCATTTTGGCACATCACAATGCAGTGGATGGTAAGTATTTGGGGAAGCACGACTTGATCATCAGGTTCCTGAGAGGCGCTAGGAGGTTGAAACCCTCCAGGCCGTGCCTCATCCCCTCGTGGGACCTCTCTGTAGTACTTCAGGGTCTACGGGGAGCTCCCTTTGAGCCCCTGGAGTCAGTTGAGCTTAAGGCACTCTCTTTGAAGACTGCCCTCCTGACTGTGCTCACTTCCATCAAGAGGGTAGGGGAACTGCAGGTGTTCTCTGTCAGTGAATCATGCCTGGAGTTCGGTTCGGGTTACTCTCACGTGATCCTGAGACCCCGACCGGGCTATGTGCCCAAGGTTCTCATGACCCCTTTTAGGGATCAGGTGGTGAACCAGCAAGTGCTGCCTCAGGAGGAGGCAGACCCAGCTTTGGCGTTGCTGTGTCTGGTGCATGCTTTACGCATCAATTTGGATTGCACACAGAGCTTTAGAAGCTCAGAGCAGCTCTTTGTCTGCTTTAGTGGACAGCAGAAAGGAAGCGCTGTCTCTAAACAGAGGATCGCCCACTGGGTCGTTGACGCCATCGTGATGGCATATCATGCTCAGGACGTGCCGCCCCCCATGGGGTTACGAGCCCACTCTACTAGGAGTGTAGCAGCCTCCTGGGCCCTGACCAGGGGCGCCTCTTTGACAGACATCTGCAGAGCAGCGGGCTGGGCAACACCCAACACCTTTGCAAGGTTCTATAATCTCCAGGTTGAGCCGGTTTCATCCCATGTGTTGTCAGGTACGAGCAGGTAAGTTCCAGGACAGCTGGCCAGGTGCACCGCTTGCACATAGCGCCTTTCCCCTCCCATGAGGTGAAGATGTGCACTTTTGACTCCCAGTCGTGTTCACAAGTTGTGATCCCTGGATGACTTTCCTCCTTAGCCCTGTGGCAGACAAGTTTGCAGAGAAACTCGCTGCCAGCCCAGTACACATGCTAACTAAGCCCTGTACTGGGGAGGGTGCTCCACATGTGCTGGTTCCCCATAGGTGACCCCATGTGATATATCTTCTGCTAAATCGTTTACCTGTCGGTAAACTGCATCTTCCTTTGGCAGAGGCCCCTCTGCCCTCGGTCACCTTATTTGTAGAAACTCCTCCTCCCTCGGGTAGGACCTACCATGCGACTTCTCCACATGACATACTTCCAACAAGACTCGGTAAGACCACGTGACATATTTCCACTCAAAATACCCCCCCCCCCCACACACACACCTAGGCGGGGTGTGGTCTCCATGGTATCTTCCTCTTGGGAGTGACACCCCCCAATGTAGACATTTATGGCCCCCAGTCGGTTAAAAAATTCCACTCTTTTTGGGGAGAAAAAAGATGAAAAGAGGCCATGGCTGGGCTAGCTTGTCCCTATTTGTTGGGCAGTCGACTTGTTCCTGAAGGACAATTCGACACTCATAAGAGTGTTGGGGGAGGTTATGTGATGGCCTGGTGCGTTGACTACGAGGCACAAAACCGCCAGTCCACGTAACACAGTTCAGCTAGTTGTGCCATTTTTTATAGGGACCCCTAGTGTCACTACATCGACACAACATCGAGTGAGTGACAGATAGGGAAAATCCTGGTTACTTTCGTAACCTCCTTTCCCTGATGGAGGGAACGAGACGTGCCACGACACTGAACTACCCGCTGAAATGGTCAGGACCTTGTCTCGGCTCCTCAGCACAAAACCTGAATGAGTGGTTGCATACCAGCTCCTTTTATACCCGTATGTCCGGAGGAGAGGCATGCAAATTCCACTCGCCAATTCCCATTGGACTTTTTTCAAAAAGCAGAGGTGTTTGGGGCTCCCAAGAGTGACCCCTAGTGTCACTACATCGACAACGTCTCATTCCCTCCATCAGGGAACGGTGGTTACGAAAGTAACCAGGATGTTCTGTGTTGCAGTGAGAGCTGGAGAGGGATAAAAGAGGCAACCCAGACCGCCAGAGAGATGCACGCAGCCGAGTTCTTGTGTGTGTGCATTTTTTATGCTGAAAAGAAAGCTTTATCTGTTTAGACTGAAATGAGTGTGAATAAAAGATTACGTGGATTGTTTATCTGGCTCCCACTTCCTCCTTCAAAGAGAGAACTAGTGAACTGTTACATATGTGTTCATATTAAAGATATGGAGCCGTATAATGTTGCTAGTTAAATAATACTTTTTATATTATTATGACTTTGATGTAGAAGATAAACTACACATTTCGGGTGCCATTCAATAAGAAATCCATAGAAGGCTAAAGACATCACAAAGGTTTTCTGTATGTATTAGGTTCCGTTTTTTATTTTGGTTTTTGGATCAAAATACTTTTCCAATACATGTTCCAAATACATTTTTGCCAAATTACATTTTTTACATACATTTGCCAAGAAACCCTCTAACAGGTTGCCTTATAAAATAAGTAAGAAAATACTAGAACTCTTTCTAGAACAACACCTGTATTATAATACTACTGTACATGATACAATATAGAGTGCATATTCAACCTCAACTTAACATAGAAAAACATGCAGAAGTTGTATTAAGAGAGCAACTCGGTTCATAGTCAAATAGCAAATGCAGGCTGGCGGCATAAATGAAGCATGCTACAAAGAATGAATTAGCAATGCAAAACACAGTTAATCCAAGTCGGCTTAATCCCGAATGAGCCCCCAATTATGTTACTACCCAAGTTTGGGACCAACAGAAGAAGTCAAAAAGGTAAAGGGTAAAAAGGTGAGTTTATTTACAACAAAGAAGAAAATAAAAAAAAAACAGTAAATACGAATATACTAAACTTAAACAATGACAGGTGAGTTGACTAATTTTAACTATCAATTAACTAAAGAGCTGGCAAATCCTCCTAACTCCCGTTTAAAAGGAAAACACAAAAAATATGTTTTTGGGTCAGCTTCTTTACAAACTCTGTCTATTGTAAATGGTGTTAACTAAACAAAGACAAATTTACCATCCTTTTAAAAGTTAAAAAAAAAAAAAAAAACAGCAAACCCTGATAGCACACGTACAGAACATCACCCAGTCGTCTATTTGATGGGTGTGTTTACATCTGGAAGACATATCTGTCACATTCTTTGCTTATCTAGAATACGTCTATAAGACACATGTCAATAAGTATTGCTCAGATGTCAATAAGACATTCAGGAGATGTCTTTGAGATGCTTATGATTTAGAATGTTTGTAAATCTGATCTTTTTAAGATGCTTTCTAAATTAAAGATCTGAAACAGACATCTCAGAGATGTCCGTGTGCTATCTGAAAAAAAAAAAAAAAAAAAAAAATACATGTTTCCAGGGACAGCAGCTGCCACGAAGTGCATCCCGCAACTCTTAAATAGGCAGGACTTCAGGTGTAACTGGTTAGAGTCTCCGCCCCCATTTAACTCGTAGCCTCACACAGGAAAAACAGAAGCAAAAGAGGAGGGGCATGTAACACAATCTTCATGTTCTTCTGCAAGAAGATAAATCTGTTAACACTTTCTGTTGGAAGGCGAGATCTGCTTGCGGTAACAAGGTACCCCGCAGTGGAGAAAACTTCACATGGATGTTCCTGGAAAAGATGTTCCTGAGACACACATGTATTGCTTTGCCAGTTTGGCAACGTGAGGATACTTGCTCTCATTGGTCTCTCAGCATGCAAGTGGATCTGCATCTACGTGAATGCAATCTTCTGTCTGAATGACATTACCTCCTCCTCTATGAACTTGGCAAAAGGTTTAGTCTGCTCCACTGCTGTAAAAACATCGCCAAATAGCTTTGATATGGCTGACTACTTCTGGGGAGATGATTTGGAGAGCTTCTGTTGTGTTGTGGATGGCCTAGCTCCTCATGATAAAATACTGTAGGTTGACCCTGCAAGAATACATTTCACTGTCAAATAAACAAAATTGTGTTATATATCAGTTTTGAAATCAGCATCTTGCCAATGGGTTTAAATACAAACTATTTAATTAATAGTTTCTCAATTTAGAAGTTTTTTTTTCAGTGAATATACAATTAGACATGACATATTCCATGAAAGGACACTTTTCAATGATAAAGCGGCATTATTCATAATTTACACCCGTATCTAAAGTAAAATAAAGCGGAACTACAAAACTGGTTTTCGGCCCCACGAATACAATCTCTGAAAATGTAGAGTTTTCGCTGTCTGGCCCCCCATCCACACATAAACAGTGTTCTAAGTCACTGAAACTGAAATTTTTTAAAACACATTCCAAAGTGAAGACTTTTCAAAACACAATTTTCTGTGATGCATATGGACCGGTAAAAAAGATTTTGGAATACAATGACATAAATGAACACAATTTGCACTTAACAATGTTGTTTCTAAATACTGGCAACCTGCTGGAATTTGATAGACAGTGATGCCGTTTTGTTGTGGTCAGCTGTCATAGGTATAATATATAGGGATCTCACTATGAATTCGGCAACTGTAGGACGAAAGTTCTTCATCTGAAATCAGCTGGTATTTATTGAAATTCAAACCACTGCTCCTAGTGGCCGAAGCTGGAAGTGTTGTGGAACTTACGTACATAGTTTCTGGGTAAAATGTCTACAGATTGGAGGCAAACACAAGTTGTATGGTGAGTTATTTTTAGTTGTAACTGATATAATACAGTCAACAGGAATGTATAATGTATTAACCATATGCCTTAACAATAAATCCTTAACCTGACCATCGGTGGAGTAAAATTTAGTTTTACATTTTCATTGATTATTTGAATGTGATTACATCCTGGTTTTCATGGGACCAGAACCTGTGTCTTTGAGGCTGCATGCTAGCATAATGCAATATCATTGGTGTCACAGGAAAAGGTAAACACATTTAAATGGATAAAAAATATCTGAAAAGAGATGCCGCTTGTCAGTAACTCGGCAGAATGGGGTTGATGTCAGGGTACCTTAACATTTAGTAGCAAAATGTCGATTTCCTGTGTGCCCTTACAAAAAATCTAAACTAGCCGTGTAACCGGTCCTGCTCAACCCACTTCGAGCGGGATTTGAACCGGTGTCTCCGGCATGGGAGGCGGGCGTGCTAAAGAGGAGGCTAAAGGCTACAGCCCCTAGCATTGGTCGCTAGTGCATCTCTTGAGGCTAGGGGAGTGAGGTTTACACACTGACACTACCTACGAGTGGGCTACCGTTTGCCAGAAGTTTGCAGCTCTTCGCTGTTAGTGGTGAACCTCTGGCAAACCTTTGGCAACAATGTACAGTTTGCAACAAGTTTGCTGCAAAGCTCATTTGCATGTGAAAATTATCAGTGGCGGACTTGCGGCAAGTTTGCGGCAAATTTGCAATGAACTCTCGATTTTCGTAAGGGTGATCATGTTGGTTTATCTTATAACTAATGTTCGTCTGTCCAGATAAACGAGTCTGTACCTCTTTTTTGCTTCGCCATCCTGCTGTTGTTTGACGTTAAGAAAAAATGAACTTCAATATGCATGCTCATTATGTTCTTCTGTGGTTTTTGACATACTTTAGAAGCTTTACAGCATAATGCCACCAATTCCTGGCCTGGAATGGTTAGTGAGTTTTATAAAGTCTTTTTATGTTGTCGTGTAGACAGAGACATTTCCTAAAATGTTGTTGGTGTGGACTGGATATTTTCTTAAATGGAGGGCAAAAAACAGCATTTTCAGAAATATCTGAAGACGTGTAAACAAGGACTTCGATTAGCATAAAATGATAGCTGTTGCTCAAATTACAATTGCTTCTCTTGTTGAGGTGGACACCACCTTGATTTTCACAACCCTCAGCTGAACACTTCAATCCTGTTTGCTCCCTTTGTATTTCTGCTGACAAAAACCCCTCTTTGAAGAATGTCATCGCTAATCCTATTTTGTCTTTAGTCTCCACCACACTGCAGACACTGGTGGTCAAAAGTTTGGAATAATATACAGATTTTGCTGTTTCAGAAGGAAATTGTTACTTTAATTCACCAAAGTGGTATTCAACTGATCACAAAGTATAGTCAGGAATATAATTGATGTAAAAAACAGCACCATCACTATTTGAAGTAATTTTTGATCAAATCTAGACAGGCCCCATTTCCAGCAGCCATCACTCCAACACCTTATCTTAAATTGCTAATTCGGTACTAGAAAATCACTTGCCACTATATCAAACACAGTTGAAAGCTATTTGGTTCGTTAAATGAAGCTTAACATTGTCTTTGTGTTTGTTTTTAAGTTGCCACAGTATGCAATAGACTGGCATGTCTTAAGGTCAATATTAGGTCAAAAATGGCTGAAAAGAAACAACTTTCTCTAGAAACTCATTGTTTTGAGGAATATAGGCTATACAATGCTTGAAAATGTCAAAAAATGGAAGATTTCGTACAAAAGTGTACACTACGGTCTTCAAAGGCAAAGGACAACTGTACCTAACAAGGACTGAAAGAGATGTGGAAGACCAGATGTACAACTAAACTAGAGGATAAGTACATCAGTGTCTCTAGTTTGAGAAATAGATGCCTCACATGTCCTCAGCTGACAGCTTCATTGAATTCTACCCACTCAACACCAGTTTCATGTTCAACAGTAAAGAGAAGACTCAGGGGTGCAGGCATTATGGGAAGAATTACAAAGAAAAAGCCACTTTTGAAACAGAAAAACAAAAAGAAAAGGTTAGAGTAGACAAAGAAACACAGACATTGGACAACAGATAATTGGAAAAAAGTATTATGGATCTTAACCCCATTGAGCTTTTGTGAGATCAGCTAGACTGTAAGGTGTGTGAGAAGTGCCCGACAAGACAGACACATCTATGGCAAGTGTTACAGGAAGTGTGGGGTGAAATGTCACTTGAGTATCTGGACAAACTGACAGCTAGAATGCCAAGGATCTGCAAAGCTGCCATTACTGCCTGTGGAGGATTTTTTGATTAGAACTCTTTGAAGTAGTTTTTTTTTTTTTTTTTTTTTTTAATTGTATGAGTTATTTTTCATGTTATTAATGTCCTGACTATACACTGTGATCAGTTGAATGCCACTTTGGTGAATAAAAGTACCAATTTCTTTCCATAAGAGCAAAATCTGTATATTATTCCAAACTTTTGGCCGCCAGTATATATTGGCTACAAAAACTCCCATATATTCCATTACATAATACACATTTAACATTTATTACAGAATTATTATTTTTATTATTATTATTATTATTATTATTATTATTAATGGAAATTCTGTCATCATTCACCATCATGTTGTTCCAAACCTGTATGACTTTCTTTCTTCCATGCAACACAATAAAGAGATTTTATACAGAATGTTAGCCTTGGTCACCATTTACTTTCAGTGAATGTGTTTTTTTTTTGTTTTTTTTTTTTTTGCCTATATATTTTGAAAGTGAATGGTGACTGAGACTGTCAGTCTCTAACATTCTGTCTAACATATTTTGTGTTCCACAGATTACAGTAGGTCACATGGGTTTAGAACAACATGAGGGTAGGGAAATGATGACAGAATATTACATTATGGCTGAGCTATCACTTTAAAGGCATAGTTCACCCAAAAATGAAAATTCTCTAATCTTTTACTCACCTCATGTCATCCCAGATGTGCTTTCTTCTGCAGAACACAAATTATGATTTTTAGAAGAATATTTCAGCTCTGAAGTTCAGTACAATGCAAGTGAATGGGTGCCAAAATTTTGATGCTCCAAAAAACACAGAAAGGGATTATAAAAGTAATCCATACGGCTCCAGTAGTTAAATCCATATCTTCAGATGTAATATGATAGGTGTGGGTGAGAAACAGATCAATATTTATGTTATTTTTTTGCTAGAAATTCTTCTCCCAGCCCAGCAGAGGGCGATATGCAGAGAAGAATGTGAATCAACAAAAAGAAGAATATGAAAGATATATGTTTCTCATCCACACCTATCATATCATTTCTAAAGATATTGATTTAACCACTGGAGATTTATGGATTACTTTTTGAGCTTTAAAATGTTGGGACCCTTTGACTTGAAAAAGAGCTGAGAAATTCTACTAAAAATCGTAATATGTGTTCTGCAGATGAAAGAAAGTCATACACATCTGGCATGAGGATGAGTAAATGATGAGATAATTTTCATTTTTGGGTGAACTATCCCTTTAAGGGCTCTTGTCAGATCTGGATGAATTTGTCAATAAGGTTTGGAAACCTTTCTAGTAATTATTACAGTGAAAATGTGAACAATGTCCCACAGGGATATTATATATAATGCTGAAATATAAACCAAAGCATGATCATGTTTTATTAATGCCTACTTTCACTATTTCATAGCTTTTAGTTGTTAGTTAAGTGTAGTAACAGTTTTCAGTGTGGAAAGAATTTAGGTCATTAGTTCTGTACACAGTACCGCCGTTCCCTAAACACGGAGTACGCAGCCTGCGTAGGGCACCACACGCAGAAATGCCGTCTGTTCGCGCTCCAGTTGTCAATCACACGTTCAGTAGAGCAAAAGGCATTTACACTTAACGTGGATGTTTACATGGATTTAAACAGTTAATCAGCCCGAATTAGCTGCAATAGTTTCCAGTATCCCCGCGAGGGCGCAGAGTAAATGCGTAAATACTGCTCATGACATGTGGTAGGTGGGACAAAGCGCACTGATATATTGCTGCACTGATTTAAAAATGTACACTTAAAAATGTATGTCACAAGAGCCCATATTTACAGAATCACCCTAAAAATGACCATCACCATGACACAGAAAAGCCTGCGTTATCATTAGATCCACAACTTACCTCAGCGTGCTGCCTTAAGTTGGATCTGCAATTTTAATCTTGAAATATCCACTTGTCTTGGTGTTAAGTGAATGCATTGCATGACGAAACAATTATTTTTTCACTGTGTGGAGCGAAGAAAGTGATTCACTTACTTTGAAGAGCTTGATGCTGCTGCAGTGATGGACTCAGCTTGAGTGACAGTCTGTGACAGTACGTGCAGCTGTGTGAACTTCCGCTTTCGTAAAAGTCCCATTTTTTCATTAGAAATTTACTTGAGTGAGAGTAAGAAGTACCCACTTTTAAACCTACTCTAGAAGTAATTTTTTTCCAAAATGTTACTCAAGTAAATGTATAGGAGTAAATGTAGCACGTTACTACCCACCTCTGCTTGTTGACCAAAGAGTTGCCTCTGTTAGCTGGAGGGGGGATCCGATTTTCCCATCAATATTAGGAGCTAATGTGATCATTCAGCCAAAGCAAACAGGATTTGTTCAGGATATATGTTCAGATATTAGTTCTGCAGGTTCAGGAACATGTTGTAAGGCTTCTCACAGATATGTTTTTAGCTTGTCTTGCTAACAAGCTAATTGTCAAAAGTGTGGATTGACAGAGGAGAAATGAACGAGAGATGCACGAGAGAGAGAGAGAGAGAGAGAAAGTGAAAGTGAAATAGAGAGACATAAACAGAGGCAAAAAATATGGCCCTGAAACACGAGATAGCATTCACAGCCGGAAATTTGGCCTTCACTCTGACTATACAACAAAAGCATTTTCATCAAAATTAATTGCAAGGCACAGTCTTCCTTCCTGGACATAAAGAAGCTCTCTTAGTGGGCGAAAGGTCATTTTTTTGCCAGGCACAATTGAATCAAAAGAGCATGAAATGCATAATAAGCATAATAACACTGATAGATGAAACAGAGCTATATGGAATCATTTTAAGTAACTGGAAATCTTTTCCTATATAGGAGGGAAAAAACAGCATGACTCCAACAAAACTACAAGCTTGTTAGTGTCATGGCAGCAGTGGCAATTTCTCAGGGCCAGCAAAGCCTTCTCTGCTGGCGTAACATGCCTAATAAATAAATATTTTATTCTCATTGACCTTTTTGCCTATGTATTTTCAATCGCTTTTCACTCCTAATTAATCTACAAACGAATAGCAAAAAACAAAAAAATGTATCTAATCAGAATTTATTCCTTGATGCTTACAAGCAAAGTGTGACAACTGTTTCACAAATCACATTCCCGAGCCATGCTCCTTAGCCGAAGCAGTGAGAGTTGCACCCCGTCAGGCTTTCAGAATTTCCACAGAATCCCCCAACGATGTAAGTGAATAGGCATCTAAAATCAGATTGTCAGATTCATCAGCCAGTCAGATTGATTTATTTGTTCTTGTGGGTGTGGTCTTTAGGATATGTCCCAGTCCAGGCCTTGTAGCTGGCCTTGAGTGACACAATCACACTTTAAGTGATGTATGTAATTTGAAAGCGAAGAGCACAAGATCTTGCTGACGAGTTGGCTATCATCACTGCTGGTATTGCCGTTGAGAAAGAGATCCTTATGGAATTAAATAACATGAGATGTTCTGCATGATCGTGCGATTGATTTATTAAACAGGAAAGGAGGACTGATTTTCACTTCAAGCAAATTGGTAAGTGCTTTTTGCATTGTTATAGCAACATCAGGAGTTTGAGCATTCAGTGTTGGATCAAGTTTTGAAAAGTAATCGTGTACCCTGACGAAACACAATTTATTGCAAGCAAAATTTAAATCGCAAATATTATTAGAGAGCTTTTTCTTGGTATTAGACCTCCTTGGATTGTGCGTGGACGTGTTTTTAAAATGCCAATTGGTATTATTAGTTGACTGCCTCGTAATGTATGATGGGCATACGGCATCTTATTCATTGTGAAACTGTGTTTTATTAATGGAATGAATCACACTGAAGGCCTAGACCTAAAATGCATGAGCCGCGGCTGCATGGCAGAGTGGTTAGAGTACTCTCAAGACATTAAGCTATAGAGTGACGTGAGTTTGCAACATATTCAACCCATCCTGCCCTGTCCTTTATTAATATCAATAAAAAGCAAAAACAGAAAAAATATTTCTCCTTACCCTACTACACCTGTCCTTTCAGTCCAAATGTACATCCTAACTTGATCGTCACACTTCTAGAAATCTGAATAAGACAGCTGGCATAAAATCTTAGGGAAAGAATGTCTGACATAAATTATGAATTAGGCAAAGCCCATCAATAGCTCTCAGAGTGCTCCTTAATGAGGCATTTACATGAACACAGTCTGGACAGTCCCATTTATCAGTTCTCCAGAGTGACCTATATAAAAAAATTAATGGCCAATACTGGATTTAATAAATTAAAAATGGGTGCTATATTACTGTGGGCATCACTATTACTATAGTTATAAAGGGGAATGGGGCTGTGAGTAGATATCTTTTGATAAATAATCTATTAAAGAAACTTGGGTTACTGTGTGTCATCTCCGTCACCTAAAAGCAAGCTTTATTTTCAGGTGGTTTTAATATGGGTCCTAGTCATGCAGTCTACTTAATCTTTTTAGTGGTGACATGATTCAATGACGAATTTTCAATCTGCACATTTTCAAGAATAATCTCATTCTAATACTCTAAACTCTAAATTATGCACCATTTTCAAGTGTATAAGCCCCCGACACTGAATTATGACAAAGTCATGTATGAAAAAATGATGCAAGGAAAGTGTATGCTGACTGCGGCTAACATACTGCCTTAGATCACATTTTGTGCTCTACAGAAGAAAGAAAGTCACACAAAATTGGCAAAACTCGTCCAATTAAAATGTAGGTTCAGACCTATTATTTTGATAAAGTGCAGGTTGTTGGATAATGTGGCCCAGCCTCTTTTGCTGATTACCGAGTAACCTGCACAGGTGGGTAACCTGCACAGGTTCAAACATCAAGACCTACCGAAACACCAAAACATCCTATTTAGGGATTTGTGTGTTCCCTCATTTACTTGTGCATCAGTATATCAGAATCAGAATGAGCTTTATTGTCAAGTATGCTTACACATTCAAGGATTTTTTTCTTGGTGACAGAAGCTTCCAGTGCACAAACAATACAGCACCAAGACAGAGATAATAATAATAATAATAATAATAATAAATATATATATATATATATATATATATATATATATATATATATATATATATATATATATATATATATATCAGCCTTTATGAGTCAATATTCGCTCATTTACCTAATACTTAGAATTGAATCATTAAATGTACAATAAAAATATATATACACTACCGGTCAAAAGTTTTGGAACACTTGACTGAAATGTTTCTCATGATCTTACAAATCTTTTGATCTGAAGGCATATGCTTAAATGTTTGAAATTAATTTTGTAGACAAATATATATATATAAATAAATATATATATAACAATTATTACGTTTATTTTTAGAAATTTACCTTAATAGGTCATATTGATGCAGTTGTAATGGGTTTGTCTCTGCGTTGTGTTGAATAAAGCACTCAATTGACACCATCTCATGCATTTGGTGGATTTTATTCTGTTTAAACACATTGAAAAGTGGTGGTCAGTCCCAATAATCATGCTCATGCATGTTCCACCACAACCACTCTCACGGCTGGTGCAAATCTTAATCTTTATGTATGAACAATATGGTACAGGTATACAATAATTACACATTATTTAAAATATAAAGGCTGTACCTGTTTAAACACATTGAAAAGCGGTGGTCAGTCCCAATAATCATGCTCAAGCATGTTATATAATGAGGATGAACATTAAATCAAACATTACTACACATAAAACATGGTAGCTTGAGAAGAGAGCATACAATACACTTTCATACATGACAAAACAAAATACATGTCGATGTTAACCCCCCCAAAAATAAGATAAAATAAGATAAAAAATAAATAGTGGGAGCACTCACCCACCACAACCACTCTCTCGGCTGGTGCAAATCTTAATGACCCAACTGGAACCAGTTCGCTACACAGCACCAGCCAATGGGTGGAGAGTACAGCTTAAATATAATTAAAGAGTCATACGCAAAATTAAGTAAAGCAAGTGGGAGCTCCTTTCTGACCATGTTATACAATGAAATATGAAATGGCCATAGAAATAAATACAATAAATTACAATAAAAGATATTGCAATAAACATTATTATTAGACAATTTTCAGTCCTCCTGCTTTTCACAGGTGTTGGCTAGGTTTCCAGAAGCACTAAGAAGAATGTTAGTAGCACTTAAGTAGTACTTATTCTCTAACGGTGCATTTCCCAAAAGCATCGTTATCTAAATAAAAACGTTTGTAAATTAACGAGAGCTTTGAACCACTCTTAAGTCCATTATGTGCAACTTAAATGTATCTTTCTCGCATTTTTCACAGTTTATCAGAGACAAATGGACATTGAATAAATTATATTAATATATTTTGATCATTGGAAAGCCATTGTACACTGTTTTAGAGGATAAAAAAGTGTGAAAAAATCGCTTTGAAATCAACTGGCAGTCTCCAGTCTGCGCATGCAACGTGATAAGCCTAAATTAGGTCTAAAGATAAATCAACATTTAAATAACACATAATACAGTATAATGTTTGATTGGCCTTTTTTGATAATAACAATAGAAAGATTATCTTATTAAAAAGATTTCTTTAGACACATGTGAGTAAAGAGACCCTGCTGTTTAAAACTTAAATAAATAGACCTAAATAGATAAATAAAATATGTTTATCAAAGGAGGTTAGAGTGAGTGTGCAATGAGAGATTCCCTTCATTCTGTTTAGAAAGGTGTATTAGTAGTTCAGTACTGATGTCCATCATTTTAATCCTGTTCTTTGTGCATCTGTTGAGATCCCCTTATTATGATGTGATGCTCATCGGGTACATTCACGATTTATTTCATTTAATTCTGTAATAGAATTAATACATTTCAGCGCCTCGACAAGGTTACAAACAACTTCCATATTTGTTAGTATTTCCACATTATTTTCATTTTGAGAAGACAAACATCTGGACATATTTGCCAAAGTGATCAGCACCTTTGGACCGTACAGCTCCCTTAACGAAGCACTTAAGTTCAACTTTATAACGAGCAATCTACATGCTGGTTTGGGAAACAGGTGTTACTCCATCGTAAAATAAAGAACAACGTCAGTTAAGATGATCATAAATGCTTAAGTTGCAATGTTATCGGAAAACCCAGTGTTGGCTATTTTCCCAAAGATCGAATCTTTAAAATCTGGCAACTCTCCTTTGGCTTACGTTCTGGGCTTCATGGAGCTGCTGCAATGTCACAAAAAATTTCTTTTGATTAGTAGTCTATATGTAAAATAAGAGGTCTGGTGAAAAACGTGGGTGAATCAGATGTTCTATTTTATAGCTGTCCTATAGAGTTGGGGAATGTTACATTCAAATGGAGGCTAAAGAGTAGACAAGCACAGAAGAGAAACTTCTTGTTCAAGAACCATTTATGAGGTTGCAGCTACTGAATTATGACACATATGACAATTCACCTGTTGTCCCAATGTCCTTGCACCCTGAGACTGTCTGAGATCATATTCAGTGTTCTCATAGATGACACTATTCCTGCAAATTGTTGCTAGATTACGAACAGGGAAGAAATAGTGACAACTCGTCATAAACGCGTGTTCCGCAAGACACGCTAATGCGCCAATAAACCTCTAAACACACAGCGAATCAGAAACACGCATCGACGGCTTCTCTTTCATCTGTTTTCCAAAATATGATCAAGTGTGCTTCTTCAAACGCACGTTTTTGTGTCTAACAGCGTTTCTAGTCATTTGACACTCTGGGAAGTCTTAAAGGTCGCTAATTTCATACCCTGCTATGTCATCTACAGAAACATCTACCACACTCCCACGTAAAATAATAATAATAACAATAATATATTAAGTGAGACAAAGCGTGGATACATTATCTTTGTCCTAAGCGCAGTAAGCGGATCTGTTTACAGGCATGACTGTAGAGAGCTGCGCAGTGCAGAGAAAATGAGCGACTCTGCAAGAAGTGCGCCGCAACACATTTCAGTCCATTTGCAAACTGTTCTTATACTCCTGCAGTTTTGATTGGGTGGACTAGTGCCCTCTGGCCCTTATGTGGCCTCGCACCTGCTTTATAGTATTTGTCCTTTTTGAAGCTTGACAGCTCCTGCTCACTATAAACTGTTCTTCTATGGAATAGAGCTGCTTAAAATGTATTTTTTTTTATGTTCCAAGAAAAAGTAACAGCATGTGGGTTTTGAACAACAAATGGGTGAACAAATGAGTGAGTAAAAGTACATTTTCCATTTTTAGGTGAACTACTCCTTTAACTGGTGGCTCATCCTCAAAATAAAATGGTCTCTTTTAAAAGAAGACTCTTATGAGATGCTATACAAAATTCAGAATTAATTAAAGACAAAAACATTTAGAAAATGTTAAACAGATTTTAAATCATTACCTAATAATATTTGCATTAAAAATATATGACACTGTCCTTGCCACAACCTAAAAACTCAATTGAAGCCACAAGTCACAGGTCTTACCGTGTTCTAGTTTTAATCTGAGGT
This sequence comes from Myxocyprinus asiaticus, assembly GCF_019703515.2. Classification (NCBI taxonomy): domain Eukaryota; kingdom Metazoa; phylum Chordata; class Actinopteri; order Cypriniformes; family Catostomidae; genus Myxocyprinus; species Myxocyprinus asiaticus. Next base: position 7,354,254 of record NC_059350.1, read on the forward strand.
GATAACTCTCTACTTTGTGAGATCATTTTCTAAGACAATATCAAGTGAATTTTCTAAAAATCTACTTCAGAAACTTACCAGATAACCACATTCATTCAATTCCTTTACAATATACACACATTCACCCTTTGTCTTTAGTCTGATATGCTGAAATGTCTCTGTCAATGTTTTCACATTCAAAATTATGAATGACATACCAATCACGTAATGTACATGACATCTTTTTAATTAAAAATGTCAAATTTCGCCAAATGGTGAATAGTTTGCACCACTGGAAATTACTGTTGGTCTGTACAACATTTCAGTAATAAAATAGTGGGCAAATATTGCATATTTAGTTGTATACTGACATCTTACATGACACTAAAACACTTAACCTGAACTTCTGACATGGATGTGTGCATACTGCGTGGCGCTGGAATAATCCACAAGGTTCCCGCTCAGCTTCTTAAATTTGAGTCCCACCTTCATCAATTTCATTGGCTATCTCAAATGACATTGATGAGCGGTGTTAGACTACTGTGCACGCTTAAAAAAAAACTAACTTTTTTAAACCATTTTGTTATTTCTGCAACAACTTAATGACAATTAAACAGCAGGTGCATAATGAACTGCAGCAGAACAGCAACAAGGATAAAAATTATTGTCCCCCTCAGTGTATATTGTGGTTATGGCCCTGTGTGTGTATATATATATATATATATATATATATATATATATATATATACAGTTGTGCTCAAAAGTTTGCATACCCTGGCAGAAATTGTCTTTTATTTAAGGATAGTGATCATATGAAGCCATTTATCATCACAGTTGTTTGGCTCCTTTTTAAATCATAATGATAACAGAAATCACCCAAATGGCCCTGATCAAAAGTTTACATACCCTTGAATGTTTGGCCTTGTTACAGACACACAAGGTGACACACACAGGTTTAAATGGCAATTAAAGGTTAATTTCCCACACTTGTGGCTTTTTAAATTGCAGTTAGTGCCTGTGTATAAATAGTCAATGAGTTTGTTAGCTCTCACGTGGATGCACTGAGCAGGCTAGATACTGAGCTATGGGGAGCAGAAAAGAACTGTCAAAAGACCTGCGTAACAAGGTAATGGAACTTTATAAAGATGGAAAAGGATTAAAAAAAGATATCCAAAGCCTTGAAAATGCCAGTCAGTACTGTTCAATTCACTTATTAAGAAGTGGAAAATTCGGGGATCTCTTGATACCAAGCCAAGGTCAGGTAGACCAAGAAAGATTTCAGCCACAACTGCCAGAAGAATTGTTCGGGATACAAAGAAAAACCCACAGGTAACCTCAGGAGAAATACAGGCTGCTCTGGAAAAAGATGGTGTGGTTGTTTCAAGGAGCATAATATGATGATACTTGAACAAAAATGAGCTGAATGGTCGAGTTGCCAGAAAGACTTTACTGCGCCAATGCCACAAAAAGCCCAGTTATAATATGCCCAACGACACCTTGACATGCCTCACAGCTTCTGGCACACTGTTATTTGGAGTGACGAGACCAAAATAGAGTGTTATGGTCACAACCATAAGCGCTATGTTTGGAGAGGGGTCAACAAGGCCTATAGTGAAAAGAATACCATCCCCACTGTGAAGCATGGTTGTGGCTCACTAGTGTTTTGGGGGGTGTGAGCTCTAAAGGCACGGGGAATCTTGTGAAAATTGATGGCAAGATGAATGCAGCATGTAATCAGAAAATACTGGCAGGTAATTTCATTCTGCACGAAAGCTGCGCATGGGACGCTCTTGGACTTTCCAGCATGACAATGACCCTAAGCACAAGGCCAAGTTGACCCTCCAGTGGTTGCAGCAGAAAAAGGTGAAGGTTCTGGAGTGGCCATCACAGTCTTCTGACCTTAATATCATCGAGCCACTCTGGGGAGATCTCAAACGTGCAATTCATGCAAGACGACCAAAGACTTTGCCAAGAAGAATGGGCAGCTATACCACCTGCAAGAATTTGGGGCCTCATAGACAACTATTACAAAAGACTGCACGCTATCATTGATGCTAAAGGGGGCAATACACAGTATTAAGAACTAAAGGTATGCAGACTTTTGAACAGGGGTCATTTCATTTTTTCCAATATTCCAATTACCAATTCTCCAAGGGTGTGCAAACTTTTGCACACAGCTATATATATATATTTATATATATTTATACACATGTGTGTGTGTGTGTGTGTGTGTGTGTGTGTGTATATATATGTGTGTAAAAGTTTTTGAAGATATGAGACAACATGTCCATCAACATGATGAGATGTTTTACAGCCAATTCTCTTTCTCAGAAAACAATGGAATAACACTGACTGCGAGAGCTGTTAGGTTCTACATTGCTAACAGATTTGTGAAAGGGTTAGGTTAAGGTTAGAGGTTGATTTGCACTGTAAATTCTAGACAACTTTGCTTATTTTGATCAAGAATGCCCACTTTGACAGGAAGAAACCACCAAAAACTTCAAAGATTAGATATCACAACTTACTGGTAAACTTTGGCAAACCCAGTGAATAGTTCTTCCACAAAAGCACCCATTTTATCAACCCATACGATGGGATGTACGTTCAATTGATTTTAGTCAGAAAGAATGTACTTGTTTTTCTATTACATATTTCTCTATTTTTTTCCCACGTACTGACAAAAACAATACAACAAAATGAAGAGCAAAATCCCACATTAGGTGTGTAGTTGATGTTTTATCTATCTATTTTATCATTCAGTGGTTTCTCAATCTACTTAGACTTACAATGCTTTTGTGAAATGCAGCCCTGACTGATCTCACAGTGAAATGGGAAACAGTAGGTTGAATTTTATTTAGCTTAAATCGGTCTCTGCTCACTGAAATTCGAAACACTGCCCCCAGTGGCCAAAATGGTAAGTGTTGTTGAGCGTATGGGCACATGTGAGCCCCATTTTCCAGGTGTATTGTCCACAGAGGGGTACCAAAAGCGCATTGTGAAGCGAGTTGTTTTCAGCTGTTCAGGATGTAATACAGTGAAGAGGAATGCATATTTTATAAATTGTACCTCCAAACCCAAACCTAAACCTAACCATCAGTGAAGTAAAAATGTAATGTAAGTAACCTCCGAATCATGCTCGTCACTAATTATGGGAAGGCAATTACTTCCTGGTTTCAATACGGGATCCGAACCAGGGTATCTCACCCTGCTGATGCAACGCGCCACAAAGCATGGTAAACGTTTTGGAGCTGATGCAGAAATGTCTGATAGGAGATGCTGCTTGTCAGTGAGACAGCATGCCGAATTACCGATCATGCTAAATCGACGCCCCTAACTCGAAAAAGAGTTACCCTTTGGTAAATACAACTTTGTGGTACCGTTCATTTGCCCTCAACTTGGAAATATGATAATTCAGTCATGACTTGAATGCACCATGTGTCACAAAACCTAGTGAGCTCCCTAACTAGATAGCATTTTTGGGTCAATTGCGGTCCGTGACAGAATTTTCAGATGAGGCAAATGTATAAATTAGTATCGAAAGATCAAACCAATATGAGGTTGCAGTGGGTCTAAATATCATGTAGTGCTATTACGATATGTTTTTTGTTCGTTATTATGCTCCCATCCTCTCCCTGATATCTTAAAATATATATATGATCAGGTTCTTCAGTATTTCACATCATTAGATCTTCCACTTTTATTCCATCGATATTTTGACTGAAAGCTGATTAGCTTTAATGGTTACCTCTGATAATTGTTCTCCCTTTATTGTGCCTAACTGGTCATCTCATACTCTCTTTATCTCTCTCTCTCTCTCTCCCCTCTGTCCTTTTCTGTAGCACCAAAGGCATAATAGATGTCAAATGGAACGCGGCAAAAATCCCCTGTACCCTATTCATCACTCTTAATCATTTCCTGCAGATTTCTCAAGACCACGATTATTGAACACATCTATCTTATTCCCTCTCTGAGACTGGACAGAGACAGATGGCACCGGCACAGAGATTTAAGGACTTCCCCACACCATCAGATAGCAGCTGACAGTCCTTAATTCTTCTAAATGATAACTGCCCTTTGTCCAGACTACTCAACAGACAGGCATGCTCACCCACATAAATGCAGAGATACATGCACACACATGAAATACCCAATGGTACACACTTGAAAGTGTAATGTCTATTGCTCCACTGTGGTAAATGGTCTGAATGAACAATGTGTGCATTGTGAAACAGCCCAGCGTTCGGATTGTGAAACAGAAAGTCACGTGTAAAGGAAAAGTGTGTAGACTGTGAATGCGACCAGGTTGTCAAAGTCAGTGTAGTCCATAGTTTTATTACAAAATGGCTTTATCATGCATTAAATATGCATTTGACATGTTTAAAAATGGCTTTAAATTGCAATTATTTGTATGAAGTGCTTACAGACAAAAGTTTTTATCCCACCCAACATATTCATCAAGTCTAAAACTAACACAGATCAAACATACTGTGGGGTCCAAAAGTCTGGGAACACTAGTGATTTATTTATTTGTATTTCAAATTATATTACCAGCAAAATAATTGGTGTGATAGATAAAAAAAAATAAATAAAAAAAATAATCGTACATGAATTATATTATTTCTTTAAGTATTTGGCATGTGCCCCTTTTGGAAAACCTGACAATCCATGTTATCCAGCATGATTTGAGAATGTTACAAAGACCATTTTGTGTGCTTCAGTGGAGGCAAGAAAATCTGACCTTTTGTACAAAGAAGTTTGTTTCAAATTTGCTTATTTGATTAATGACCTACAAACAGTGCAGGATCTTTAATGTTTGTTCTTCATTTCAAATTCCAAAAACTTAATTTTTATTTTCTAGAAATGGGTCTTTTTAGTCCTCAGGAAATTAGTCACTGACAAAGCCAAAGTTACATAGAGAAGTGCTTATTTTCACCAAGCCTGAACAATATATGAGAGAAGAGCACATTTCTTTCCACCTCCCTTATAAAATTTGCAACTAAAGTGAATAATTTATTTACTTAGCAAATTCAAAATTACATGTTCAACAGCATTAAAGTCAGGTCAGATCAGTGGTGCCAGAACCATTGAGAAAGTGAGGTAGAAGAAACTTAATACATAAATTATGTATTCAAAGTGACACATTACTCATCCCACAGTCATTTTCACAGACAGACAGACAGACAGACAGACAGAAATAGATAGATAGATAGATAGATAGATAGATAGATAGATAGATAGATAGATTGACACCTTTTTTTGGGTAGAGGTTTAAGCCCAATTAAATATGATTTGCTTCTTCATAATGAACTGCATGTTCTAGAAAACACCAAACTAATAGTTCCACAGAATTAATCTTATGTACAAAAGTTTCCCTGAAAACTACTGTTGAGACTGGCTTTTGATTGTAAGATTAAAAGAGTTTGTGTCTGACAGTGGATGTAGAGCCAAAACTTCATCTATTAGTAACATAAGAAACTATCATCATTAATGAATATTATTTAATGCATTCCATGTGGAGAAACTACCTCATGACTTAGGGGCCGTTTACACGACAAAGTTTTCAACTAAAAACGGAAAACTTTTTATGCGTTTTGGCTGTTCGTTTACACGGCAACAGTGTTTTGGGGCCTGAAAACGCAAACTTTTGAAAACGGGTTTCAAAGTGCAGGTTTTTGAAAACGATGCCATTATCGTCTCCGTGTAAACATACAAAAACGCAAATTTGTGAAAACAATGACGTTGTGCGCACACGTATTACGTGTTATATAAAGAATGATGGATTGATAGGCATCAATTTGAGATGTATAATTATCAATATGAATACTGGTGTCTGTGCAAATAACAATAATCAACAATTTATTAATTTGGCGTGTTTTGTATGGAGTGTGAACATTGTACAGTAGGCAGAACCTGCAATTTGAAAATCTTGAAATTAATGTATGGATTCAGATGGGAAAAATGTATTTGTATTTTAAATGTTATTTATTTATTTACTTAATTTTATGTGATGTACCTTTACCCTGCAATTCATTCACCCACCGCTTATATAGCCTATTGACAGAGATGTGATGCTATGTACAGTATTCAATGATATGCTTAGAATATGAAAACATGAGGCAGTGAAAATGCATGTTAGATCCAGTGTACACAAGACCCCTCTCTCCATCAGAAGATATCCATATATCAGAGTTCTGTCTCATCAGTCAACATCAACAGCTTATATTAACTTACTCTCCTACCAGCCCAAGAATCAGCAAGGGGAATACAGAAGAAGGCAGGAGACGAAGTGATGGTAAAAATGAGCAGAGTTTATTGAATAATCATGAGAGTTCAGTCTATAGGCATGCGCACGAGTAATTCAAAACAGCGGCGGACTACAGGACTGTGTTTATGCTGCTCAAGATTTTGAGTTTATTGATGCTTCTCCAGCAAAGTGTAGATTTACTGCATCACTACTACGACCAGCGATCACCATCTTCATCGTTTGTATTCACCGCTCCGTGGAAGAAGACTCATGTGCGCAGGCGCGTGGTGTTTCTTTACAAAGTGACATCACCAACAACTGGCCTGGCGTGCATAATACACCGTTTTTAGTCGTTTTTGCGGATCCATGTGAACAGGGATCGTTTTGACATCATTGTCGTCTGTATGCTAAACTTTTCAAAAAACGCAAAGGAAAAACTTTTCCATTTTTAGTACATCGTTGTCATGTAAACGTACCCTCAATCATAGTTAAAATCTGATTTTATGTCAAAGCTGTGGTCTAGTGCACGATTAGTTCATGTGCCTTGACTCAATGAGGCATAGTTCTAATGTGGGCAACGTGAGTTTGAATCTGACACGTCATTTCCCCCCCCTTCTTGTCCCCATTATTTCCCTTCTCTCTATGATCCTATAAAAAGTGCCCAAAATTACATAAAAAAAAGGCACATTTCCGCTCATATTTGCAGAGGCCAGCTTTTACAAGTCTGCAGGAATTAAAATGAGACTACTGTAGATTAAACACAATTGTACTGTAACTAGTCCCATAGAGATTGCTTACCTGATATGCAGTTTAATTATGAAGGCACAAATTAAGGTTGTATTTTATCCTTTTCCCTCTAAGCATGGGAATGCACCTTATTAAGTCAAGAAGTAATGGTCTAACACTTCTTTAATACAATCACACCATCTCAACATAAGTACCTAAGAACCATCGAACAACATCAAGCATGATGCAAACAACAGAAGAACAGTAAAAAGACCATCAGCAGGGATGGACTGGCCAAAGGGAGCTTTTCCTAGTGGGTTGGTCGACTTCTGGGATGGCTGTCAAAACCAAATATACAACCTAAATAAATATTTAAAGGTTCTGACATTGTCATGCCAGTGTCCAAATGAAACATTTCTCATTCAATGGTTTTTCAGTTAGGTCACAAGCTAGCCAGTTAGTATAATAGCTAAGCACACCGCTAACATATAAGCCTGCTAGCTTAGCATGCCACTAGCAAATATCCTGATAGCTTAGCATGCCACTAGTGTAATTGCCTGCTATCTTAACATGCTGCCAGTTGATTAGCCTGCTAGTTTAGCATACGGCTAACTGATTAGCCTGCTAGCCTGTAGGCTGCCCTATGCAATTTAGGTACTACAAGTTGCCACTGTTTAAAAATGAGCAGAAATGCTATTTACTTTATCTAGGAGGGATTGGTTGTGCTTTATTTTTAAAGGGTTTTCACTAATTTTCTAATTTGTCAATTGCTTACAGTGGGTTTATTGAAGTTTAAACTAAGCTGGCTTAATCATTTAGCATCATGTCATGTTTTTATTGTTGGCTTTCATGTCTGTATAAGTTTGTGAGCATTTTTTGAAATGTCAGTAACCTTTGTGGTATTTTAAATGCTGTTGGGTTTTGTCGGATCAGTGTGTCACCCTTACAAAATAATCTTAACTAGCCGCAAACTTGCAACAAATTTGCCACTTATTATTTTCACATGCAAATGAACTTGTGATTCACTGCTAATGTTTTCCAGAAGTTTGCAGCTCTTCACCGGTAGTGGTAAAGCTGCAGCAAACCTTTGGCAACAATGGATAATTTGCCGCAAGTTTGCTGCAAAGCTCATTTACATTTGAAAATAATCAGTGGTGAATTTACAGCAAGTTTGCAGCAAATTGGCCATGAACTCTCGATTTTTCGAAGGGCTATTCATTGTGAATCTGTATTTTCTTAACAGCATGAATCGCATTATAGGCCTAGACTTAAAATGCACGGGTCGCTACTGGTTTGTATTGTATGAAAAGTGATTAACCCAATAGGTTATTATCTGCTAAAGGTTGTGATGGGCTGCTATAGGTCCCTGGCTGTTGTTTAGTCCCAGATCATCCATGTTTATCAGCCCTGTTAATCCAAAATTCCTCATGGCACTGTTAGCCAGTGGAAAAGCAAGTTTTATCTCACATTTAAAAGTTATCTTACATTTAACTGGGGTCAGAAGTGGAGGCAAGTTCACCCCTGCACTGTTATATCTACTCATTAATTATTGATTCTGTTTTTGTTTGAGAGCTTTGGAAGTTATAATCATGCCCCAAACAAGAGCTGCGTCTTATCGGTTCTCCCAGTGGGATCCGCCCTCTGGATCATCACATGACCTTTGGCCTCAAATTCATATGCATGGATCACAATTTAGTCCAGTTAGCCAAAAGTAATGGATGTAATGGACTCTTGACAAAGGTATGTGGGAAGTTTCTTACTTGTTCAGACCTTTTTTAAGAATACAATATCTTCATTTGTTGAAAGGCTGTACAGTATATTGCAGAGATCGCAATAAATCAAAATGCATGTATTAATATGAAGGATTCTGATGCAGCTTATGGACTGGCATGTTATGGTAATGGTCTCTCTACCATTTCGGGTCTTGACATTTTCCTACAGCTATTGATCCATCTAGTGAAAACAAGATTTGGCTTGCGAATATGATTTCACCCCAGTATCATGGACAAAAAGGATCACCTGTGCTTTGCTCTCTAAAAGGTTCAACATATATTGAACTGAGTTGAACAGATATTTTGAATTTATTATGGAGAGATATTACAGAATTATTGCAGAGGGAAATGGAGTCCCCCAAAACAACAGCAAGCAGCTGCAAGCCATTTAACTCATTTCCATCAATAAACTTGAGGTCTGTTGTCCACAAATAGCATATTTAAGTAAAGTAAAATAGACAGTCAGTCGTTCATTATCACAAAATAATCCCGAGAGGGTGATCAGGACTCATATGACTCTGACAGGGTTTATTTTGCAGCAGTGACCAGCTGACTGTACATTATCCTGCTTATTACACAGTTGCTTATTGGATAAATAAATACATTTACATGAATTATTGATTTGAGTTTAAATTATGTGGAACAAATTTAGTTATATGGAGACTCACCATTGGTCACTTGTCCAGTCAGTCCATTCTAATCCTGAATTTGCAGTACCACGATGAAAAAAAGAGGTCTTAACCATGTCAACAAGTCTAGATCAGTAAAACATTCAACTGCTGATATACTAAATATTAGCACTCTTGGATCACTGCTTTTCCAATCAGATGAAAGGAGTGCAGCTAACTGTTGTATTATGCTTCATATTGCAGAGTTGATTGTGGTTATTTCCACAGATTAGCAAAAATAAAATAAAGAAATAAAAAAAAGAATCTATGTGTTGCAGCCTTTGGGGAAATTAATTAAGTTAAATAAAAATCAGTGACAGCTTTATCTATCTGACTGTTAATGTTGTGTCTCAAGGCATTTCATTACAATCCTCAAGTGTTTTCTTTGTTAATGAGTTAATGTGTTACCTATTACAAAATGCGCCCTGTAAGTGACACACACATACACTTACAGCCTGTTTTAGCAACACAGTTTTCCTCACCCCACTTGCTCATTTGCAGTCATTAATTAATCACTGCTTTTTATGATCAGTTGCAAACTAAAATATATCATAAGACATATTCTAATAAACTTTGGCTGATGTATGCTTGATTCCTTAAGCCCCTATAAAGTGATTTCCAGGCAATATACTGCATGAGTCAGGGGCATGTTATATGAATTTCTATCCATCTGATTGTACTTCCTAAAAGCCTCATTCGGCACACACTTCCTCTAAACACATTTCAATGAGGATAAATACTAGGAATAAATTGGGCATAATTGCTAATATCATATAAAGGCACACCAAAAGCTCACGTCCCAGTACAAAGGAGTAACCTTATGGGTTGTATCAACTGCAGAGAAGAAAAAAAAAGAGTAACTTACAGAGAGAGAGAGAGAGAGAGAGAGAGAGAGAGAGAGAGGGAGAAAGGAAAAGGAAAGAGATAATTTTTTTTTTGTCATAGCCAGCACAATATTTTTTGCACTCTGAATGGTGACAACCCTTCACTCTTAAAAAGAAAAGTGCCACCAAGAACCAAAAAGGGTGTTTTGCCACGATGCCATAGAAGAAACTTTTTTGGTTCCACAAAGAACCTTTGAAGAACCTGTGACTTTGAAGAACCATTTTTTCCCTTAGTGCCACAAAGAACCTTTTCAGGTGCTACAAAGAACCAAAGGTTCTTTGTTGAACCACTCAAAAAAAGGTTCTTTATGGCACCAGTTGATCCAAAACCCTTTCATTTATGCTTTTTATTTATACTAACCCTTATAAATGAAAGGGTTAATGTTAAAATAATTAAATTAATTTGTTAAATAAAACGTCGTGGATGTAGTGACACTAGGGGTCACTCTTGGGAGCCCGAGACACCTCTGGTCTTTGATAAAAGGCCAATGAAAATTGGCGAGTGGTATTTGCATGCCACTCCCCTGGACATACGGGTATAAAAGGAGCTGGTATGCAACCACTCATTCAGGTTTTATGCTGAGGAGCTGAGACAAGGTCCGGCCATTTCAGCGGGTAGTTCAGCGTTGTGGCAGGAGGGACACAACATCTCGTTCCCTCCATCAGGGAACGGAGGTTACGCAAGTAACCACGATGTTCCCTATCTGTCGCTCACTCGACGTTGTGTCGATGTCAATCCTCTTGTATTGCGTGCCACTACCTGGGACGAAACCAGTTCCACCCGGAGGTTGTAGAACCTTGCAAAGGTGTTGGGTGTTGCCCAGCCCGCTGCTCTGCAAATGTCTGTTAGAGAGGCACCCCTGGCCAGGGCCCAGGAGGCCACTACACCCCTGGTAGAATGGGCTCATAGCCCTACCGGGGGCGGCACGTCCTGGGCGTGATATGCCATAGCTATGGCGTCAATGAGCCAGTGGGTGATCCTCTGCTTGGAGACAGCGCTTCCTTTCCGCTGTGCACCAAAGCAGACAAAGAGCTGCTCAGAGATCCTAAAGCTCTGTGTGCGATCCAAATAGATGCGTAAAGCGCACATTGGACACAACAATGACAGGGCTGGGTCTGCCTCCTCCTGGGGCAGCGCTCGCAGGTTCACCACCTGGTCCCTAAAAGGGGTCGTGGGAACCTAGGGCATATAGGCCACAACCCACTGCCTTTTTCGGTATGATGAAGTAGGGGCTGTAAAACCCCTTCTTCATCTCAGCCGGAGGGACAGGTTCTATTGCACCCTTCCGTAGGAGGGTGACGATCTCCGCGCGCAAGGTAGCAGCGTTTTCATCCTTCACCAAGGTGAAGTGGATACTGCTGAACCTGAGCGGACACCTTGCAAACTGAATCGCGTAGCCAAGTCGGACGGTCCGGATCAGCCATCGCGACAGATTGGAAAGCGCAAGCCACGCATCCAAGCTCCGTGTGAGGGGGACCAAAGGGACAATCTCGTCGTACGTACCGGCGGGTGGGGCCTCGCAGCGGGGCGGAGCTCAAGGTGCCACACCATGTCGTGGCCGTGCTGAGTTCAGGGACATCAAAGTACTTACCTGACTCCTTGTGACCACCCCCAGAACAGCCTGGTACGGGGGAGGAAGAGGCCTGTCCTCATGACCTGTGGAGACTGTCACATCGGGGGCGGATTTGTGCCACAGCTGGGCGCTCAGGGGTGGGAAGACCGCCGCTGGAGCGCCAAACCTGCCAAATAGAGTGGTGGACGGTGGTCGTGATGATGGCCGTGCACAGCGGATACGTGACACAGGGAACAAGGAAACTTGGGTACTGCAGCCACTTGGGCATGCAGCACAATTAAATGCAAAGGTAACAAAAGATTCTCCTCCCAGCCCTTGACCAGGGGATGGAGTGGTCTGCTTACCAGCTCCAGAGCAGTGGGTTTCGTTGTCCCTGGGTCGCCCGTTTCAGGGGCGCTTTGAAGCCTTTCACTGGTTCCTGGCAGCCACGAGATGGGTGGCGTCTGCTTCCTGCAGTGGGCTCCATGCCGGGGCCGGGCCGCAGGGGCGAGCTGCAGCGGAGCCGGTGCAGTCACCGCAGGAGTACGCCCTTGGCGACGAGCAGACGAGGTGCGGGTTCTTGAGCCGCGCCGGGGCAGGATTTGCCGTTTAACCTCCGTCTGCTGCTTCACTGCTGAGAACTGCTGGGCAAAGCCCTCGGTGTCGCCGGACTGGCCAACTTGGGAAATGGGGGCAGCAAGGATCCGTGCCTTGTGGGCCTCTCCCATCTCGACCAAGTTGAGCCAAAGGTGGCGCTCCTGGACCACCAAGGTGGACATCGCCCGCCCCAGAGACCACGCCATGACCTTCGTCGCCCGGGGAGTGAGGTCGGTCGCTGAGCGCAGCTCCTGCATCAATCCCGGGGCGGAACTACCCTCGTACAGTTCCTTTAGTACCTTGGCGGACTTGCAGGAGAGCCATGGTGTGCAGGGCGGAGGCAGCTTGTCCAGCAGCACCGTAGGCCTTGGCCATCAGAGACAACGTAAACCTACAGGCCTTGGACGGGAGCTTTGGGCGCCCGCGCCAGGTGGCGGCACTCTGTGAGCATAGGTGCACCGCGAGCGCCTTTATCCACCGGGGGATTGTCGAATAGCCCTTGGCCGCCCCACCATCGAGGGTAGTGAGGGCGGGGAAGCTGAAAGATTGGGACCGGGCAGTAAAAAGTGCCTCCCACGACCTTGTCAGCTCTTCATGCACTTCCGGGAAGAAAGGAATGGGGGTGTGGCGTGGCTTTGAGCGTTGCTGCGAGCCCAGGAACCAATCATCGTGCCGCAAGGGTTCAGGGGAGAGCAGAGGGTTCCACTCTAACCTGATGCTCGTGGCTGCCCGGGAAGGCATGTCGTCATCTCCGCGTCAGCCTGTGACTGGGCAACCGCACCCGAAGGGAGGAGCCCAGCTGAGGCTTCCATGTCCGACTGGACGAATAAGAGGTCGAACTCGCTGTGAGACGAGCTGGCGGACTCATCCGGAAGCCCGATCGGGGCAGACAAGCGTGCTGGGGAATGTGAGGTCCGCGGGGGGATACCCGGCAGAGGCGGTCCCATTGGGGTCCCCAAATCGTCCCCAAATTGCCCGCAGTGCTAGCTGCGCTGGCCTTATACCCGTGGGTAGAAGGACCGAGGTAGGGAGCCTCTGGGGTGTCTTGCTTTCTTACAAAGTTAAGCCATGGCCGCATCGTTGCCATGAACATGTTCTCGCAATGAGTACATGACCCATCCACGAACGCTGTCTCCGTGTGAGCAGTGCCCAGACACGAAAGACAGTGATCATGACCGTCAGAAGGTGAGAGATAACGAGTGCAACCAGGAATAACAAAGGAAAGGCATCTTTAAAAAGACGTTCTGTGTGTGTCGCTCTTTTAGAGAAATATACTCTTTTAGAGAAATATACTCTTTTTTTCTGCCGAAGCACCCAGGGGCTTTCTCTGCAGTGCACCAGTGAAGAGGAGGGAGAAGCCGCTGAAATGCACCGTCAGATCCAGCAGAGGTGAATGAACAGTTATGGGAATTCAACTCAGTGAGCATGACCGTTCGGCTCTGAAGAGAAAATCTGAATGAGTGGATGAATACCAGCTCCTTTTATACCCATATGTCCGGGGGAGTGGCATGCAAATACCACTCGCCAATTTTCATTGGCCTTTCATCAAAGACCAGAGGTGTCTCGGGCTCCCAAGAGTGACCCCTTGTGTCACTACATTGACACAACGTCGAGTGAGTGACAGACAGGGAACCAGTGGTCAACAAATACAAAAACTCCAGGAGTAACAAGACTTAACACATTATGGTTAACATGTTTATTGCCTTTACAGTATACATTAATAATGCATGCATGAGAGCATATGAATACAAGGCACTAACATTTCATCAATCAACACAAAATTGCACAATATAAACAGTGCAACACAAAAATCTTATTTTTAATGGAATTACGTACTGAGAAGAGGAACATCTAACTTTTGAGTGTACTGTATTTCATCATTGAGAAACAAGCCACCTTGTAGCAATCAATCACTGCATTTAAGGAACATGAATGCAACTGGCTTAACTGTTTATCTTTTCATTTAAAAAAGGGGGGTGGAGGAGAGTACGACTGACGTCTTAAACATTAATACAGGTTACCATTGCTCGGTTTGAGGATATTTTGAGAACCGAACTAGCAGTAATGCGCAGCAAATTTTCCTCCTAACCATGTGCTCCAAAATTGACTTTCTTACTGTGGAACAGAAGGAGCAGAAAAAAGTGATCAACAAACATGCTAGACGTATAGATACACTTGAACAACAGGTGGTAGATCTATAAGACCTCAGCAGGCGCAGCAATCTTCGGCTGATAGGGCTACCTGAAGGGGTCAAGAAAGATGATCCAATCGGCTTCCTAAAGAGATCATTGCCCATCTGGATTCCATCGCTAGCGGGCAAAGAGATAGCAGTGGAGCGAGCACACCGAATCTACTTCAGAACTTTAGCGGACCACTCTAAACACAAGTGTTTCTTTTCAAGCTCCTACACTAAGGCGACAAGACAGCACGGCCTCATAAAAGCAAGCAACAGTGCAATGCTGAGCTTTTCCCCTAACTTCTCTCCGGTGATGGCAAAGCAACTGAGCTCCTTTGCTTTGATAAGGAAAGAAATGAGAGAGGCAGGGATGCAGAACTTTCTCCTATACCCAGCCACGCTGAAGGTTGTCACGAAACGCGGCAAGCCCAAGCTGCTGTATTCCCCGGAGGAAGTGCGGAAATTCCTAAATTCGACTGCCTGACCTCATTCTTCAAATGTCGACATGGAAGAAGAGGCCGTCATAGTCAGTTAACTTGTGTAACGTGAATAATATGTGATGGATGACTGCTGGTAGCTCTTTTATGCAGGCAAACAGGTGATGTTCTACTAACCTAAAGACTTACAGGATTAATGTACAATTTACTGTATTTGTTCCCTCACTACAAGGAGATCAAAAGGTTTAATTTATATTTTCTTTATCCCTGCTTTATCACTGATGTGATTTAAGTCACTTATTCTTTCTCAGAATGAAGGTTAATGTCAGTGTTTTAATGTTGTCCAGGCCGATGCTGATGTCATGGATTTTGATAGGGGAGGGTGGAGGACTGGGGCTTGTTCTTACCCCAGCCTGCATAAATTCAGTGGGGTGGGTTTGTTGGCTGCTATGGGGTTGTTCTGAGGGCGAGGGGTGGGTTAACGGTAGACTTATGACAAAATATTTGCAGTGGTATTACTTTGACTCTTTTACTCAAGTTATTTATTTGTTTGACACCAATGAATGAATTGAACATATTAAGCTGCAATATAAATGGTTTAAATGGCCCCCATAAACGTACAAGTTTTATGGAATTACTAATATGGTTTAATCCAGGAATCCCATTTACAGAAAGAAGATGTCCACAGATGCAACAATAAATTTTATGAGGTGATTTCTTATTCTGCTGCAGATAACAAAACGAATAATGTTTTAATAATAATACGGTGAAATTTAAACATCTATATATTAGACAAACACTGTGATTCAGATAGCAGAATGACCTATATAAAGGCTATGATAAAGAATAGTAAAATAGCGTTTTTCTCAGTTTATGCACCATGTAGTCCGGACTCATTTTTTTCCTCTGTGCTATCAACCCATCTCATTAATATGGCAGATTTCGAAGTAGTGATGGGAGCAGATATGAACACTGTAATGTCACACAGTCTTGATAGATCTGGAGACAATGTTTTACACTCCCAAAGTATTGCTACTGAAAAACTCAGACAATGTATATTTTCATTAGTAGATGCATGGCGTTCACTCAACCCATCTAAGAAAACATATGCAAATTTTTCAGCTAGATACAAATCATACTCACGGATCGACTTCATATTTGCTTCCTCTACCTTGTCTTCGATGGTACTCATAGCCGACATTTGCCCCATATCTCTTTCAGACCATAGCATCAATCTGTTGAAACTTGCACTTACCCAGCGCCCTCTATGAGCCCCTAAGTGGCGACTTAATTCAAAATTACTGCAGGACAAAGATTTCTGTGCTCATTTGAGAACTAAATTCTCAGAATTTATTGGCATTAATAAGGGCTCAGTAGATGATCCATGAATACTATGGGAGGCAGCCAAGTCAAGTCAAGTCAAGTGGCTTTTATTGTCATTTCAACCATATACAGTTAGTACAGTATACAGTGAAACGAAACAATGTTCCTCCAGGACTATGGTGCTACATAAAAACAACATGAAACAACATAAAACAAACACAGAACTACATGAGACTACACAGAACTAAAAGACCTACACATTTCTATATAAAGTGCATGTGCAAACGTGTGCAAACAATACAGTATGGTACACTAATTACTGAACAATAGGTACAGTAAGAGACAGTGCAGTGCCGACCAGTACACAGTTCTAGTGTGAAAGTGTCAGATGAAACATGTAGTGCAAAAAGACATTACAATATAATAGAAAATGCTGTGAATGTAAACATAACATAGTATTCAGCAGATAAGCTAATACTATATATGGACATATATAGTATATATAACTGCAGGGGGTCCAGTGAGGGGGCAGCTGGGTCTTGATGTGCCTCATGACGAACCTCTCAAAGCACTTCATGATGATGGGTGTGAGTGCAATGAGACGTAGTCGTTGAGGCAGGACACTGAAGACTTCTTCGGCACGGGGACGATTGTGGTGGCCTTGAAGCACGTTGTAATGACAGCGCTGCTCATGGAGATGTTGAAGATGTCAGTAAGAACATCCGCCGGCTGGTCTGCACATCCTTTGAGCACTCTGCCAGGAATGTTGCTTGGTCCAGCAGCCTTCCGTGGGTTGAATCTGCATAGAATTTTCCTCACATCAGCTGTGGTAAGACTGTTTCTATCCTGGTCGTTGGGAGGATGGATGGTCTTCCTCTCTGCCACGTCACTCTGCGCCTCAAACCGAGGGTAGAAGTTGTTCAGCGCATCTGGAAGAGAGGCATCACTGTCACAGGCAGGTGATGATGTCCTGTAATTGGTAATGGCCTGGATGCCCTGCCACATGCGCCACGTCACCGCTGTCCTGGAAGTGGCTGTGGATTCTCTAGGCGTGTGCATGTTTTGCCTCTCTGATGGCCTGGGACAGTTTGGCTCTCGCTGTTCTCAGGGCCACCTTGTCACCTGCTCTGAAGGTGGAGTCTTGGGTCCTCAGCAGTGCACGCACCTCCGCAGTCATCCACGGCTTCTGGTTGAAGCGTGAGGTAATGGTCTTGGAGAGAGTGACGTCATCGATGCACTTACTGATGTAGCTGGTCACTGATGCCGTGTATTCCTCCAAGTTGGTGGAGTCGCCATCGGTGGCAGCCTTCCTGAACATGTGCCAGTCAGTGTGCTCAAAACAGTCCTGAAGAGCAGAGATGGCTCCTACTGGCCAGGTTTTCATCTGTTTCAGAACCAAGGGCTTTATAAGGAATAATGCGATTTCATATGCTTCTTTCCGATAAAAATTTCATAATAGGAAAATATTTGACTTAGAATCCCAACTTTAGTTAATAGAACAGGCAAATCAGCATTCCTTTTCTGATAATATTGCAATTAAAATTGATATTATCAGAAAAGAGCTTAATCTGTTGTGTAGATCCAAAGTAGAATTCCTTATCCAAAGATCCAGACAGAATTACTATTTTCACGGGAGCAGGCCCAGTCATTTATTGGCTTTAAGATTACGCAACATTGAAAAATTTGCTAATATTACAGCTGTAAGGTCTCATTCAGGTGAGATTCTGTTTGACCAAAAGAGTATAAATGGAACTTTTCGCTCCTACTACTTTGAACTATATAGTTCCAGTATTAAAGGTGAACCTGCTTCCTATACTTCCTTCCTGTCTACTCTTAATCTCTCCCATCTGTCAAAATCAGACTCCACGTCCTTAGCTGAACCTATAACGCTCGATGAATTAGGAACCGCGGTCAAAGGCATGAGTAAGGATAAATCCCCAGGCTTAGATGGCATACCAGTTGAGGTCTATTTAATTTTCTGGACTGAACTGGGTCCACTTATGTTAGACATGATAAATCACTCATACAGCCATTTTATCCCTACTCTTAAAAAAAAAAAAATGTTCATGTTCTAGCTAATGACTACTTTCTTTGATAGGCACAGATGTGAAGATATATGCAAAAGTTTTAGCCCAACGTTTAGAAGGCTTTATGACTAATCTGGTTCATCATGACCAAACAGGATTCATTAAGTTGCGCACCGCCTCAGACAATCTTCGAAGACTGTATCATATAATCTATGCAGCAGAACAGTTAAATTATCCTTG
The DNA here is from genome assembly GCF_019703515.2 of Myxocyprinus asiaticus. Taxonomy (NCBI): domain Eukaryota; kingdom Metazoa; phylum Chordata; class Actinopteri; order Cypriniformes; family Catostomidae; genus Myxocyprinus; species Myxocyprinus asiaticus. Next base: position 7,372,880 of record NC_059350.1, read on the forward strand.
TGCCGTTTTTTTCATTAGATGCAATGAAGGCATTCGACCACTTAGAGTGGAATTATCTGTGGGCAGCGCTAGAACATTTAGGTTTTGGATCTGGTTTTATAAATATGATTAAAATCCTTTATGCTAATCCTACAGCTGTCATTCTTACAGGCCAGATATGCTCACAACCTTTATATATCGGAAGAGGCATCTGTCAGGGCTGTCCTCTTTCTCCATTATTGTTTGCTTTATCTTTAGAGCCGATAGCTCAAGCTGTACGTCAGTCTGAATCTATACTTCCCATAAATGTTTAGGGGTTGATATCTTTCCAACTTTACAGGACATTGTCACAATGATTTTAAATGGGATCCTAGTGAAAGTCACCTCAGATCTTGCAAATTGGACACATCTTCCAACTTCACTCCATGCAAGAATATCTGTTGTCAAAATGAACATCCTCCCTCGTATTAATTTATTTTCCTCCATGATTCCATTACCCCCACCTGTTGGCTATTGGAACAAAATGAACTTTTCTCGATCATTTCTCGATATATCTGGAATGGTAAATGTCCCGAGTTAAGATATCTACTTTACAGCGCAGCAAAACAGATGGGGGTTGGTCCTTCCTGAATTTCCTGACTCTTTCACACTTTGTGCGCTGTCGGTTTGGTTCAAATCTGATGTTTTCGTTTCATGGTGGGCAATTGAAGAATTATAATTGTAAATTCTATTTTGTACTGTTTGTATTTGTACTGAATTGTGCACTCAATAAAAGCAATTGTTCACAAAAAGAAAAGTGGAGATACATAACCACTGTCATTATAAGTCAGTGGTTAGGAATGTTAATTGTACAATCATAACATGGATGATTTATAGAAAGGTCAGCATTTTTACACTCAAAATACCTTGTTTAATCATGAACTTAGTCTGGTAGAGCACGACACCATGACAAAAAACATCTTAAACCTTGAAAAATAAAAGTGTGTCATTTAAAAATCAAGACCACTTACAAAGACTGTCAAAAGCATCAATGTAACTGACAAAACACCTACTTTATTGTATGTTGACAAACGTAATGAGATTTCTTGACTCCATCTGCCCATGCATTCAACATGTTGGACAATGCTGTACTTATCTTCACCATCATCAACGTTGTCTGAAACCTTGCAGACATACAAGAATATCTTCATTATTTTATTCAGCTATTAAATCTAGCTGCTAATCTATAAATACTGGAAAGTGTGGTGAAGATAGAGGTAACTAAATTTGGCACTTATCATACTTTACATGCTGTGCAAATTTGCATTTTTCTTCATTTCTGAAAGCTCGATTACAGCCAGTAATGGAAAAAAAAATGTAAACTAATAATAAAGCTTAAATAATTTTAGTGCTTCTACACATACATCAGTGGTTTTATTGTACACTGCAAAAGAAAACAAGACAAAAATACATATCTTTAATAATTAATGAGTTTTGGGATTTTATTTTTTTTTTTAGTAGGAGGCTGTGGGTCCTCCCTCATCAGAAATGGAGGGTACCGTTAAGTGGTACAGGAGTGTTCTTTGACATTACATGTTCACAGCCACGGGCCGTGCATTTTAAGTCTATGCCTTCAGTGCATTTCATGCCATTAAGAAAACACAGTTTCACAATGAATAAGACACCGTACACATATCATACATTACGTGGCAGTCAACTAATAATACGAACTGACATTTTTCCACGCACGAAAGTCTGAACCAAGGAGGTCTAATACCAAGAAAAAGCTCTCTAATAATATCTGCGATTTAAATTTTGCTTGCAATAAATTTTGTTTCATCAGGGTACACGATTACTTTTCAAAACTTGATCTGACACTGAATGCTCAAGCAGCCTAATTTACACTTAGAAAACTCCTGATGTTGCTCCTCCTTTCCTGTTTAATTAATCAATCGCACAATCATGCAGAACATCTCAGGTTTTTCCATAAGGTTCTCTTTCTCAACGGCAATACCAGCAGTGATGACAGCCAACTCGTCAGCAAGATCTCACGCTCTTCGCTTTCAAATTACGTATATAATTTAAAGCATGATTGCGTCACTCAACGCCAGCTAGAAGGCCTGGACTGGGACATATCCTAAAGACCACACCCACCAAGAACAAATAAATCAATCTGATTGGCTGACAAATCTGACAATCTGACTTTAGATGTGCATTCATTTGCACCGTTGAGGGATTCTGTGGAAATTCTGAAGGCCTGACAGGGTGGAGCTCAAACTCACATGCTGCTTTGGCTTTGGCTTTGGCTTCGGGCATGTGATTTGTGAAGCAGTTGTCACACTTTGCTTGTAAGCATTGAGGAATAAATTCTGACTGGATACATTTTTGTTTTTAGCTATTCATTTGTGGATGAATTAGGAGTGGAAAGAGTTGAAAATACATAGGCAAAAAGGTCAATGAGAATCAAAGGATGAAAAAATATTTATTTATTTGGCATGTTACGCCAGCAGAGAAGGCTTTGCAGGCCCTGAGAAATCGCCACTGCATGTTCAGTGCTGCCCCGGCTGAAAACAACAAAAAGCATAGAGTTGTGAATTTCTTAAATATATTTATGTCATCATATGCTAACATTAAATGTTAAACTGTTGTATTTCTAATATATATCTATTATAAAATGACATTACCTGTTACCTAGTAAATCAGAATAAAAAACAATTTGAGGTCTTTCACCACAGACAAAATATGATCTGTTCTTTGAATTTGTGGGAACTGCCACTCACTCATGCTTAGGCACTTTAATAGTGTTGAGCCAACCAGGTCTCGCATAAATCACAATATTGGCTATTATTTTGCATAGCACTCAGTTTGGTCACATCAACTGTAGTGTGAGACACAGACAGGAAAAAAAAAAAAAACATGTTGTCAGTTTAAGTTAGTAAATCAGGGGTTTTAATAATCACATTTAATTCTGCAAGACAATAGGAAAGCAAATAGGAAAGAATACTAACCAGTCTCTACTTAAATGTAGAAGACCATTTGCTCCTCACATTGGTCTACAAAAGTTGTGATCGCTTCCTTTCACCAAAAATCAAGTGTGCTCCCCATCAGGATATGGATATATGGAAGATTACTGTTGCTTATGTCCTCAGAATAGTCCAGATACACGTGTTCATGTGAGCTGTAAAGGTGTCAGATAGATTTGATTCTAAGGAACAATGCAGACAAAGGGCAAGACCTTCCTCCAATTGTCTTAACTTGTCTTTTCCTTAGATTTGTTAAGCAACTTACACAAATTTATACTTAAATTACAAAATTTACATTATGAAAACAAACAGTTCAATCCAGTAAAACCACGTATCTTTGCTTAAAATAAAAGACAGTGTTTGTATAACTGAACTTTATTATTCTCTTAAAGATAATTATTAGCGTAAAATGTAATCATTAATTGACCGTGCGTGCGAGTTAACACACACACACACACACACCATAGACATAATGGTTTTTATACTGTACAAACTATAGATTCTATCCCCTAAACCTAACCCTACCTCTAAACATAACCCTCACAGAATACTTTCTGCATTTTTACATTTTCAAAACAACATCATTTATCATGATTTATAAGCTGTTTTCCTCATGGGGACCGACAAAATGTCCTCACAACGTCAAAAATTTCGGGTTTTACTATTCAAATGGGGACATTTGTTCCCCACAAAGTGATAAATACCCGCATACACACTAGGGATGTGCGCTATGACTAATTTGAAAGTAGTTTTAACGGAAGTTTTGTAACCAACTAGTCGACTAGTCTAAAGAGAAACCAACCTTCAGAAAACAGTAAAAAAAAAAAAAAAAAAATGTGTTTATGCAACCCATTTCAAATACTTAATCTGTTCCAAATCCGATGCTAAATTCCACTGAAAAGGGGCATTTATCTGCGACGTGCTCGCCTTGAATTATGATCGTTGTACATTAAATATAGAACATGACACGCATTCACTGAATCAACATTAGCGAATAATTAATAGACATATTTATAGAAAACAATTGAATGAATAATGCTGGATTAATGGAACAACCATTAATAGCCTGTTCTAAACGGAAATCACCAAGTAAAAGTTACTTAACATATTAAAACAGTCAGGACATTGTTGAAAATAATTAACAGGTAGAATAAGCCAAATCTATGAGAAAGAAAAAAAATGCTCTGAAAAGTTGCGCGTATTTCAAAACGTGCAGTCATGCATTAGCCATTGATCTAATATGACAGCTGTTCGGTAAAGAACATTAACCAATGACAGTTACGATGTAAAAAAAAAAAAAAAAGTAGCTATAGGATAGAAAAAAATAGGCCTGTGATGTAGCCTACAATAAACCTAATGTATTCTAAACATGACTTGTACACAGAATAAAATATAGTTTAAGCCATTCAGCAGTCGGCACCTTGTTGAAAATAGCCTTCTTAATCAGCAGATTAAAAAATGGCATACCTAGCCTAAAACAGTTATTTTCTAGGCTACTTACTCAAAAGCGTAATTATTTGGATGAGCAAAATGAACCCGTCGACATGGTCCGGTGAAAGACGGGACTGGACTCACCTGAGGCGTCTATCCTGCACTTGAAAAAGTCCGCTCAGTGGAAAAATAATGTACAAGCATGCACAGATTTAAAGAAGACTCAAATGTGAAAACATCCATAGGGACTTTCAAATGTTTGGAAAGCCGATTCCCGCACCACCGAAGTGATTTCATAACTACTTTGCTGAGTTTGCTTGTCTAGCGAGAGGACATTTTCCTGCACACCGCGAGTGAGAGAGGGAAGAAACACGTGCAGCCTGAGTTGAAATTAATCTCTGTATCTGCTCCAGAAATCCTCTTTTTTAAATAATATTTGTATTATTAATTCTATTTAAAATATGTAACATTAATATGACAGTAATTTAAGTGCAGCCTCTGTAAAAATATAAAGCCAAACGTAAATGTGTAAAAATTATTATCAGTTTAATGGGGGGAAATATTAACCGACTAGTAATTCCAGTGTCGACTAGCAGCATCAAACCGTCTAGTCGACTAGTCTCGCACATCCCTTATACACACACACATACACACACAGAGCTCCACTTAACGGAATCAACCGTTAGTGCACACGCGCACATACACACAAGGAGCTCCACTTAGCGGACGTTAAAGTTTTTCAAGTTTGAAACTTCCATCGGTTTCACTATTACCGATTTTGTTTTTGTTCGCCTTACAAAGCAAAATCAAAACATTCTGACACTAAAACAATAGTAACGTGTCATGGGTCAGTCAACACAGAATCAGCCAAAGTATTATCAAAGACTCAGGAGGATACAGTAGTAAATGCAGGATATAGGTTTATTGTAGAGTTAGGTCCAATATACCACAATACACTGAGTTGGTCTCAAGAGCTACTGAACTGAGGCTATGGGGGTTCATCTTTTACAGTCTAGTTGCCCCTCTTTCTTATTGTTGCTTTTTTAGATTGACATATTTCTAAAAACTGTCGGCGTCATCATATTATTGCTTTCTTAGATTGATGTATTTCTAAAAACTGCCTACATCATCATAATCACACCACTGTATTCCCACTGTCGTCAATCAGCTTCTTGTATCTATTTTAATATAATGAGGGTTGGTGGGCGTGCATGGGTTACTCCCCACCTCTCACAGAGTCAACCCCTCTTATATTCCTTCTATCATTGTTCACTGTCTTCCACTCATTCTGGGTCACATTTCCAATAATACAGAATTATATCTTAACCATCGCACTGCAGACAGGTGAGCTGTTTTTTCTAACAGTATGATTGATACTGCATGTGGGACCAATAGGGTCAAATGTTGATAACCCACCAAATCTCTGGAAGCGAGCACTGCTTTTTCTGCAGCAGCAACAGCTCTAAGGCATTTGGGCAGTCCAGCTACCACTGTGTCTAATTTAGATGAGAAATAAGCTGCTGTCCTTAATTTTCCCCCATGGTCTTGTGACAGAACAGAAGTCATGTAACCTCCTTTTTCATCCACAGCCTGCACAAAAGGCTTAGTCATGTCAGGCAGTCTCAATATGGGGGCAGATTGTAAAGCCACCTTCAGAGAAGAGAAAGCTTCATGTCTGAATTCAGTCCAAACTACTTTGTCATGTGCTGTCAGGCCTTTACCATGTATCATTGCAGACAGTGGAGCCTGTATTTCTGCACAATTAGGAAAGTACTTCCTACAATATGATGTCATACCTGAAAAAAAAATCATTTGTTTTTTGGTGATAGGCCATGGAATGTTTTGTATGACCATATTTCTTTTGGGCGAAAGGGATTTACCCTCAGCTGTGATCACATGGCCCAGGAATGTAACCTACAGTAGGGAACCAGTAAGGCCAAGAGGTCTTCGGAGCACTTATTCGGTAGCTCCGTTGCTGCTGGTTCATTGTCACTGCGCGACGCCCCCTAGATGATTGTTGCTGATGCACATAGTGTCTCTGTGTCGACAGTTGGGTCCCCCAAAGACGACCAGAGGTGTCCCTGAGCAGCTGTGCCCCACGGTGGCCAAGCTACAAGCACTCAAAATTGGACCGTTTTTCTTACAGTTCTGCAGCCGAACGCTGGGTGGCACCACCACGTCCCACCACAGGCTTATTGCAATGGGCTCCCTCTCCATTCAAATAAACCACAGGTGGGCTCTTTTTCGGGGAAGCTGGGGGCTGACCACAAAAACCCTAAGTCCAAATACCCACTATATTGCATCACTTCCTCCTCGGGGTGCTAAGGACCACCCCCATGTCCCACGGAGCCACTAAATGGCCCCTTACCAGCTATTTTGGGGAAGAGCCCACGGAAGCAAGCCTTTGATTGGCCGACCGCGGGGGCGTGTCCGGGAGGGGCGGGGCTGACCATGAACACACTATTTGTCCACCTTCCCACTATATTACAGGACTTTGTCCCTGGGGGTCCATGGACCCCAGGGGTGTATACAGAAGACTCTATTGTATACAGTCTTCTTATTTTGTGTATACTGTATATTGTATATTATTAGGTGTATATTGTATATTGTGTTGTGCAACAAGATGTGTAAAATGTGTTATGTGTAAATCAGATGTTTATTGTAATTGTCATACTGACAATTGAAGACATACTGAGAGGGCTAATGATTTCAGTGAAGTTTTGGTCGAAAATGTCAGAAAATACCTTTAAAGGACTCTGGGCAGGCACAGCGGGCCCCTGCCGTGTGCCCCATGAGGAAATGGATTGAAAAATAATAATTGGTGTCAGGAATGCATAAAAACACATTAATGGGGGCATGTGGGATGCCTGGGTGCTGCCCAGCACGAATTAGGGTGATGTATGGCATCGAGGGGCACACTGTGGGCAAAGTCATGCCAAAGTGGTATTTAGTGGTTAAGGAGACAAATAGTGGTTCTTTGGATGGAAGGAAGACTATGAGTAAAAATAGTGGGTAAGGGGGACACAGGAAGTGAGTTCGTGGACAACAGGAAGCCCATTTAGAAGAATAGTGGGTAAGGGGGACACAGGAAGTGAGTTTGTGGACACAGGAAGGACTAGTGGTAAGGGGGATAAAAAGGGGCTCTGTGGACACTGTTTACATTACTAAATGCCCCATGGGCAGTAGTTGGTTCGTGGACACGCCCCAAAGTGATCATGACAACTCAAGACCACCCCTAGAGGTGTACATATGGTGAGGTAAGGAGGAAAATGAAACTTACCCCAAAGTAATGGCAAAGTGACAGATGGCCTCCAAGTTAGTGTCCAAGTGGGAGTACACAGAAGGGGTATGATCCATCGCCCCTACTATGGTTCCAGTGGCAATTAAAATGAATAGGGCTCGATCCCTCGAACCACCTAGTTTCCCTTACCTGAGGCCTTACCACTGCAATTTTGTTTTGCTTACTTTGTGGCCATTCTCAGCCATGTGTTTCAACAGAGTCAGAGTGTCAGCTTTGTATGCTTCCTCTGTGGGAGAGCAGATAAGTAAATCATCAACGTACTGGAGCAGTGCACTATCTTTTGAGAGCTCAAGGCCTTCTAAGTTATCTTTCAGGGCCGCATTGTAAATTGCAGGACTTTCGCAATAACCCTGTGCCAATCTTGTCCAGGTGTATGTTTTCCCCTCAAAGGAAAACACAAACCAATATTGTGAGTCTTTATTGACCTGTATGCTAAAGAAAGCATTAGACAGGTCGATAACAGAGAGCCACTTGCTATTTGATGGAACCTGGGACAGAATGATGTGTGGGTTGGGCACATTTGTGGCATACGCATGTACGGCTGCCTTCACAGCTTGTAAATCTTGAATAAATCTCTATTTTACCAGCTGGCCAGCATCTCTTATTTTCTTAACTGGAAAATTGGAGTACGCACCGGTGACGTTTGGCACGGCACAATTCTGCCTGATTTTAATAATGAGTCAAATACTGGTCGAATGCCTTCCATGGCTTCAGTTTTGATTGGATATTGTGCTCTGCACAGCTGAAAAAGTGTTTTTTTTTTTGAGTGATCACAACCGGTTCAGCGCTTTTCATTAATCCCACATTATATTTACTTTGGGCCCAAAGACAACTTGGTATTTCAGAGAGCTCAGGAGGATCTTCACCAGATGTGTGGTTGACCCTCATACATGTCTCATCAACTTATCTGAACATTTCTGTCTACAGTTATGCCTAAGGGCAGCTGTAATCTGTGAGTAGCATGCTTAACATTGTATTGAACCCCTTTTTTAGAGGTGTCTTTCCAATCTGTTTCAAATACACAATTATGCACCCACAGTCCTAAATCTTCCCATTTGACGTCAGCTGATTTATTTAATGAAATATGTGGGCTAGCCCCCAGAAAAAATTTCTCTCTGGTAGCTGAACTCCTGCCACATAAATTTCACATAAATTATGACACATAAGCAGTGCAATGCATGTCACCCTCTTTTAGGAAACCTAATGTTCCCTGTGGTGTGTGCTCATGTGTGTGTTGCAATAACTGTCTGCCCACTGTGTCTTGTGATGCTTCTGTTGTAGAATATTTGTATAAAGTTGAATATAAATTAATCAAGTATAATCAATGTAAATATAGCCATTTTATTCTACAATTATTTCTGGTGGTCAAGCATATGTCTTGCTGTGTCTGTCCCTCACATATGGTAAACCGAGTCACCTGTTGTGACACTAGAGAAAATATATGGTAAAGGCCCCTCCACAGATGTGTTCAGTGACATGATTGGTGGTGGCGTAGTGGGCTAAAGCACATAACTGGTAACCAAACGGTTGCTGGTTCAGTTCCCACAGCCATCACCATTGTGTCCTTGAGAAAGGCACTTAACTCCAGGTTGCTCCAGGGGGATTGTCCCTGTAATAAGTGCACTGTAAGTCACTTTGGATAAAAGTGTCTGCCAAATGCATAAATGTAAATGTGTGGAATGTATTTGCCACTCCTTGGTAGATCATATGTATAAAAACGGGTACTAAGCCAGATGCTGTAGTTGCTCTCAAAAGCAACTCAGCTTTTTTATCTCTGATAATAAAGTCTATCTTCTGGCAACAAAACCCCAAGACTTCAAGAGTGATCTTTCACAGAGGTGGCAGAAGCCACAACACTATGAGGTGCCATTCATATTCGTAGAGAATGGGGGTGGGAACATGGGACATTTTTTTTTTATATCCAAGTCCCTCAATTCATCTGTTGTTGATTGTTCAATTGGAAACATCTTTGTCTCAGATCACGTCCTGGTGAGTTTAGAGGTGTTGCCACATATGGAGAAAAATAAATCATATAGTTGCCACTTTAATGTATCCCTTTTGCAAAATCCTGATTTTCAACAAATTTTAAAGGCTAAAATCAATGTTTATATGGAGACCAACTGGTCCTCGGTATCCTCTGTGGGCGTGACTTGGGAGGCACTTAAGGTGGTTCTTAGGGGTTGGATCATACAGTATGCCTCATTCATCAAAATAAAAAGCACGAGAACTTGTGGAGTTGGAAGGGAATATTTAAAGTGCAGAGGCAGAGCTGAAGTGCAGAATGTCGTCTGATAGCATCAGAGAACTGACCCAATTGAAATACAGATAATATACTATTTTGTCACGGAAGGTGGATTTGGTTATTCAAGGCAAGACAGTCATACTTTGAGTCGGGGGACAAGGCAGGGAAGCTTTTGGCTAGATATATAAAGCAGAGAGAGTCTTTTTCTACCATTCCCTCAGTGAAATCGGCTGGTGGTAAAATTTTTACCTCGCCCATTGATATTAATAATGCTTTTAAAGAATTATATCTTGATCTCTATAGTTCCACGTCTTCATCTACTGATGAGGATATTAGAAATTTTGTGGAACCATTATAACTCCCTAAACTAAACTAAGCATAAAAATTAGCTTGATTCTGAGAAAACTTTGGAGGAGCTTGGCAAGGTAATTAAGGCCTTGCCTACAGGCAAGGCTCCGGGGCCAGATGGCTTTGCCATTGAATTTTTTAGATCTTAAGCTACAGAACTGGCTCCACTTTTGTTAGAAGTTTATACAGAATCATTAAAGAATGGAAAGTGCCAACCATGACACAAACCCAGATCAGTCTGATTCTTAAAAAAGACAAAGATCCAAGCAAGTGTAAAAGTTTCCTGATCCATATTGTCAAACATTTTGGATAACCGATTATGATATGGATAATGATTAATAACATAAGGTGTCTCATCAATATCAATATGTGGTCAGTGGTTAATGAGTAGACTCCGGTCACGGCCATCTCACTTGATGCTGAAAAGGCATTTGATATGGTAGAATGGGATTATCTTTTTAAGATTTTGGAAATATATGGGTTTGGGAATACTTTTATTGGATGGATTAAATTACTTTATAGATACAAAGTAGCGGTGGTACAAACAAATGGATTAATTTCAGATTATTTTACTCTGGATAGGGGCACCCGGCAGGGTGGTTCTGTCTTGCACTGGAACCATTAGCAGCCGAGATAAGAAGGGAAGATGATTTTCCAGGGATGGTGGTGGGAGGTGTGGCGCATAAGCTATTGCTTTACGCAGATTATATTTTATTATTCGTCTCCAACCCCACTAGATCTATGCCTTGCCTCCACAGAATTATTAATTCCTTTTCTAAATTCTCAGGATACAGAGTTAATTGGTCTAAATCCAAAGCTTTGGCTCTGACAGCATACTGCCCAGTAACTGCTATCCAGCCGGGCCCCTTCCAGTGGCCCAAACAGGGCATTAAGTGTTTGGCAGTTTTATTCCCAGCAAATTTGTCTGATATAATTAGAGTTAATTTTGATCCCTTAATAAAAGGGTTTTCGAGTGATGTGGGCATGTGGGCCTCATTACATTTATCTATGATTGGGAAGGTTAATGTTATTAAAATGAATTGTATTCCAAAATTTAACTACCTGCTGCAAACTCTCCCTGTAGATGTCCCCCTCTCTTATTTCAAGCAATTTGATAGCATAGCGAAGTCATTTATTTAGAATGGTAAGCGTCCCAGATTACATTTCAATAAATTACATAGGTTGATTGACAAAGGTGGGCTAGGCCTACCCAATATTTTGTATTATTATTATTATGCATTTGGCTCATTGGACGCTTCCACCTGAGAGAGCCCCTCCCTGGTTTGGTATTGAACAGGAAGTCCTTGCCCCTGTTTTGCCATTGCAAAGCCTTTCTATCACACTAATCTGAGAAGTTAAGTTACACCCCGTTATCCCGCATTTGCACACGGTATGGACAAAAGTGTCCAGAGTGTTTAACTCGGACATTTATTTAAATGTTGCCTTGAGCATATGGCAGAACACAAAATTATGTATTAATAAGTCCCCTTTCTGCTGGTCAGAGTGGATTGTGAGGGAGGTTAATACGCTCTGTGACCTATATGAGAGTGGAGTGTTGAGATCTTTTGAAAATTTGGTTCAACATTTTGGGATCCACAGATCTCAGTTTTATAGGTATTTACAACTGCACCACCTGCTCTGTACTATTTGTGGGAGTAGCATACACCCCCCTAAAGCGGCAGACACTCTGGGAGTGGTGATTACTGCTTTTGGAAAAGGTCATGAAGTATCAGTGTATTACTCCCTGCTAATTCAGATTCTGGGGGATGGAGCTTTAACTTCTATCAAGAGATTATGGGAGAAGGATTTCAACTTGGTATTGGAGGAGGGAGTGTGGGCTACGATTCTAAAAAACATCAAGTCTGCATCTAGAGATGCAAGGGTGTGCCTTATGCAATTCAAGATTCTACATACATTTTATTGGACCCCCTCTAGATTGTATAGGCTTGGTCTTCAAGACACCCACCTGCTGGCGATGCCAATCGGAGGATGGTGACACATGTTTTTTGGTGGTATATTGAGATCCAGTAATTCTGGTTGAAGGTTCAGAGATTTGTGTGTGACGTGGTGGGCACTCGGGTTACTTTTTGCCCTCTATTCTGTGTTTTGGGCGATGGGGGCGGTCATCGATGTGGGGAATAGTCACATAGAGAATTGGGTTCTGACCTGTGTGATGATCGCCAGGCAGATTATTTTGGAGGGTTGGAGGTCAGCTGGTGCGCCCCCATTTCGGGAGTGGTGCACGGAGATGGGGAGGGTGGCGGCTTTTGAAGAGGTGTCATTTGGAAGATGGGGTAACTTAGATTTGTTTGTTGGGAAATGGGGCAATTATTTTGAGTTTTTGGAGGGCTCTCAGTGTAGGGCGTGGAGAGAGTAGTGTAGTTTTGTATGATTATTTTATATATATATATATATATATATATATATATATATATATATATATATATATATATATATATATATTGTGTGTGTGTGTGTGTGTGTGTGTTTGTTTGCTTTTTTTCTGTATATATACACTCATGTTTGACCATGGGGATGTTTGTTGGGGGGGCGGGGTTGGGGATTGGGAGGGGGAGGGGTGGTTGTGGGGTTTAAATATTGTTTGCATATATATATATATATGTATATATATATATATATATATATATATATATATATATATATGTATATGTATGTTTTTGCTTTTCTTTATTAGTGTAAGATTTAATAAAAAAAAAAAATAATAATTACAAAAAATAATGTTTCACGTATGAATAATATTGATAACATTTTGAGAATGATCACCAAAGACATTGAAAGCACACCATTAATTTGCAGTGAGCTAACTTTTCACCAGTTTCAAAAATATTCACTTGAGATTACTTAGTGTAATGTTTTTATGGTCTAAAGAAACTTTTGGCACTACAAAGAACCTTATATGGAATGGAAAAGTTCCACAGTTGGTATCAAATCAAATCAAATCACTTTTATTGTCACACAACCATATACACAAGTGCAATAGTGTGTGAAATTCTTGGGTGCAGTTCCGAGCAACATAATAGTCGTGACAGTGATGAGACATATACCAATTTACAATAAACATCAGATTTACACAACACAATTTAAAATCTAATATACACATAATTACACAAAAAACAATATACAAATAATAACATACACTGTACAGTATAAAATACACACAATATAGAATACACATTATACAATAAAAAAAAATAAAAAAAGTATATATAAAATATACAGTAGTTTGTATTGTACTGTATTGATATTCAGGCTGTCGGTTGATAGTAAGTTGCCAGTGTGTTGTTAAGAGAGAATATAATTTATGACAGTCCGGTGTGAGATAATAAGATTAATAAAGTGCAGTGCTGATGTATTTTGATCATGAGAGATCAAGAGTTCAGAAGTCTGATTGCTTGGGGGAAGAAGCTGTCATGTAGTCGGCTGGTGCGGGTCCTGATGCTGCGATACCGCCTGCCTGATGGTAGCAGTGAGAATAGCCCATGGCTCGGGTGGCTGGAGTCTCTGATGGTCCTCCGAGCTTTTTTCACACACTGCCTGGTATATATGTCCTGGAGGGAGGGAAGCTCACCTCCGATGATGTGTCTGGCAGTTCGCACCACCCTTTGCAGGGCTTTGCAGTTGTGGGCGGTGCTATTGCCATACCAGGTGGAGATGCAGCCAGTCAGGATGCTCTCTACAGTGCTGGTGTAGAACCGTGTGAGGATGTGGCGGTTCATTCCAAACTTCCTCAGCCGTCACAGGAAGAAGAGGCGCTGATGAGCCTTCTTCACAACGGCCTCAATGTGGATCGACCATGTGAGTTCCTCAGTGATGTGGACGCCCAGGAACTTGAAGCTGCTGACTCTCTCCACTGGTGCTCCATTGATGGTGATGGGGCTGTGTTCTCTTTATCTTCTCCTGAAGTCCACCACAAGCTCCTTGGTCTCACTGACGTTGAGGGAGAGGTTGTGCTCCTGACACCAGTGTGTCAGAGTGTGCACCTCCTCTTTGTAGGCTGTTTCATCATTGTCAGTGATCAGACCTACCACCGTCATATCATCAGCAAACTTAATGATGGCATTGGAGCTGTGTGTTGCCACACAGTCATGTGTGTACAGAGAATACATGAGTGGGCTGAGAACACAGCCCTGTGGGGCTCCAGTGTTGAGGGTCAGTGATGAGGATATGTTGCTGCCCATTCTAACCACCTGGTGTCTGCTTGACAGAAAGTCCAGGATCCAGCTGCACAGCAAGCTGTTTAAGCCCAGAGCCCCCGAGTTTCACATAAAGCTTGGAGGGCACTATGGTGTTGAATGCTGATCTGTAGTCTATCTATCTACAGAATTCTCACATACTGTAAGTGTTCTTTTTTCCAGGTGGGAGAGAGCAGTGTGTATTGTAGATGCAATGGCATCATCAGTGGAGCGGTTGTTGTGGTAAGCAAACTGCAATGGGTCCAGTGATGGAGGCAGCACAGAGCAGATGTAATCTGATTAGTCTCTCAAAGCATTTGCTGATGATGGGGGTCAGAGCAACAGGACGCCAGTCATTTAAGCAAGTGATTTTGGATTACTTTGGAACAGGTACAATGGTGGATGTTTTAAAGCATGTGGGGACTACAGACAAAGAGAGGTAAAGGTTGAAAATTTCTGTAAAAACACCGGCCAGTTGGTTCGCATATGCTCTGATGACGCGGCCTGGAATGCCGTCTGGACCCACGGCTTTACGGATATTCACCCATCAGAAGGATCAGGTTACATCCGCTACAGAGATAGAGAGTGAACTAACCTCTGTAGCTTCAGCCGCAAGAGCTCTCTCCGCGAGGGCAGTGTTATTTCCCTCGAAACGAGCATAAAAAGTATTTAGCTCATCCGGGAGAGAGGTAGTGGTGTTCATGGCGGAGTTTTTATTCCCTTTAAAGCCCGTGATGATGTTAATTCCCTGCCACATACTTCTAGAGTTGGTGGTGTTGAACTGTCCTTCAATCTTGTTCTTGTACTGACATTTTGCTGTTCTGATAACTGGCTTGTTTATGCTCCTCCGCATTTCCAGAATTGAAAGCGGAGGTCCGCGCATCAAGTGCCGCGCAAACATCGCTATTAATCGGGTAGATCCATATTGTTTTGGTCGGAACAACGTCCTCTAAGCACTTTCTGATGAAACACATTACGCTATCAGCGTAAAGCTCGACCAGAACATCTCCCAGTCCGCATGATCAAAACAGTCTTGTAGCGTAGAGTCTGATTGGTCCGACCAGCACTGGATCGTTCTGAGGGTGGGTGCTTCCTGTTTCAGTTTCTGCCTGTAAGCAGGCAGAAGCAGAATGGAAGAGTGGTCCAATTTGCCAAATGGTGGGCGGGGGAGGGATTTGTAGCCATCTCGGAAGGGAGAGTAGCAATGGTCCAAAACCCGGTCCCCTCGTGTGTTAAAACTGATGTGTTGGTGGTATTTTGGTGCAACTGATTTGAGATTGGCTTTGTTAAAGTCCCCGGTCACAATGAACGCGGCCTCAGGGTGCGCGGTTTCCTGCTTGCTTATAATCCTGTACAGTTCCTTGAGTGCCCGGACTGTGTCGGCTTGTGGCGGGATGTACACAGCAGTGATAATGACCGCTGTGAATTTCCTCGGTAGCCAGAATGGTCGACACAGAAGCATGAGAAATTCCAGATCAGGAGAGCAGAAAGACTTGATAGAATGTATGTTCCTCTGATCACACCAGGATTTGTTGATCATAAAACATACACCACCACCTCTGCTTTTACCTGAGAGGTCTTTCGCTCTGTCTGCTCGGTGCACAGAGAACCCCACGGGTTCAATGGCTGAGTCTGGAATCTCCGCAGACATTCGAGTTTCTGTAAGGCAGATAATGTAGCAGTCACTCGTTGGAAAGAGATCCGCGCTCTCAGCTCGCAGAGCTTGTTGTCCAGAGACTGAACATTCGCGACGTCTTACTCTGATGAGAACGCCGGCTCTGTTTCCCCTTTTCCTTTTGCGTTTCCGTGGCCGGGCTGCCCAGACAAAGGGCTCCGTTGGCCTGTTTGTAAACAGCGGGTCGGCATTGAGGAATTTGAAGTCCGGTTTACGGTGTGTAATTGCAGAACCAAAGTCCAAAAGTGTTTGTCTGTCATAGACAATAAGACAGACAACATCCAAGACAAAAAACATAAGAATTCTAAACAAAACAAACAAAAAACTACAATGTTGTGTCGAAGCTCGCAACGCAGTAGCCATACTCGGCGCCATCTTGAGTCCAAACTTGAGTAAAGGTTCTTCATGGAACCATACACCCTGACAAAGAACCCTTGAAGAACCTTAATTTTTAAGAGTGTTGGAATGCTACTTTGCATCATTTCCCCATTATATTTAACTATCATCATAGTCATTTTTATTTAAATTTTCTCCAACTTTTGAGGATTGATGGTTGGAAGCTGGTCGTTTTCATTTCCATTCTGCCCTTCAAATGTACGTCAAATCCATCATCATATGAAAGTCAAACCAGGACATGTGGCATCGTTGACTGAATGTGAAACTATCTGAGGCCTGAAAGCATGATTAGCTTTTTGTCACACTGTCCACCTCGTTCTCCGGCAATTATGTTTCCAGTCATGATTACCAAATGCACTCTTTGTAGTTTTGTTCTCCAAGCATCGTCCAAAACAATCTCATTAACCCTCTGTTAAAATAAATTTCTGTCTCACCAAACCCCTACGCTGTTATTTTTCTCTGTAGAGCACAAATGTTGAATTTTTTGACCAATCTTTAAGCTGTTAAGCTCCTAAATAGACAAACATATGACTTGCGCATTACATTGTGGAATAACAACTTAAATTCCGGTTTGTTCTTCACACAGAGCTGTTGTATAGCTTCAGAAGGCTTGCAATACAACACAAGTCATATACTTTCCTTGTTCTTTTTGGGTGTT
This sequence comes from Myxocyprinus asiaticus, assembly GCF_019703515.2. NCBI lineage: Eukaryota > Metazoa > Chordata > Actinopteri > Cypriniformes > Catostomidae > Myxocyprinus > Myxocyprinus asiaticus. The sequence continues at coordinate 7,390,105 of NC_059350.1, forward strand.
CTTTTTTTTTTTTTTTTTTTTTGGAGCAGACATGGTCACCATGAAATGTAGTTGTATGGAGATTCTTCAAAAAATTCCCTTTTTTTGTGTTCAGTGGAAAAAATAACAGAAAATCGGTTTCAAGCGACATAAGGGTGAGTAAATAATGACAGAATATTCATATTTGGGTTAACTACGCCTTTAGATATAAACTTACTGGCATGTTTTAAATATAAATAGATGATTAAGCCAGATCTCCAGAAAGTGATTTATATGCCTGAATTTCAATGTTTTACTCTTAGAAAAAAAGGGTATTTGAGGTTCTGTATAGAACACTACGGTTCTTTACTCAGCTCCAAATAACCCTTTAGTCCAAAAAGGAAAAAAGAACCATTGTTTGGGTTGACAACTGCTTAATGTGAGTATGTATGTATGTGTATGCAGTTACACTATTGAAAGTTTTGTTTACAAATTGTTTTGAACACTACACTAAATTACTTTTGCATTTGCATTTCATACTGCAGAAAAATATACTTTTACAATGTACTTCTACAGCTTTGGCTTTGATTAGAAAAGAATAAATGACAGATGATCAGATCCAATCTGTCTCTTTTAGACAGCATGTTTATCTTAGTATACAGCCTATGGTATAGTCTGTTCTTGACTCATAATTCAACAAAAGACGCAAAAACAATTGTTTATCATAAACAGCAGACAACTTTAGCGCTGTTTTTTCCCCCTCCTATACAGTACATAGCGCAAAGGCGCATTTAAACTTGAATCACTAAAATCTATGTTTTGGATTGACTAGATATCCTCATACCAGGTTATGTTATAATAAAATTGTCTTTGCATCTAGAAAACATGGGAAAAACAAAATAAGTTTCCAAAGAGAGGAAGTGATGGAAATGTTTCAATTTCTCATCTTGTGAGTATTTGGTGTTTGTAGTTTGATTGTCATTTACAAAAATATGATAATGATGAATTTGTTTTATTGAAGATGCCATATTAATTTAACATGGGTTTTTAGCAAAGACCTTCACCTAACTCAGAGCACTTCTGAAGTTCTGGACATCAACATCATCAGAGCCATGAGAAGTGGAGGTCAAAGGGAGTTTGACTTCATAACAATGAAATAAACAATGTTTTAAAAAGTACATATTTTCTATTATTCCTCATCATTTTGCATTGCATCAAGTTTTTTTTATGATACTAAATAATGTTTAATTTCTCTTTGCAGTGGCTCTGAAGCGCAGCATTACTAGTTTGACCATCTTCATACAGATAAAACCCAACACTCCTTTTCATGTAAGTTTTAAGATGTAATTTAGAGAGATACTTTTTTTATTTTATTTATTAATTACTCTGCATACTGACAGCAGGTCTGTTAAATGTTTCACATACTTAAAGGGATCAGCACATTCATCCTCGACCTGATCTTTCATATGGTGTCCAGACCCCTCAGAGAGTGCAGAGAGTTGGCATCAAACCGATGACATGGAGATGCCTGAAGTGAAGTTTTGTGCCCCAGTGCTAAAATTGTTTAACAGCTTTTCATAGGTCATTTGTTTTTATTTATTTTTACCTAGTTTTTGACTTACATATGGCTATCATGTTAACTCATGTTAAATGATTTAATGTTTATGTTTTTTTTTTTATTTTTTTTTTTTATTAATATAATATATTAATTAACTTTTAGCCTATTATTACAAACCTGTGGATTTAAGAAGTCAGTTATCATACCTATTGCATTATGAATTGTGTTAATTATTGCTTGTGTTGTTGTAAATACAAACTACTAAAAATGCTCTACTTAATGATACTTAAAGGTGCTGTAAGCGATTTTTTTTTCATGGAAAGGTATGCAAAAAAAAATGTCTTACTCCCTGAAAGATATTACTGAAATAAGTGTTCTGAGATATCTCACCGGTCTTTGTGACAGCTGAAGACTACATAAACAGCAAACAAAAGTGTGACAATGATGCTGTCTGCCTGTTAATCATTTTGTGCGTTTTCATAGTATTGTATTTGCAGCGAATTATTGAGGCAAAATGCATTTTTATGCCATGTTGTTCATTACAGTTGTCAGTTGAAGGCGCTATTTTGCAGCTGTTATTTTTTGTGATCAACTTTTTATTGTCTTTTAGATATAACAATATAACATCCATTCAAACAAACAGATAGGAAAGGGGGAGCAATAGACATATTATCAATAATTTAACAATCTGAAAAGAGTCGACAGACCCTCTCCCTGTCGACAGATAAGTTAAAATCAGATAATTCACGATTCCAGATAGATTTAATAGAAAGAGGCTTTGCAATGCGATCATTAAGTTTACTATATATTAAAGAAACAGATGACCGACCAGAGGATGGTGCGATCTAATCCCACATAGGATGTGAGGAAATGGAAGATGCCCAGGGAACTCCATACCCCTCGAGAGCAGAACGTAACTGAAAAAAGACATAAAATGAGGACGCTGGTAAACAAAACTTTCTTAGTTCCAAAAGAGAACAGAGTCCCTTGTCATCATATAAGTTCCCTCATGTGTTTATGCCCAATGAAGACCAAGAGGGTTGGACAAATGGACAATTTCCACATAAAAAAATTAAAGTTGTGTCATAAGTGTGTTGTTACAAAATTTGAAATGTCCTCCCATCAGAGGTTCAACCCTTTTCCAGATCCTAATAGAATTAGCCACAACCGGGCCGAATTTGTAATTATCAGTTATATTTCCTGTGCCAGCAAATAGAATATCTTGGAGTCTATGTGGTTTAACCTTGTCAACTTCAATTACTCTCCATGAAACTATAGACTGAGTATCAACCCAAGTATGAAGAGCCTGAAGTTGGAACGACCAATAATATAATTCAGAATTTGGTACAGCCAATCCTCCTGAAAGTATAGGATGCTGCAACGTGATAAGTTTGAGTCTAGGTCGTTTACCATTACAGATAAAACAGGAAAATATGGAATTGATCTGCTTAAAGTAACCTGGAGGGGGAGAGAGTGGCAGCATAGAGAAAAGAAAATTAAGCCGAGGTAACAAATTCATTTTGACTGTGGAGATTCTGCCTTGAAGAGAGACATTAAGATTATTCCATCTTTGAGTATCACTCTTGATCTTGACTAGAATGTTATTAAAATTGCCTCTGGCAATCTTATGGATGTTTTTATATATGGTAATACCCAAATAAATGAAAGAATCTTTAATAGGAATAAATGAGGGGATAGAAGATTTAGCATTATCATTGTTAATTGGCATTAAAGCAGATTTGGTCCAATTTATCTTGTACCCCAATAAACTACTAAAGTGATCAAATTCCTTAATTATACCAGTTACTGAAATATCAAAGTAGTCTAAATATAAAATAATGTCATCAGCATACAGCGAAATAATATGATTATGGTCATGAATCTTAATCGGTGCTACTTCAGATTTCCTAAAGGCTTGTGCTAGTGGTTCAAGGGAAAGACAAAACAATAAGGGGGAAAGTGGACATCCCTGCCTCATTCCCCGCTAAAGAGGGAACGGGAGTGTGTGTGTGTGTGGGGGGGGGGGGGGTGGTAATATTACCAGTCAAGACTGATGCCTCAGGTGAGTGGTATAGTGTCTTAATCATAGAAATGAAATGTTCACCAAAACCAAAACATTGCAGAACTGCCCACATATAGTTCCAATCTAGCCTGTCAAAGGCTTTTTCTGCATCAAGTGAAAAAACTGCACAAGGGCTCGGGTGAGAGTCTGCAAAGTCAAGTACATGAAAGAGTCGACGCATATTATCAGATGCGTGATGCCCCCTAATAAAACCAGTTTGATTCTCCTTGATTAAGCCATGAATTACTTTCTCCATGCGAGAGGCAAGAACTTTAGCGTAAACTTTTAAGTCGCATGGGATGAGTGATATTGGTCTGTAGTTGGAGCAATCTAACGGATCTTTCCTCTTTTTAAGAAGCAATGATATCAACGATGTTTTTTGATCTCTATAAAATACACCATGCTCAATCGCAAAATTAAACGAATCAAGCATGAGTGTGCCTACCAAATCCCGTATTTCTAAATATAATTCAGGAGGGAGGCCGTCTAGGCCTCAGACTTGTGCTTCTGAAGGCTTTTTAGTGATTTGTAGAGCTCCTCCAAACTTAACGGGGCCTCCAAAGATACTTTATCCATCTGTGGGATCCGAGGCAATTCTAATTTATCTAGATATTCCTTGCAAATTGATTCATCAAAATCAGTTTCAGCTTTATAGAGATTGGTGTAAAAACCTTTAAATATGTCGTTAATTATTGTAGGATTCGTGGTGACCTGATCATCCAACGATTTTATTGCGCTGATATATGCCTTAGACTCACATTCCCTCAGCCTAAGGGCCAATAAATGACTAGGTCTCTCTGATTCAAAATAATATTTTTGCCTAGTCCTATGTAAAATAAACTCTGCCTTTGATAGTGAAAGCAAATCATATTCTTCTTTTAAGGAGGACAATCGTGTAGCCTGCTGATCAGAGAAATTTTGTTTTTGTAAGTTTTGTAATAATTGGATCTTATTTTCTAATTGTGTAAACTGCATGTTTTCGCTTTGGCAAGAGTAGAAGAGAAAGATACACAGAATCCTCATATAGCACACTTTTTTATATTTCCCACAATATTTGAGGGTCCACATGGCAAGATGTATTAATTTAGATTCCTTTATATGATCTTTTAGCAAATTAATGAACATCTGATTATTTAGTATTGATGTGTTAAGATGCCATCTAGGGGCTTGGTCTTAATGTTGGAAAGGTGAACATTACACAACACTGCAGAGTGATCAGACAATAAAATTGGTAATATAGAGATGGAGGAGTTAGATGAAATTAGAGATGGGCTGAGAAATATGTAATCTATCCTAGAGAAAGTCTTATGTCTATTGGAAAAAAAAAAAATGAAGTCCTTAGATGTAGTATTCTGAATTCTCCAAAGATCGATTATATTAAGTTCAGTGATAAATTCATTCAATAACTTAGAAGATGGGTTAGCTGTTGTATCAGGGTGAGATTTATCCAATGCATGATTTAAGACAGCATTAAAATCACCACCCACCACTAAAGGACAATCAGTCTGCTCAAGTAATGTATTGGAAATATTTATAAAAAATGCACTGTCTCTCTCATTCGGGCAGTAAATGGAGACCAGTGCTAATCTGTCATTATGTATTTTGCAGTGGATAAAGACAAATCTACCCTCATCATCATTCCCGGTATGTTCAACAGTTAGATGTAGCTTCCTATCGACTAAGATAAGCACACCCTTAGTTTTTTTAAGAGTGCAAGAGAAGGCTGCCAATTTGTAATACTTGTTTTGAAAACATGCCACATCACATTGTTTTAAATGTGTCTCTTGTATCAGGGCACAGGAAATCGATTTATGGTGTAAATATTCTAATATACGGATACGTTTGATAGCAGAATTTAGGCCATTCACATTCAGTGATAAGATATTCAGAACATGCATTGTATGCTCATAATGCCAAGACTGTGTCTAAGTGAAGAGAAACAAAAGCAATGCCATACTGTGAGTGACATGTAAACGTTAGTATATACTCTAGATACCAATCCATCTAGACACATAATCTTTAAAAAAAATAACAAAATAAAAGTATTTATGTCTGTTGGAGGGAATAGAACCAAACAAGAGAGAGGAACGACAAACAACTATGCACAAAAACCAAAGCAGACCGCACATTACCGAGAGTGTAGGTTTGCATGAGCAACAGAAAAAAACACAAGACATGTCCCCAGAAGGCCCACAGAGCCAAAAACGTAGTGATCAAACCTGCTCTCCATTAGCCCAAAAAAATCGTTAGGCTTACCAGTCAACAGACAAGCGTACAGGACAAGGAGGACAAGATTCCAACAAGAAATTAACAAGTGTCCATGGCCACCTTGTTATTATTCTCTCCAGGGCAGTTAGGATCACCACAACCCTCATCATTAAGTTCCCCTCGCTGAGCTGAAGAGATGGAGATGGTAGCCGTTGTCTTCCCGTTTATTTGTAGAGCTGCAGAATATGTCTTCTTTTGTGACAGTGATCTGACAAAATCCTCTGCTTTTTGAGGAGAGTCAAACATCATCTGCTCACCTTTGTGCCGTAGCTTAATTGCTGCCGGATAGACGAGGAAGGGCTGCAGACCAAGTGCTGTCATCTTCTTCAAGACTGGACTGAAGCTCTTTCTCTTGGCGGTTGTGGTTAGGCTAAAGTCAGGAAAAAATAGTAGCGTGATATTGTCCTGCATACATTACGCCTGCCGAGCACCCTTCAGGATCGCTGACCTGTCATGCCATCTTAGTACACGGAAGATGAGAGAACGCGGCCGGTCGGAGTTACTTTTTCTTCCATCGTACAAGCGATGGGCTCAGTCAATCTCGATGTCGCGGCCTTTCAGTGAAGGGATCCACTTGGAAAGATTAGCTCTGAGGAAGCCAACTGCATCGGAGCCTCTGCCCCCTCTGGCAACCCCACCAGTCGGACGTTATTTCTCCTGCTCCTGTCTTCAATATCCATCATTTTATCGGTAAGTTGTTCCAGCTGCTTTCTTAAGTTTGTGACCGTCCTCCTATCCTCATGTGCAGCTGCCTGAATGGAATCTACCCGGTCACGTGTCTGTTTTGCCGTGCTGACTAGCTTTTCAACTTCTGCTTTTAGTTCTTTAACAGAATCGTTGGTCGCTTGTATATCCAAATGCAGGTCAGGCAATGCTGGGATCAGTAAAGAGTCTATCGCTTCTAGATTGTAGATTTCACCCTTATGTTCTGTTGGGTGTCTGAGAGAACACATAAGGAGTTTTGAGGGTCAGTACATGATGACAGAATTTTTTTTTTAGGTGAGTTATCCCTTTAATCACACAGACCATGGAGGAGAAGCACTGAAAACAGCCAAACCTAATGATTCAGCTCTGATTGGTTGGCTGATTGATTGGTTGTTTTCTTCACTAAAGCCCTTTTAGAAAGCCATGGAGTGTCAATCTAACGTTTCAGCCAAACCATGATTCCAACACAATAAATGCCTGCTAAAGTGACTATTTGGCTATGAATATGATACACTGATTAATTTCTAAGCAAACCATATCTTAGTCTCAGCTCCAAGATGTGCTGTAAAGGGAAGAAATGTGTGAGACAGAATTTATTTCGGAGCATCTGGGCTTGTTTATTCATTTGTTTAAGGTGTTTTGCCACTCATCCAAGAGGCTTCATCAGTTGTAGGATGGTGGGGATTTCCTGGGATTTAAAGGGATCTTGTCATGCATATATTTTTGTGTTTTTGCAGAAGGTTTTTTCATAATATAGTATTAAATGAACTTTTTCCACCCTGTTTCTGGTGTCTGAAATGCTCTGTTTTCTGTGCTGTCCTCTTTAAGACTTCAATATACATACCTACTGTGTTATGACTGGCTAACATCTTTGAAGCAAAACAATTAAGAAGGCTACGTACTTAAGCAGTTTTTCCACAATCAGCAACACAACAATGTCTGGGGACCTCACTTGACATCATAATTTTTTAATTGGTTAAAAGCAAACTACAGTAACAATAGTAGCTACCAACTTCAGAGTTGTAGTACCTCTGCCGCTCCATTGCTTCACGGCGACTATAATGATGTTGTCAATAATGAGGCTGGTATATTCAAATAATACTCCTCTGCTACGTCACTATGAGGCCGGTTTCAAAATGAGTCATTTTGGTAGGGTGAAAAAAATAAATGCTCTTTTCAGACTGGAGAGAAAGTTTTGAGTTCTGAAACTTACGGTATGTTTTTTATAGAACAACTACATCTTATATGTTAAAATATAAAGAAAAATGTGATTCCTCATGGCATGACCACTTTAATTATACAGTGCAATATCATAAGACTTCCCTTACAAAATATTTAGAGTTCGGGCAAACTAGCCGCAAACTTTCCACAAATTTGCTGCAAATTTGCCACTCATTATTTTCACAAGCAAATGAGCTTGTGATTCGCCACAAATGTTTGCCAGAAGTTTGCAACTTTTCACTGATAGTAGTGAACCTGCAGCAAACCTTTGGCAACAATGGACAATTTGCCACAAGTTTGCCGCAAAGCTCATTTGCATGTGAAAATGATCAGTGGCGAATCTGCAACAAATTTGCCATGAACTCTCGATTTTTGTAAGGGTTGTCAAAATACAAGGCTAATTTTTTAATGACTATCAAAGTAGATGCCAGCAGGGGCTAACTAACCCATGCTAACCAACCAAACCCTGACCCCTTAGTGTGAACTGGCAGACTGTTACAAATGACATTATTAGTAGCAGACAAAAGGGTAAATATCCATATGGATGGCCTATGTCACTCTCTTCTCAAACCATAAGTTCTATCCTCTGCACAGTCTTTACATTAAAATGCCATTGAAAGAATAATCCTTGTCCTTCAAATGTAGGTAAATGACTGAGACTAGCCTGAAGGGCTTCACTTTGTGTTCAGCTTGTGGCTTATAAAGGGGTTGTACTGTTTCCTTGATGTCTGGCCATTGTTTGTTGCACTGAATTGCATAAACTGCATTGCTTTGTTGGTGTCTAGGTTGGCGTTTGTGTGCAATAGTCTCTGCCTCTCTGTGTTGGTGGATTTGACCCCAAAAGTGTGACTGTGACCAAGAATGAAGTATCTGATGTATTTTATGCAGGTAAAGAGTGCAAAATCTAAATGTTAGTAGAGTTTTATGTAATGTATCTCATGGTAATGGCTGATGCAATGAAGTAAGAATTTCATAAAGTTTCAGTTCGTTCATTAGGACTAAATTTGATTAATTTTAATTTAATGAGAAACACAGGCCTGTTTGTCACAGTAAATTAGTCTGACACTCAGTCCCAAGAGACAACTTGCATACATTTTAATTACTACATTCTGAATCAAATAGATTATAGAGTTTTGTGTTTAAATTAAAGAACGAAAAAAGAAAGGCAATATAGGAAAAACATAAGTTCAGGTATTTCTTTAGCATCTTAATCCTTAAATGCATACTTATGGTCTTGAGCGACTTACATTTGACATTGCTATTTGACGAAGAAGCAACATGGAAGTAAACTATAGCAAGTACAACACAAGCATAGTATGTTATGGTTATTGCCATTTATGGTTATAACCATATCATAGAAAATACATACAGTTTGTGTAGCTTGTTTGTAGCTTTTGTGTTATGTCTTGCTCAAAATGTGTCTGACAGCCAGTTACATCTCATAAAATAAAAATAATGAATCCCATTCTATCCTTTGTTGTATCATCTCTTTTATATATGAAAAGTAAAACATCAAAATATAACAATATATTCTATTCTATTTTTTTATTTTTTATTTATTATTATTTTATTTTTTTTAATGCTTTGAAAATGCTACACCATCTGGGCATTTTGTAGATACATTTGTGATAGATATACGTGCCGGGTTGCTAAAGACCCAAGGCATGTAATAATGTTTGGTGGAACAGCTATGCATGGGTTTAACCAGACAGCCAAAAAGAAGACCAAAGAGATTTTTGTACCGAAAGCCATAGCCCAAAACTCTGGGTAAACAGTGGGACATAAAGTGTCTGTTATATTGATTTATTTTTTTATGTAATCGTTCTATAACTTGTAGGCTGTAACTTTAGTACTTCATTACAGCTGCAGTGCTGCATACAGTGGCACAGTAATGAGGTGGAATAGAGGAAGTCTTTCAGTCTTTAATAGAGGCAGATGCCTTCCATTCCAAATCCCCACAAAGGTCAAATCCCAAAGAACAAAATCATGTTCAGTCCAAAGCCTATTCCCACACCCTTGCACAGGACTTAATGTACACACCACACATCTGCACAAGTCATTTGCGAAGTTTACAAGTTTGTCAATTTGTTTGACTCTACAGATATCTTTTACTTGCTTATTATTATTAATTTTTTTGTACTCTGTTTATTACAGTAACTCTGTTTTGATATGCATGTTTATAATCACTTTTACTTTTTATGCTTTTTATTCTTATTCTTCTCCAATGTAAAGCACCTTGAGAAGAGACCTTTAAAGGCGCTATATAAAAATACAGTTTATTATTTGTATTATTAGATATGGCCAAACCCCTGAATTTTGATTTTGCTGATACATTATTAAACATATTGTTATTATTGGGCTATTGGGATGAGTTTTGCTTTTAATTGTGTGATAATATGTTTGTTTATTTTTTACAGCTCACAGGGTAGTATACCACCCTTGCTAACACAGAAAAGATCAGTTGAAAAGTTAAAGGAATAGTTCACCCAAAAATGAAAATTCTGACATTTTTGCTCACCCTCAAATCGTTCCAAACACATATCCACTCATTTTTTTTTTCTTTTTTTCTTTCTTTTTTTTTTTTTTCTGAGGAACATCTGGGACAGGAGTACTGGTCTCATAGAAAATAAGGAAGTAATTGCATTCACATAATCAATGGTTAGAGCTAATCAAAGGTTGCATTTTTGCTCTTAAAAAAAAGAAGAAAATAATTCTCCAGTGATGATTAGGTTTAGAATTGGATTTAGAATTTGAATTTACAACTAAAAATACATCCCGCTTTTGGCGCCAATCTGTGGACATTTCATTCGGAAACAAGCTTACACGTGTCCATAAGTTCAATAACACTTCCAGCTCTGGCCACTGGGGGGCAGTGGTTTGAATTTCAGTAAGCACAAACCAATTTCAGCAGCAAAACTTTCAACATTCTATCATCAAACTCACAGTGAGATCAGTCTGTTTTTATTTATTTATTTATTTATTTATTTTATGGTCACTTTGAACTGACATTGTATGGAAAAAAGTTGTATAAATATTCTTAAAAAAATTCTCCCTTTTTGTTTTGGAAAACAAAAGCAGCATACAGGTTCAAAATGAGATGAGGATGTGAGTAAATAATAACAGAATTGTTTTATTTAAGATGTCTGAGAGGAACTTGCTTTGCAGGATCCTTTGCAAAAAAGTAATTCTTTCAGATTTGAATTTAATGCACCTTATTAAGTCAAAACATAATTGAACCAGATTCTAATTTTGAGAAACAAACATAATTTGGAATCTATCATTTTCTGCCAGTCCACATGATTTGAACACATATTGGCGGATGAAACAAAACCTCATTAGTTACTGTGGTGGTCTCGCTCTCCATGGCTGGTGACACTCGGCGGCTGGTATTAATATTTTACTCCCTGTGGTAAAGCTTTTAAAGCGCTCACAGAGGATTTACACTTGAATCAGGCAGATCAAGTGTTATCTTTCTTCTGTCATACCTTGTTTTGTAAGAACAAGAAGGTACGGAGAGAAATAGAGAGCGAGATAGGGTTTCTGAAAGGGTTATTACAAAAATACTTTAGTATGTAATTGTAAATGTCAGCAAAGGTATCTGCAATTGTAATGCAACTTATATTTTTGTAATAAAAATATGATGTTGTCCTGTCAAATTCTTGCTTTCAGCTCTTTGTTTGATGACAGATTGCTGGGTAAGGGAGAATTTAAGTTCTGTTTAAATCCAAAACATCAGTCAGGGACACTAACAGTGCCTGCAAAATGGGAAGATGAAAAAGAAAAGGAAGGATTAGTCGCATTAGTTGGGGATGGATATGGCTCAGCATTGTGGCATTACCCGGGAATTGCATTGTGGGATATGTCTCTGGGGGAATCGTATGAATGGGTGCTCTGTACAGTGCAAAGGTTCATGTAATATTCATCAGGCAGAGCAGTCTCGAGATATACTGTATGTATTCAAAGACAATCAGACTTCTCAGAACTTTAGTGAGGAAAATAGCCTACTGAGACAAGTCACAATAGAATATTATTCATGCCAAATATGAACTGCTCTGACATCAGCTTTACTTCTGTATCTGTATAAGTAATGACATATTTCTGAAATGGATATGACATACTGTATATAATTATATTAGCATGAGCTGCCCATGGTAGTTGCACTCCATTGCCACTGGTATCGAAGAAAATGCTTAATAAGTCTGGGTAGCTGTCCATCATGCAGACTGATCACACTGTGAATTCTGCGACAGTTGGTCAAAGTTCTGCTGCTGAAATTGGTCTGTTTACCAAAAGTCAAACCACTGCCCTCAGTGGCCGATGCTGGAAATGTTATTGAATGTCAAACACAGCATGAAAGTAGTGCTACTTGGGTATATAATAATTCCCACTGGTGCTCTTTGGATAAGGGATATTCTGTTCAGATGCTCTAGTGGTCCAAGGCACTCAGAGTAGGGTTTAAATTTTTAAAAAGCCTTTATTAAGTCATGGCTATTGGATTAAAACATACCACAAACCGACATGTTGCAGATTACAAAGCCTTCATCAGGGTGTGGAAAATTACCTGGTTGGAGGTTTTTATAAGGTGGGGCTAAATGGTGTCACATGACAATGTCACATGGTCTAACACATGGTTTTTAAAGGTGAAGACAATGCAAGATATATAGATTCACACAGGGATACACAAAAACAAACTCTTCTTATATCCATATACACATGAATATAAATACAACTAATATATATATATATATATATATATATATATATATATATATATATATATATAATTTTTTATGAAACAGGGACTATCATTTATTATCCTGTATACTGTATTTCCACTTACATTCATCTACTGAAAAGAGATGGTGCAAGTGTTTCCCGCTTGAGCCGATATTTTTTGCCACAAACTTTACAGACTGGTAACCATCAACACTGATGGTGCCTCGTGGGTCTTTAGTGTACCCAAAGTAATCCCAGACAGCGGACTTCAACCGCTTTGGCGGCAGAAATAAAGGTTCAGGCTCGGACATGTCTGTATGATGCGTTCGTGCTGCACTTCTGATGTGCTGTGCTCGCGACACCTGCATGCCACCTTTAAAATTGAGTGACAGTCAAATGTAACATGAGGAAGGCACAATTTAAAGATTTATTATCTCACCAAGTTTATATGATGTTGTGTAAATGTCTTAATTAAACTGATTTGGATTTTAGAAAAGTACTGAAAAAATCTTTATATTCAGATTTATATTAAATCTCTAGTCTTTATATTCATGCTATACCGTCAATGAGAAGATTTTAACGTTATGATAACTGTCCGTTTTAAAACCGAGGTATACTGTGAAACCTTGAAACCGTTACACCCCTACCTCAACCCTAAACCTAACCATCAATGAAGGATTTTTTATTTATTTATTGTTATTTTTTTGAGCAAAAATGCAATCTCTGAATTGTGCTCATCATTGTTTAAATGAATGCGGTTACTTCCTGGTTCCCACAGGATCAGAACTCGTGTCTCGGAGGTTGCTCGCTCAACACGCTATCAGTAGCACTAGAGGGAAATGTATTTACGCTGGAATTGATGCAAAAATGTCTGATAGGGGATGGCGCTTGTCAGTAATTAAGCTGAATGGGGTTAATTTCAGGGTACATAAACTTGCAGAAACAACAACTCTTGAGTTACCAGACTTTTGACTATCAGCATAAATCAGGTCCAGTTTGCTGCCGGCCAAGAACCACCTACTTGGACAGGAAATAGCGTTGCCACCCATCCTGTAAAATACAGGATCGTTCCATATTTAAAGATGGAATGATGCATCCCATAACGAATCAATATGGGACGAGATTTGTCCCGTATTTAAGCTGGTCCGATGGCGTGGGTAAGAGACCATCTATAAAGTCCTCACATTTTGCTAAAACCTGCTAAAACTGTGGAGGGTGGGCTAAGAGACCGTCTGAAAACTTCAGCCAGCAGCATCCTAACAGGAAAGGGGTTATTCTAAAACCAGTGTCTGAGTATGAATCATTTATTATTAATAGTGAAAGAAAATTCTCCCAAAGGCGAGGATGAGAGTGCTTGATAAAGTGGAATAAATAAATACAGTAATTCCAGTTTTGGACAGTGAATGTATAAACCGAGTAATCTTATTGTACTTGGCCTTGGTCAATTTTTATGCCATGGAACAATATTTAAATAAGTCAGTATCTGGAATATGGAGGTCAAATGGTGTTTGCTGTATACCTGGGGTCATATTGTGATATGGGACAATGTAGGTAAACAGAATCTAGAGTATGTTTTATTTAAACCTGTTAGAATGTTGTTAGTATTCAGAGTTAAGTGAATTATGAGCATTGGTAATTAAATAGTTTCTGGATGGACAAATTGATATTTTTTGTTTTTATTATGAACACATTTGACTTCATTCATTCGCATGCAAAGAGCTTTATCCAAAAGTACCTTTAGTGTTGCTCAAAATGCTGGATGGGTTTTGATGTTGTGTGAGTGAAATTCTGACTGATGGTTATGTAATAAATGCTTGTTGAACGGGTTTTTTATGGTTTCCGAATACACAAGTTGAAAGGATTGCAAGGCCATCTACTAAGGGACTTGATGTTTTGGGCGGTTTGCTGTTATGCCTGAAAGGAGGAAGAATGTATAAATCTTGATATGTGTACATTTAATTTGAGCAATTTTTTGTTTATTTGTTTATTTAGAAGACTAAATAGATGGTGTGTATGGTGTCTAACAAATAATTAATACATTTTCATAAAACAAACTGCAAAAGGTAATTTTACTTTAGTTCACTATATTAACACATTTAAATGATTGACACACAACTCACACTGAAATAACTTCACAAAACAATTCACTACCATCCACTTAAGGTTTGCTATCCACCATCTTAATGGTGAACTCAGTAATTTTTTGAAGTATGTCGACATATGGCCTACACTGACACCTAGTGGTCTGGATGCTGCATCATTCAAACAGTTGTTTTCATTTACCAATGTCATTGTAGAAATTCACTATGCACAGTAAACTGGGATTAATTTAATCCATGAATGAAAGTGTCCAATAACAGGGCATTTGATTAAGCAAGCCTGGTGTTGTGATGCTAACATGGCTGCCTCCATGAGGCGCCCCTGCCCCATGTAGAATCAAAGAGCTTTTATGAGGTTACTAACATGACTGAACTCTTCATCTCACATGAGTTGTTAAGATTTTATACATATGTTTCAAAATTACTTTTCTTAAACAGTAGACCGTAGAGTTTTAAGAAGTATACAGGTGAAATGTTGAACTGGATGTATGCACTGTATATATGTGTGTATGTGTATTTCATAAAGTAATCGTGTTTTTTTATTATTTATTTATTTTTTATTATACTCATTTTTTGTGTGTTACATGGATTTTTGTTGTTGTCGCAGCAGCCGAGTCCAAGAAAAATTTTCCCTAAAGGGACAATAAAGTTTAACATGGCCTAACCTAACATATTCTTTAGAAGTAAAACTTTTTAAATGAGCAAAAAAATTCATTACTGAGTGAACCTTTAATGTGTGCATACCACTTCCTACATCACAAATCAATAACTTCAATATCATTGAGAAGTTCGAGATTCCCACTAGTAAATACAGCTTCGCTTGGTCTGTTCGATGCAGTGGCAGCCTTAAAGACTCCTACAGAGAGGGCGACATCATCACACAAGAAATCTGTGTGTTCGTTCTAAATTTTTTCCACCCACATTTGGACTCGATGTGCCGAATTCCAGACAAACACCATCATACATACAGTGAATGTTAATGTCTCAAAAATGGCATCGCTGTGCCTTGGACGTAACACCAGTTTTTGACCTCTGACTAGTGAGATACTGCATTTGCACAGAAGTAAGTGAAAGGAGGCAGTTTTTGTCTCTGAACTAGTTTGAGTTAGGAGTATATTAATGTAAATACTATTCAAATGTTCCAAAAAATCGTTCCTCACATCGCATCAATTCAAAACAGTAAGTGAAGAATGCAGTTTTTAACTCACACAAATGTATTTTCAGCTTTGACATCTGGGGGCAGTTCAAAGTTTAGAAAGCATGGAAAAAAATCGACCTCCTATTGCCGATTTTCCAGTGAGATCAGATTGAAGGTGAAGTACTATATAGTTGGACAACCCGTTCTCAGTAGCGGTTTTAACCACCACGCAATTGCGTGGGGCCCCGGATGTTGGGAGGCCCCCGCCCAGTTTAGAAAGCTCTGGAAAAACCGTTTGAGGGGTGACATGATGTTCTGAGTACACGCGCGAATACGCTGTTGTCAGTGTATTAGAGCGGTTCATGTTACAGGTCCGCTGGGTTCGGGTCAGTTTTTCAAGTAGGACTTTGGGTTTGGGTTTGTAATTTATGAAAAAATATACAGGACTTCTGATCTTGTTTTGCCCATGAGTTGGGGACCATTCACACCGAACATGTATTTGCTTGCATCTGCTCTGTTTTTCCATTGTTTTCCTGCCCTGTGTCTCACTGTTTCTTCAGTGTCTCATGTAGGACCGGCACATTTTTAGACACTATGTCAAGTAAAAAATAACTTCAGGTCTCAAAAATGTACGTCGAGACACCTGCATTCTGTTTCATTCGTTGCACTGGGTCTAGATTGTTTTTAGCATAGGTGTCACAAAGATTTAATGTTCTAAACAAGTTCAGGTTGCAAATAGGTGACTGTTACAATGTTTAACATTATTCCTGATTATTCTGCACCAAGCATCAAGTTCCAGTGCTTGATAAATGGCAATGTTTTTTTTCCTTCTGCTCTAGTGTGCTGAGGGGTTGCCATGCCTTGTATGTTTACTGTTACGGATGTTGCCTACGATGCTTACATAAAATACAGCCTTTTGCAACATGATGAACAATACACTGCAGCATTAGAATATAAGTTCCAGGTGAAAGTAAAGTAAATAAGACAGAAAAATATTACTATTGTACACAACAAATCCTCAAAGTAATAATAATACTGTATCATACTGTATTATAATGGAAAAACTGGACAACAATGTAAAATTGTTGGGTTATAATAATAATAAATAACAACTGATTTTCTAAATTTTTGTGAGTGAAGTAGTAGGTTTTGCACATCCTGTTCACAAGTGTTTTGCAAAAATATATGTAGGTAAATATTGCTTTTTTTTTCACTGTATTGTCAAAAAAACGGGAAAACATGCATTAATTATCTTGAACTAGAATTGTATTTCATTAAACATTTTGAATGTACTTGGCTACAACGGCTGATAGGATGAATTTAAAATTTTGATTTAAAAAAAAATTATGTAGTTTTTTTAAGCAAAATGTTCGAAATTGGGCCCTTGGGGCTTCAGAAATTGTAAACCCGACCCTGCCCATTCTCACTGCCATGGTGATAGTATGTAGATGCCAAAAACATCCTTCGGCATCTATTTCCCGATACGTCCGGCAAGCACATTGCTTTTAATGAGAAACATCTGCAGTCAACAGACTGATGCAAAGGGCATTGTTATTTTATCATCGTGAAATTATATGTCAGGGTACGATTTTGTCATCGTGACATGATATTTTGGGGTATGATTTTAATTTAATTTGAACTAAGCAAAATGTACAGTGGTTAATGTTTAATTAGCAACATTTATTATTTGGCAGTGGTTAGTCTTTAATTTGTAACAAATCCTGCACTTGTTTTAACATTCAAAAATTGCTGCCTCAAGAAGCATCACGACACGTCATCGTATGTGCTTGTTATGCCTTTTATATTGTCGAGATATGATTAGGTTTAGGGGAGGGAATGTGGTTGGGGCTGAGGTTAGGGGATCTAAAATAAATATTATATCCTATATTTATATATATATATATATATATATATATATATATATATATATATATATATATATATATATATATATATACACACACACAACAGTTAGTTCCGGTCCTCCAATCTGATTGGACGAGCGATGTTCCAAGAGCACTGATGGTCTGACTCCATCAGCACTCCGACGCTTCACTGTGTGTGTATCACTCCGCTTGTGTTCGTGCCGTTCTAAACTAAAGTGTAAGAGCAGTGCATACTGTATGTGTTAAGAGCTACTGTTTGTCTTTTTTTTTTTTTTTACTACATATGTTAGCCAGCAGATGGTGGCAAAAGATCATTCTTGTGTGTAATATGAGCCAGCTGGTGACGTGAAGTGAATCCGCGTCAGCCACTGTTTACATACAACACTCTGTGACCGCTACTACACTACTAAAGCTAGGAAATAGCTTTAAACGGCTTTAAACTAACAACTTCAGCATTACGGCTCATCACAGCTGAGAGATACAACAGACTGATTAATTATAGAACTTACCGGAGTTTCCACATTGGATACATACTGTTTAAAATGGCGGAGGACATTGCGGTTTCTATAGTGAATGACTCTTGCGCACTGGCTTCCGCGAAATAGAGAGGAATACCCGCGCTTGGATGGCTATTTTACCACCGAGAAAGCTGATCTTCAGAAAGCTGACAGCATCTCTGCTTGGGAGTGGCAACAGGTGATCGCACAGGCACTGTCTCTCTCTCTCTCTCTCTCTCTCTCTCTCTCTCTCTCCACACACACACACATACACACACATACACACATCCATCCTCGTTTATCCAATAACTTGTTACAAACAGCACAAGCCATGATACTATTTCTGAAGTGACATTTTTGAATTACTAACGAAGGCTTAGACGCACCATTTGGTTTGAACCAGCAACAGCAGATTCTGATACGTCGGGTAAGAAAGTAGTTCCATACACACCTTTTTTTTTTTTTTTTTTTTTTTTTTTTTTTGACCGTACTCAGTTTTTCCTATTTTTTTTTTTTACATTTACTTGTTCATTGAACTGTTGTATAGACGCAATATCACACTCGCAATCATGCTATTTGGTCCTAAATCAGCAATGCTATGACTGACCTGCAGCCGAATCACAGCAGTGCTGATGTATGGCCATATCGCACTCTTTGCTCGTGTGATATTGCTTATATATATATATATATATATTTATACTGTAGCTACAGTGACACCTCCTCTCCTGCCACATCAGGAAACAGACGCTAGAAAGTCCTTTTGGTGACTGAATATTGACGCACTCAACTCTTGCATGAGCGTCAGTATTTAAATAATTGAAACATTAAGTATACGGTATAAAGAAAATATTGCATCAAGCCACTTACTCTCTTGTTAAGCTTATTACTTAGGAAATGCAGCTAGTCCCTTGGCAACCAATAGGGTTCCTATAGAAAATGAGAAGGATGATTGGTAGGGTGGAGAGGAAAGTGGAAATCACTGTAGGTACAGTAACAATCACCATAACCACAGCAGAAGGCAGAGGAACTCTTAGGTGAGAGCTTTATTAGCAGTCATAAAAAACACAGCAAGTATTGCGACGAGTCGACAGCCCCCAACAGGTAGAAAAGGCCTGTGGGGGGTAGAGGGACAGAAGGAAGCACTGCAGGTGCACTGGTAGTCATCAATACCACAGGAGGAGATCTGGTTTGAGTGACAGGCCCTGCTGCAGGTGACTTTATGGGAATAATGGTGAATAATTGACCTGCAGTCGAAGAAAGGTAAGTGGGAGGGCAGAAAGGACTACTTACCTGGTGTTCAACAGGTTGAAAATGACAGTATACTAAAGGTGAAGTTTTAGGGCCATTCAGATCGAACGCGTTCTTGCCCTAGAAAAGCTAGACGCAGCGCAACAAATAAAACAGAACACAGGTGTCTTGAGATACGTTTTTAAAGTTGTAATTATTTTAACTTGACTTGGTGTCTAAAACAATGTGGTGCTCCTGCATAATATGCTGACAAAACAGTTAGATGCAGCACAGTGTGCTGGTCAAATATGTCCATCTAGCACATTTATAAATAACAGTGCAAACTTACACAAAAACACGCTTGGTGTCAATGCCCCTTAGAGAAACTTTTGAGGATTAAAGAGACTTCATGGGTATGTAGAACTGTATATATAATGGCTGTGTACGAAACCTAAACAATGCTGCCTTTGTAGGAGTTAAACGAAGGTAGGAAGCAGTAAGGCAAGTCCCAATTCAATGTTTGCATAACATCCTGACTACTACGATTCCTTTATCTGATCGGTTTTTGAAGGCAGCATAGTTGTATCCTTTGCTTATTTTGGCGGTGGGGGCTTTCGATGTTCTACGCACTTCAATGACGTCATCATTGGATTATCGTATCGCATATTGCATTTACCAAGAACGGATTGCATATCACATTTTTTTCTCCATATTGTGCAGCCTTAGTGGTGGTTCACCTTATGGTGGTGAAAAGAATAAAAATTATGTTTGAAAAAAAAATAATTCATAATTATTTTATTCATAATTGCTTTGTTATGTCTAAAGTAGGGCTGTCAATATTTTTTTTTTTTTTTTCACCAATATAATATTTGCAGAGAAAGGTCCCCAGATAATTCAATAATTCAATACAGTATATAATATTAAATAAATGGAAATAATTATATTTAAATAATTAGAAAAAATATATATTATAATAATTAATAAATTAATAGAATTAAATTACATTACATTATTGTGGTAAAGCATCAGACGGATGCTTTTGGAGTGTTTTAGGCTTCATCAACATTCATCTGGATACATTTGAAAATGTTTTCGTTTTTTGAAACACTCACTGTCCACACTGAAATGAATTAAACTCTTTACTGCACATTCGAAAAATCACCGTTGCATGTACAGTCTGAAACGGAAATGTCCTTGTGTTCCATCGGCGAACATCAGTTACGAGTAAACTTCCAGTAGCCTTCGAAGGAACGCAATGTTGTACAAAGGAACATTTATCTTTAACAACGCTATCAAAGTGAATATCAGGCAAAACAATGCTGCTACAACATGGGCCACCATCTTGACAAATACAGTTGTATTCATAATTGTTTTCAGATATTCCCTGTCCACTCTACAACGCAACACAACATTTTAAAATGTATCCACTTGGGAGAGCATTTTCAAAAAGCTCAGTGTGGAAAGAAGGGCAAAATGTAGAGAAAAAGTTGCATTTTCAATCTAAAACATATTAGTGTGGACGTGGCCTCAATATTGCACGACTTACTACACCTTGCATTAACATGCATTTCATACACAGATAGTATCTGGATATTTTTTAGCTGGATTGCATTTACACCTTGCAGTCAAATGCGTCTCCACTGTGATCGGACAGAGATCTGATCAAAGTCACCCGTGCAAAATTGAAAACACTACTTACAAATTACTTCAGAGGCTGTGGTAACTGAAAAATGTAAAAACATATAAATGGATAATTCAAAAGCTTTCCAAATGTGATCCCTGCTTTAGGAATTGCAGTGAGTCAGGTTACATGTAGTTTGAAACTTGAGTGAAACTTGATCACGTCTTGAGATCCCTGCATTCGGAATTGCGCGTCATCCAGCTGTGTTTGAATGCAAAAATACGTTCTCATCTTGTTCTGTCACTAGTGCCAAGCAAGCCTGTGGTTTTGTTGTCTGTACAGCTGTGCGTTGCCTTACTGCCCTCTGCTGAAAACAGGTGGTACTTCAAGTTTGAATTGCTCCGATGGTAGGAATATTCTATATTGCATTCCAGAGACATTATTAATTGTGTTAATTAAGCACATTATTTTTAATTTATCACACAGAATTAGAGGCTGTCGACACAACATATAATTTTAAGTTAAACCGACTGATCACAGTTCAGAAGACTCTGGGTTGTCAGTAAAGGGTTAAACTTTGGGAGTATGGAGTCATTTGAAAAAACAGCATGGCACCAATCACAGCAGAGTTTGTCTTTGGGAGAAACAGCAGCAAAACTACATCTGGTAAGAAACCTAATTAAGTTTTTACATTGAAACCTGTTTGAGTCAAAAGATTAGAGTCTCTAGTTTTATCTGATATGCTATTTTAAGCGATTTATATGCTAAACACAATGCACACCACTGAACTCGTCTAGTCAAATGCTTACTTGAATTTGTTCTAATTCATTGGACATGATGCTATGATGCCATGGAAGCCTCTCTGACACTAGTTTCCGTAGGAGGTGCTTTCATACAAAACAGTGTCTGTTAAGTAATTGACTGATTGGGCAAAGAGGCAGCAAGGCAGATGCCTTCTGTTCAGGACATAGCCATTGTGACATTGTTAAATAGATTTTTTTTTATCCATGGTCTGTTGGATAGGAAGTCTGGCTACTGCAAGAAAGTGAGAAAATAGTAAGCAAAAGTGATGTATAAGTGACATAGAGGCAAAAAAATAAATAAAATAATAATACAAAAAATAAAAAATAAAACAAATAATAAAAAAGTGTATCTTAAAATGTAAAGTAGTTTCAGGAAAATTATTTCTATGTACATATAGATTCTATGTAAAATATTATTGGCTGATGGGATAAGACATCTGTCACAGATCTTCTTCCTCTGGTAAGAAAATTAATTTAATCTATAATAATTCTGGATTTTTTAAGGTGAAAAGACCTAAAAGAAATATTTTGGGTTCAGTACAAATTAAGCTCAATCAACAGCATGTGTTACTAAAAAAATATATTAATTTCAACTTGTCCCTACTTAAAAAAAATAAATAAATAAATAAATCAAGATTACAGTGAGGCTCTTATGGAAGTGAATGGAGGTTTAAAGGCAGAAATATAAATCTTTTAATTTTATAAAATCACTTACATTAATTCTTCTGTTAACTCAAGCTATAAAGTTGTTTAATTAATGAATTAATTAATTTCTTTATTTTTTTCCATTGTTTTAGGGGTTGGGTTTACAGCGTTATATTGTCATGACAACGAAGTAGTAAAATTAAAAGGTTAGTAAGCAATTTATTACACTGAAATCATGTTAACATGCATATTGTTCACATATTGTGGCTATACTTTTGAAACAGTGATTATTTTAATGTGAACAGAGTGTCCCCATTCACTTCCATTGTAAGTGCCTCACTACAACCCAGATTTTTGCTTTGTTTAATGTCCTGAGACCCCCATGTGACTGCTGTGTTCATTTACCATTTTCCATTTTCCATTTCCCGTTTTTATTTTTAACTAGTAGCACCTAATAAACAAGCAAAATAAATAAATAAATAAATAAATAAATAAATAAATAAATAAATAAAAATTCTAGAGCAAATAGTTTTCCATAAAATGGATGTCCACCTATGTGAACAGCAAGACTACGTTGTGAAATTTTAAATATCACCAAGCTATAGAAATTCTTTTTTTTTTTTTTCATCAGATTGTTTGTTATGTTTCTAGTAGTGTTGGTTATTCATGTTTTTGAGATGTTAGATACTTTACAGCTGATTTTCTGTAAAGCTGAATAAATAATTATTTTTCAAAGTAAAGCCCAGCATCATCCAATCACTGCCAACCACGTTAAAATAAAATGTTGCTTTATAAAATTCTGAATCTATATACTGATTACCATTATCCCATGTCTGCCAAACATGTTGAGTTGTCCAGACATCATCTGTAGCCTGAAACTGAACATTTGACTGGATTTTAGGAGTGAATGCACTCAGCTGCACAGAAAGCTATAGGATGCCCCTTGCTCCCTATTTAGTGAATAACTTAACCTTCAGTGTGCTGTCTGTCTGCACTTGTCTCAGAACAGTTTGAAATGCACCTTATTTTCATCCTAACTCCATATAAAGCCTCTGGAAGCCTCTGCTTTTGGATGAACCCATTGATTCTCAATGTGAAAATGCAGAGGAAATATAGGAACGCTTTTACTAATATTAATAAATAGAATCATTTTGTACAGTGATAACAAAATAATATATATATATATATATATATATATATATATATATATATATATATATATATATATATATATATATATATATATAAATATATTAAAATGAAGCAAAATGACTATAGATGTGTTCAAAGTTATTCAACATAACTAACATGTTTGTTCAACTTATGAGGAAATGCAGTGTCAATTTCCACATATGTGGACATTGTTTATCAGAGCACTGACGTGCGAAAAATGAGCAGATTTTTTAAAGCGGCATATCAAACAAAACTAGAGACTCTCCTCTTTACAACCAAATAGGTTTCAATAAAAAAATAAAAAAATAAAAATAATTAAAAAAAGATATTTATTACCAGAGGCAATTTTATTGGCGCTGCATCCGTAGGAGCGCTTCACGGAAATGGACGGCATGCTGTTGTGTCACATGACTCGGTGTGACAGAAGTTTAACCCTTAAATGACAGTGTAGAATCTTGTGAACAGTTTTCTGTTAGTTTTTATTCATTTAAATTATGTGTTGTGAATAGCGAAGCCAAAATACAACATCCACACATGTGGATGCGGGGTCTCACAAGGTTAAATTAAGGAAGGGACCAGTTATTGGTAATCAACATTATGCCACAAATGCTGTCGGTTGTGCTTAACTTGTATTAATATTCCTTTAACAGAGAGATAGCACAAAACCAGGGCCATTTTTAGGTATAAGTGGCTGCTTAGGGCCCCCAAGCCACCAGGGATCTCTGCCAACAAACTGTAAGTTGCTTCCAACTTACAGTATCTGCCAAGTAAATAAATGTAAATGTTACTATTTAAAGATGATGATAAATGACTAAGGCAATATAGTTATTTAGTTTATTTACTCTTGAGAAGAAATTGCTTTTATATTAAATCCTGTAAGAAAATTGTATTTTCGAGCTGGTGATTTTGTTATAACAGAAGTTTGATTCTGAGATAATCTCAGAAACACGTTTAAGATGACTGGAAAACAGAATCTGAGACTTTAACGAAAGTAAAACTGCACCAAATTATAGCTCAGTGACAAAATCAAAAAAGTTTAGAGTGTGAAGGGGGCGTAAATTAATTAATCCTGGGGAAGTGACTGTTTTAATGTTTTCTGTAAAATAATTACTGGAGGTTGTTGTGTAGGTGGAGGTAAGAAAGCTGGGTGTTTTGAGCAGCAGGTGCAACACTAAATTTGTTGAGACAGGAGCAACCCCAAACTTCTGGTGGTGAAAGTAGTGAGTACTGCAGCAGCTGGCATCCTGGCATGTATTGCTTTGATATTACAATAAGAACCACATGGGCTAAAGTTGCTGGTGTTACAGGAAGGAACTATATTTAGATGGACTGCAGAAATTATATTGGCCTTGTTCCAAATGAGAAAATATTGAGATTAAGCAGTTTATATGGATAGATCACATAAAAATGAAAATTCTCCCTTATCTCGTTCCAAACCCGTATGGACTTTCTTTCTTATGTGGAACACAAAAGGAGTTGTGTTTAATCCCCTTCCATCTTTATTATAATGGCAGTGGATAGTGCCTCACTTTAAAGCTTTAAAAAGGACCCAAAGTTTAATAAAAGTAGTTCATGTGTCACATTCCAAGTATTCTGAAGGCATATGTAGCAAAGGGTATGTTGTTACATTAGAATATTGAGTTATTTTTATTTTTTATTTTTACTACTAAGCCTGGGGTATTTTATATTGAAAGCACTTTTATTGAATAATTCAGTTCTGTGAAGCAGGTCTGGGGTCATATGATCACAAGTGTAATTTGTTGTTTTATATTTTATTTTCATTTTCTTAGTGTATATTTCTTTAATACTGTCTTTTTATTTTTGTATCATTAATAAATTAGTTGATATGAACAAAATGGCAATACTGCGGATATTGTGTTACATCATGCGTGATCTGGGGAGTAAAGTCGAGACTATATCCGGTCTCGTTCTCTTTTGCTGTTTCTAGTAGCTCCACAAATTACTTAAAGATAAATTTATTTACCTGTCTATTTTTGTGGTTAAATATGTTTGTTTGTTAAGTTCTCTGAAATATTTGATCATTAATTAATGTTGGGAACATTTTAGAGTATGTTTATTCAGAGTTTTATTTCGGGTAATTATCACTGCTTCACCTGTGGTTCATCTGCATTTCTCTATTAAGAGATATGGTTCCTTGCCATCTAAGCGGCTGTAGTTTCACATGCTATTACTCTGTGAAAAGTTTATAAATACTTGTGAAAGTGCAATATTGCACCGTGTTCTCTTTTGATTGACCCATTTGACATGTGAAAAGTCAGTTTCTTTCAAATCAATTGTACTTAGGAATTATCTGATGATTAACAGGCACAGCCAGGCAAGATATATGCACCGTGAGAGATGCCTGATGTTGTGTGTTGTTTTTCAATGCAGGTATGTAAATGGATCATGGTTCTTTTATTATTGTTAATTGTGTATAGTTGTTTATTATAATTTGGGGCATTTGAGAAATTAATAAAATATTTCTAATCTTTGCAATACTTTTTTTTTTTCCCCTTTCCTTTTTCTCCCAATTTGGAATGCCCAATTCCCAATTTACTTTTAAGTCCTTGTGGTCACGTAGTGATTCGCCTCAGTCCGGGTGGCGGAGGACGAATCCCAGTTGCCTCCGCCTCTGAGATCGTCAACCCGCGCATCTTATCACGTGGCTTGTTGTGCGTGTTGCCACGGAGACATAGCGCGTGTGGAGGCTTCACGCCACCCACCACAGCATCCATGCTCAACTCATCACGCGCCCCACCGAGAACGGACCACATTATAGCGATCACCAGGAGGTTACCCCATGTGACTCTACCCTCCCTAGCAACCGGGCCAATTTGGTTGCTTAGGAGACCTGGCTGGAACCACTCAGCACACCCTGGGATTCGAACTAGCGAACTCCAGGGGTAATCTTTGTAATATTTTATATATTATTATTATTATTATATTATATCTTATATGGACATATATTGTCATTATACATACTATACAAATATTGTCATAATTGTTATATTATTATTATTATTTTTCATTCTCTCTTTTGCTGTACCCCTGTGTTATAAGAGGCACAGCCAGGCAAGATATGTGCACCATGAGAGATGCCTGATGTTGTGTTGTTTTTCAGTGCAGTGCAGAGGAACTGTTGAATTTGTGCTCGCGGGCGAAACACAACAACATTATCTCATGTATTCCGATTCACACACAAATTACTCTTATGAACCGATTATTTTTAGTGAATCAAAACAGACAGCGCATCCAGTGTAGTCGAAAATTACTCTTATGAAGTGGTTCTTTTAATAAATCGTTCAACAAGACTCACAAACTGACTGACTAATTTTCCTTATGCCAAGCTGTAATTAAAGAGACATATTTGCAACAAGTTGTTTTTTGTAATACATTTTCATTTATAAAAAAGCATTAAAACATCACATTTCTCAGCAAATAATCAGAGTAATGGAAGTAGCATGTAAACGGGATTGATGTAGTTGGCCCAAATCATGTAAACATCTTAATCTAATTATTCCTTATACTCTGGTTATTGCAATAATCAGGGTATTGGTGTACATGTAAACATAGCCATTATTTTTTAACAGAAATGCTTCCTATAGTATGTGTCGGGTAGATCACATTCAAATAGCATTGATTTCTATAATGTGCAAGCAGGTACATAAGATGATGTACCATGACATCTTCTTGAACAGCTGTGGAGAGAGAGGATGATGAGTGTGATCTCAGCTGTGGAGGCCTGTCCATAGCTGTGCTATTAATTTAATACAATATATCAATTTAATACTGTGAGTCTAGGCCGGTCTTGCTGTTACTCATTTGTAATGCTTTTAGAATGACAAGGCAGTGGGTTTAACTCATATAGGAAGGGCACAGATATGAACAGAGAGAGAGAGAGAGAGAGAGAGAGAGAGATAACAGGATGCACAAGCATATATATATATATATATATATATATATATATATATATATATATATATATATATATATATATATATATATATATATATTATTATTATTATTTTATTTATTATTATTATTATTTTTACCATGAATCTACAAATACACTTTACTCGTAAAAAGTCCATGGACTTTTATTTTTATTTAAATCAATATATATATATATATATATATATATACACTACCGGTCAAAAGTTTTGAAACACTTATTCTTTATTATAATTTTTTTTCTTCACATTTTAGAATAATAGTAAAGTCATCAAAACTATGGAATAACATAAATGGAACTATGGGAATTATGTTGTGACTAAACAAAATCCAAAATAAATTAAAACTGTGTTATTCTAAATACTTTGGATTACTTCTTCAGCATTGGTAGATTTTTTCACTTGTTTTGACTATAAAAACTCTGCCAGTACAGTAAGACAAAATACACATGTTAAAAATACATTCTCTGAAAAACCTAAATATCTTATGCAGTGTTGTTTCTAAAACAAGATAAATCAAATTGATCTTGTTTTAAGGATTTTTAGATATTTTTACAGGAAAACAATACAAAAATGATTATCAAGAATACGATTTTTGCCCTAATATCAAAGGTCTTACTAGAAAAAAAATAAATTATGATCCAACATGAATTTTCTTAATATGTGATCGTGCCTGGTAACTTGCATGTAAAATGGCTAGAAATAGCATTTTAGCTTACCGTAAAGCTGACAATTTACACAAGGTTTATTTCTATTTCTTCTGCTCCAAACTTACTTCTCTGTCTGCTTGTATGAATGTAACACATCATAAGAAAGTGTTTCACCGCTGTTCAAATGCACTTTGGATCGCATCATTTATATGTATAAATGTTTTCCATCTGAAAGGACTAAATATTAAATGAAGCAAATGACAATAAAATGCAAAGTAATCTCTTCAGTAATCAAAATACTTTTTGAATGTAACTGTATTCTAATTACCAATGATTTAAATTGTAACTGTAGTGGAATACAGTTACTTATATTTTGTATTTTAAATACGTAATCCCGTTACATGTATTCCGTTACTCCCCAACCCTCTGTATATATATATATATAATTACAACTGAAGTACAAATATTCCATATATTCTCAATTAATATGAGATCATAAAAGCTGCATGTATAATAATTATTTTAAAGATTACAAAATTTTACTTTTTTCTGTTAATTCACAAATGTAAATACAATAGGCAAGTGACTCATAATATGACCATTCTTTATTATTATTATTATTATTATTATTAACATCAATATATCTTATTTATTTATGAACACAAATTAAAAGTGTATATTTTAAATGCTGTGACAGGTCACCATTTTTTCACTCTTTTTAATCAATTCTTCTTCACTCATTTTAAATGGTAATGTGGTGACAATTAAATTACAATACAATTGAAGTACAAAAATACAATATGATTACTGATTAATATGGAAATTGTAAAATGATTAATATGAGATCATAAAAGCTGCATGTATATATATATATATATATATATATATATATATATATATATATATATATATATATATATATATATATATATATATATATATATATATTTATCATACTGTGAATCCACAAATGTAAATACAATAGGCAGTTGAATCATAACATGTCCATTAACTTTTTTTTTATTTTATTTTTTTTTTATTTATTTTTTTATTATTATTATTAATTAACATCAATATTTAGTATTTTATTTTTTTATGAACATATAAGAAATTGTGTATATTTTAAATGCTGTCTGGTCACCATTTTTGTCAATTAACCAATGTTTATTTATTTATTTATTATGGACACATAAGGAAAAGTGTATTTTTTAGGTCCTGTGACTTATCACCATTTCTGCAGTACATACACATGTGATGGCAAATATGTATAATGAATATATGTTCCTTTGAGTTTGTTCAATTGTTCAGTTTGTTGTTTTGGAACTGGAGCGCAATTCTACACACACACACACACACACACACACACACACACACACACACACACACACACACACACACACACACACACACACACACACACACACTGATTGATGCGCAACAGATCAATCTGCAATTCGCCCATCGATCCAAAGGGTGGTGTGGAGAATTTGAATGGTCCCAAGACGTGCGAGAACATCAAATTAATCTCGAGCTGAAATTCGTAGATTACGTAGATCACTTATCTCCGTTTTTAGTCTGGGGGGAAATGCAGTTTTTATTAAAGGAATTCTATTAGTATCATTCAACCTCATCCACACTCACGTCATACGTGTCACTCCAGCTATTAACAGCCGAATTACCACTGATAAAATTTACTCAAACTCTGAGTGACATTCATTTTCTGTGTGAGTGAAAAGTTCAGGGCGCTGCGACCTTTTTTTCCCCCGTATCAACTGAGAAGCAATTCAACGAACATAATCCTGTCTTTTATTTTAATGCAAAATGCATTGTTGGAAAAATGCCCTGGGTGATAAAAATATGAATGTTGTGGCGCTGGAAAGAATCGTCTCTTTATGGTCTTGCTCTCCCCTGTAATCCCCCGAACTCCTCCCCTTCTTTCGTGGAGAGCTTCATTTGATCAAATCCTTCAACTTGGAGCGCTTCGCTGAGTCGCACTTTTCTCACAACATCTCAACTGTGGCTGCGCTGCAACTTGTACGAGGACTTCTTCTTCCCCCATCAATAACTAACGCAAAATAGACCAGACGGACTGTATCCTGAAATTATCCGCGATGGAGAGCGGGATCAGATATTCCCGGGTTAATGTCAGTGCGTTCTGCGCCCCGCTTGTGGTTCTACTATTGCTCGCTTGGATTCCGGTGACCAAAACAGTGATAACTTGCAGGTCATGTCAGCTGCTGGATAAGTGGAGTGGTCGGGAATTACTGGTGAGGATGAACGGCGGTGTTCAGTCCGCAGCAGGGTCTGTGGGTAAAGTTAGTGACAAAAATGGAGACGGGGCAACGGCGCTGTTTAATTCGGCTGGTGCTGAAACTGGGCAGCGCGGCTGCAGCGCGAGTGGGAAACACTCTAATCACTCTGTGCGAAAACGGAATACCGACAAGGCAGCCGGTGGCAAAATGCCATCCGATAATAAATGGGAGTCATTGCGCAGTAATGGCAACGTTTCCAAACCCAAACGGTCAGGTTCTGCCCCTGTAGATCTTAAGCATCGAGTTCGCAGAAGCGCCCAGGGACCCGTTATGGCACCAGGCTCGCCCCAGAGTGAGCGCTTGCCGCCGGCTTTTGGGAACGGCACCGTGCGCGCAGCGCGTCGAGTCCCGCGCTCTGAGTTGAGGTTGAACAGGGAAGAGCGGAGAACGGCCACATCGCGGCAGGAAGAGCTGAAACTTACCAGTTCTACCTTTGCACTGACAGGGGATTCCGCTCACAACCAAGCCATGGTGCACTGGTCCGGCCAAAACAGCAGCGTAAGTGGAAAAAGCATGCGCTTAATTTATTAAATCTGTGAAAACACCAACTGAGATGAAAGTATTGCTTGAAGCATCGCCGTCATATTCTGGTCTGTCTAAATTAGTGTGTGTCTAAGTGTGTATAAAGGCTGTGTCTGCGGTGCGTGCGCACGTCCAGTGTGTGTGCGGTCAGAGCGCGCCACCACAGAGACGAACAGATGTCCACTGCTGATGAAGTGATTGCTTCATATGCAACTTGACGGCAGTTTTGCAACTGGCTTGGTCTGTTATTTGATTCACCCTAGCCAAATGAAGGATACTTTACTATGGAATCCAAGAGTTGGAACACACATATGCTTGTTTTTCGTGATCACCAGCAGCGTATCACGCTTTTGAATGCAAATTTGTAGGGGACGCGCGGGTGATGATTTAATTTGTTGTGTGAAACAAATATGAGGAGGGAAGACCTTTTAGTAGAGATATGTTTGGGAGGATTTAGGTGAATAAGGCAATGAAAACTTAGTGCATTATGCAATATGCGTCCCAAAAAATGCCCGGCTTTATTTGTCTACAACACATTTACTATGGCAGCTTATATTGTTGTATTCTTTCTTTCTTTCTTTCTTTCTTTCTTTCTTTCTTTCTTTCTTTCTTTCTTTCTTTCTTTCCTTCCCGTTTTTCCTTCCTTCAATCCTCCCTTCCATCCCTCTCGTTTTTCTGTCTGTCCTTCCTTCTTTTCTTCACTCCTTCCTGTTTTTCTTTCCTTCCTTTCTGTTTTTCCTTCCTTCCTTCCTTCCTTCCTTCCTTCCTTCCTTCCTTGCTTCCCATTTTTCCTTTCTTCCTTCCTTCCTTCCTTCCTTTCTTCTACCTTTTTTGTGATAATTTACTAATGATTGCTTTGCAAAGGCAATTCTACTGAGTATGTTCAGAGCTCTCCTGTCTAATATTTCACATCAAAATAACTACATGTCTGCAAGATTTCAGACATATTTCTTCATCCTTGTTATATTTCCCTCCCTTGCCTGTCAGTGCAGATGTTTTCAAGCCTTCAGGAAAAATCTGGGGGCATTTTCTAATTTAAACACCATACTCACTAACACACCCAATTTATATGAGAGATGACAGTCAAACACAGAAAACTTTCAGGACAGATACAGGAAGAGAGAAACCCTGGGGGTATGAAATTCAGCATGTCTCACTAGAAGAACATGATCAGAAAACCGGCTGCCATTATCATATCATATCATATCTTTTTTTTTTTTTTTTTTTGCAGATCATTTTCTTCTATCTTACCTTAATACTAACAAACCAATCGAATTGCACTGATGCCCAGTTTAAGTTAAATGTTATTTAGTCTGCCAATTAGATCTGTTTTACCATGTAATTGGCCACAACATGGTCATTGGTTATTAAGAAGCGATGTCACGTCTCATCAGTTACCACAACGCATAGCACCTTGACCTGTGCCTGAGACAAATTATAACAATCACTGGCAGAAGAAGATGGATGAACATGACTCAGCTGCAAGCACGGTCCAAGCTCAGTCACCAGAACAAGAGCACCCATGACCCTACTAGTGCTGGGCAAAATTATTATTATTATTATTATTTCAATTTTTTTGTCAGTTCGATATCTATTCTCAAAAGCCATGGATCGATCTTTTAATATATGTGCAACCCTCCAATACAATAGAATAAATCACTCACATTTGCAACCAAATTTCACATTTACTGTACAGAGTAAATGTGGGCTTCCTTAAAGAGAAACTACCGGTTTTTAGCACGTGTTCAACAACTCAATGTAAATACCTGTTAATAGTACAAATTGTGCAATTAAAAAATAAACATGTAACAAAATATAATATATGCAATATAGTATCATATTTATTGATTAAATACATTGATTTTTCAGTTTTAAAAATCCAAACTGTGACAAATTATGAAAAACGAATAAAATATCATTAGAAAAATATGTATTTTCATAATGTACCTAGTTAGAAGGTCCCCTGTATAATTCATGCATTAGCTGAGAAAGAATTTATTTCATATGTAAGCAAAAGGGACATTATAACTGAAATATACCCATATGAATCGATATTGAATCGAAATTGAACTGAAAGCTTGTGAATTGTTATCGTATCGAATCGGGAAATCTCAATACCCAGCCCTTGGCCTTACCATAATGAGTTATTTTCCTTTAATGGAGTTAGTAAGGATTTGTACAAGATGAAGTGTCTCCTTTGTATCCCACTCACCAAGGACATTTTCAAAAAATCACCATCAAATCTGTTTTTATTCTTGCTATGTTACTTTTACTTTTTTAATAATTAAGTACAATTTAATGTGGTACTTTTTTTTCACTCAAGTATGTTTCTGGCTAGATACTTGGACTTTTAATTGAGTAAAATTTTCACTCAGTATCCATACTTTCACTCAAGTAGAATTTCCAAGTACTTTTCACACCCCCTGCAAATAATACATAACAGAAATTATAGTAAAAAAGAAATAAGGTGGAAATTGTGTGCCTTTTTTTTTTTCCATCTCAAAGTTTCAATGTCCTCCTTTGTAGTTTCCAGACTGATCATGCTGAAAATAGATCAAAAGAATTCAGCTGAAATCATTCTGTTCTAACTGAAGTTCGAATCACTGCCCCCAGTGGGTGAAGTTGGAATTGTTATTAAATGTATGGGCATGTGTGAGCTTCAGTTTCCAGGTGAAATGTCCACAGAGTTGCACCAAAAGCGAGTTGTATTTTTAGTTGTAAATAATGTAATACAGTCAAAAGGAATGCATATTTTATTAAATCTACCCCTAAAACTTACTGTCAGTGGAGAAAAATTTAATTTTTGAGCGAAAATGCAATCTCCGAAACGTGCTCACCGAAGTTGCTTGTGTAACGCACTACCAATCATGCTGCAGGAAAGGTGATTACAGTTAAATTTATGCAAAAACGTCCGGTTGATTTCAGGGTACATGAACTTTAGGCAGCTACATGATGATTTCCTGGGTGATCATGTTGTAGTGTCACACCTGTGCATTTTTTAAAAACACGTAAAAAGCACAACTGGCATTTTATGGGTTAACGCTGGAGGGATAATTGTATAAAGCCTGCAAAACTCACATAAAAACCTGACGTCACCACTTTAAAAGTGTTTTTGTTTACTGACTGTTCAATTAAGGTGATTATTTTGCCTCAAAGATTTTGTCAGTCAGCAGAGGAAGAGAATCAAACATTTTTGTTGCCAATTAGTGAGTCACAAAAAGTTCCAGAGAACCCTGTAAAAAATATACAACTAGCACCAGTTGTTATAAGTGACACAGTCTTACGCTAATGCAGCTAACTTGCTAAAATCTATTTCTGGCATCTTAGCACAACACATGTAAGAGGGAAGATGAATATGTCTTATCATATAACACATTGTTACCAACTGACTCCTAAAATGGTATTAATTGTATGGTTTTAAAACATATTGTGCAGTCAACACTGTCTCTTTGATCCAAGCCTGAACAGCAACAGACACTTTGCTAGATGTGGAAAGCACCATTACTAGTTCTGAGTTATTTCAAGTTCCCACATTTAAGTTTCATGCAGGGTTGTTACTACATCTATAAGTGCTTGATTTACATAAAGCATATTCATCTTCCCACATATTGCACCATCAATTTGCTCATAATTTTGACTAATAGTTTGTTTTTACTTGTTAGACTATTATTATTTAGTGATGCTGAGGTGCTTTAACATCTAACTAAAATGTTAGCTTGTCAGCTAATTATGTGGGAAGACTAACTAGACCAGCTTCAGACCAGATTGGCCATGCATTTAGACTAAACCCGCTTAGACCCCCTTTTTTTTTTTTTTTTTTTTTTTTTTAAATTATTATTATTTATTTATTTATTTTCTTTACATCAGAGTCAAAAAAATAAAATAATAATGAGAAGTATCACGTGCATTAGGTATGTGGGTGGACAGCTGAAGGGCAAATATTTTTATTTTTTCTGATATGAATGGTAGCTCTGCCACAAAGCATTTGGCAAGCAATGTAAATGAAGACAGATATCACTGAAAATGCCTTTGCTAGACAAAAAGAACAGCCACCACAAACATTTTTCTTCTCGGGGTAATCTGAATAATTTTTTTTTCAGACCTCCGAAAGGACACGCCTGTTGAAACAAACAACTCTCCTTTGTAACTGCATCCTGAAATATTCAATACCAGGTCACTTTTTATTAATTGAAAATAGAATATTTTCCCCTGTGTGAAAGAACAAACTAGCAATATGGCACAAAGACCTATTACTAGCATTACAAACCAGTTGCATTAGCTAATAAGTGAGTTAACTGTACAATATCATAGACATTCATGGTCAGGGCAACACAGAATCTGCATGCGCAGAACTTTGCAGAAAGTGACTCAGATTTTTGCAGCATTGGAACGGCAAGTTTTCATAAGGTACACATTCCGCCCCTTTGCGTGTTTATTAAATGTTTAGTATAATTTGTGTATGATTTCATCTACTTGAAGAGTATGGTACATTTAACATATTTTGGGGCATATTCATTAAACTTTTGTGCATGGTATTTCAGCACAAAAACCTGCATCTTATTCACTAACCACCTACAATCTATTTTAGCAGGCGCAAACAGTACTGAAATTGCGCTGCGTCTTGAGTATTTAAATGTAAATTGTCAACCCAGTCATTGTCATTCCTTTCCACACAAACACACCTCATTTCTATGTAAATTAGGCTAATTTCTGACTGTGCTTCTTTCACAAAAATTGCCTGCCACAGTTTAAATTGTGCTATTACCGCGGATAAAAGCAGGTAGTAAAATTAATTTTCTTTCAAAGTAGAGCTTCCAGAATGAACGCGTTAACGCATGCGATTAATAAAAAAAAGTTTAACACGTTCATTTTTCTTAATCACGATTAGCGCATTTACCGTTAAAACAACATACACCAGCGTAAACACTTGTTTGAAGGGTGGAACCTTTGCGATGTGTCCATCTGGAGTCATTACACTTACGCACACTTCACAACACACACACACACACACACACACACACACACACACACAGTGATCAGATGATGGGGAAAGGAGCTCTGATGTATAAAACAAGCCCAGATGGGACTTGTGAAAGAAATCAAGTATTTTTCAGCCTATGTAAGGCACATTTTAATTACCACAGAAGCATGTTAAGTCTTAACAATCACCAAAATGCAGAATGAGATGTTTTTGTCTGCAAGCGCTTTTCATGTGGAGTTTAAAGCGCCGTTTGATGCTACCGTTGCCACCCTGACGCGAATCATGAATGCGGCTTCACGATTGCTGTAGGTAAGTGGATAGCCACAGCCTAGCAGCAGATTAATATTGTGAAGGATGAGAGTTTAAGAGATTTAATGCCCATTGCAACTTATGGGAAGATTAGTTCTTTCAATTAGCTAAACTCCCACTTTGGGAAAATTTTAATATTACTTGAATTGGTGCTATTTTAGGGCATTTATATCTTCACACTGTGGATGGCTTTGTTTGGAAAATATTAATAAAGCATTATATTTTTACATATTTTTTTTGTTCCTTTTCCTTCCTAAATTGAAAATAAATGCATTTTGACAGGAAAAGAAATCAAATCAAATCCTTTATTGTCCCTCAACCATATACACAAGTGCAACAGTGGGTGAAAGTCTTGGGTGCAGTTCCAAGCAACATAGCAGTATGACAATTACAATAAACATCTTATTTACACATAACACAGTTTACACATCTTGTTTCATAACACAATATACAATATACACTTAATAATATACAATATACAGTATACAACCGCTCATGTCAGCAGTAATTCATCAAATAATGATCAAATGATGGAGAAAAGCATTGTAAGTTGGCATATAGTCAGATGTGCAGTGCAGTCAAGCACACTTTCGGCATGTTTAAGAGATAATTCAGGTATCTGGACCAAATAGTGATGATATACAGTCCTGACAGGGCGTGCCAAATGTGGTGGTCTGCGCGTGCAAATTGCGTTCAGCAGAGATTTTTTGCCCGTCTTTGTGCCGTTGCCTGATCTGCATAGTTTCTTTAGTGAATTGGGTGCTAAAGAGCGCAGACAACACATGCAAAATGCCAGCTCTTTTACCAGGCACAGTTCACTCTTAGTGAATCTGCCCCTTATTATGTTTAAATCCACTCTCCAAAAATCAGCACAGAAAATACATAATTTCCATTTGGGCCTACTCATGGTCAATCATTGCTTAAAGACAATATCTGGCACAATCAAACCAAACTGTCATTTGTAGTAAAGCTAACTCTTACCTCAAGACTATGTCAGTGTTGGGTAGTAAATAAAACTCACAAATTAACTGAAAGTAGCAACACTACTAACCTCGCTATGTTTTTAAGGAGTGTCAGCAGTAGCTCAGCTGCTTTCAAAACATCTCTCAGTAGCTTTTCCAGTAATGAGCTACTTTTTCCAACAAAGAGCTGTGTAGAGTGACGCACACAGCTTTACAGCCAAGCAAGCTTTGGCAATAATCAAAGGCATCTCTGAAATTTAGCATTGAGAAGTCTGAGTGGATCGTTTGGATTTGTGTGGAAAGTTCATGTAAATGAACCAGTTCAAAAATTGGTTCACTGATTTATTTAAATCCCTGTGCAGAAGTCTCTGCAAGACATTTTAATGAAATAATTAGTTTAAAGCAATAGTTCACTTTACTGACTTTTATCATTAAATCACCCTCAAGCCATCCCAGATGTGTATGACTTTCTATCTTCTGCAGAACACAGATTTTTAGAAGAATAACTCAGCTCTGTAGGTCCATAGGTCCCACAGCACAGAGATATTCTTCTAAAAATCTTTGTTTGATTCACACAGCACAGGCCAATTGTTAAATGTGAAGTGTGTTTAAGATACACTTGCAGTTTATTCCCTCAGGTCAGTGACTTCCATCTCTTGTTTCACAATACAGGCAAGAAGCAATATATAGAGTTATTAGATTCAGTTTCAGTTTAACAGTTTAATTCAAGTTTATTAATCTGACCAACTGTAACATACGATGGCATATAGTCACGACAATCACACTTTGCTCTTTGACTCATAAAGAATCAAACACACACACACTATTCCCAGTCTTAAATGTGAAACACGCAGAAATGTGATCCACATTTGGCTTTCAACTTTCTCTCCAAATTAGCAAGTGAATATATCTTGTTGTAGTATGTTTACAAAATGTCCAAAATCTGGCATTTTTGCAAGAGCGGTGAGATAATTTGCATCCTCTAATACAGATCAGTAATTAACGGGAATGCAACTGTCATTGCTGTTCTTCATGGTTAATAAGATACCAAAATGTGGGTGTTAAAGAATGTTCTTATCTAAATGTTAATTAACAGATTGAGAGTTAACTAAACTTAAAAGAGAGCAAGACAGACTGCGAGGACAAGTCACATAGAATAAGTGAAAAAGGAGTGCCATAACACTGTGTGAAGACAACACACTGAAGGCTTGTCCTGCCAGCATGAATACTCATGCAGTTATTCAGTTTGACGGGTGAAGACTAGCAGGACTAAAAGCTAGTCAGGGAGTTTCCATCGAGGGGCTTTTCTCCAAGGAAGCAAGGGAGGCAGTGCCTCCTCAAAATTAATACAAATATAAACAAGAAATATTATGAAGTATGAGATCAAATAGAGTAAAAAAATCATATTTTTTTCTAAATAACACTGTCCAACCATGACCCAAGTGTATATAGGCAGCATTGACTTTTCCTCGTTTCAAACTCGTATGACTTTCTTTCTTCTGCAGAACACAAACAGAGATATTTTAATGAAGATATAATGCCTTGGCCATCATGATTTCAAGCTCAATTACACTTCCTAGCACCATCTTTTGGACTGTTCTCAATCAAAACCGACTGCATTGCTTCAGAAGACTTCAACTGCATCCGAATATCCATACTTCTCTACTCTATAGTATGCCAAAAGCAGTATGCCAATGGAGTAGTATGTCCGAATCCATGTGAAGAAGCAGTAAGAGAGAAATACCCGGATGACCTACTATTTCCGGCAAGATTTTGAAGTGCAGATCGACTGGACACGTAACGATCCCATAATCCCTCGGGAGATGAGGAGACGTAACTTTCAAAACACTGTATTTTAAGGAACGGCGGTGAATCGCGAGTTGTTCTCAACTGTAAGTGCTATATATACCAAGATAATTGTTTCTTGTGCTTAACTGGTGCTTGTTTAACAAAACCAAAACTGACAGTTTTGGCGGTTGTTGTTATTACGTCATATGCTCAGGTCACGAGACGATGCCAACGTCCCCGGTTGAAGTATATCCGAAATATATCCATACTACTCGCATACATATCTAAAAGAATGTACTGTTTTGCTGGCAGATAAGTGTGTCCTTCATCAAATACAGTACATACTGTGACAGTACGCAGTTTTGGATGCAGTGATGGATTAAAACACTGGAGTCTTATGGATTAACTTTATGCTGCCTTTATCTCCTTTTTGGAACTGTAAAATTTGGTCACTATTCACTTACATTGTATGGACAAACAGGCATCATATCTCTATTAAAATATCTTTGTTTGTGTTCCACGGGAGAAAGAAAGTCATACAATTTTGAGACAACATTAGAGAATGATTATTTTGGGGTGAACTATTCCTTTAAAAGTAGTTAGAAGCTCTGAAAATTGCATCTCAAGACCCCTGCAGTCATGCTTCGTCCAGCTGGTAAAAATGCGTCCTGTGTGACTGACTATTATTTTGAGGCTGCGCTACCTTTGAAGCTGCTGGTACGGCTTGTAAAAACACAAAGTTACATGTATTACATGTATTTCAAGCTTGAATCAGAAAATACGTAGTTTTATTGTGGTATTTATGAACTGGTCAGGGGGCATGATTAATTGCTATTTTTTTTATGCTTTATTTTTTATCAAAGTAATTGCACTTAACACTTAATAGTGTGTTTATGTATATGAAACATAATTATAATGTTAGTTGAGCTTGTAATGTAAAGTTAAAAGTGTTCCCTATGCCTTTAACCCAAAAACTGTGTAAACATTAAATTAAAATGAAACATGAATTTACATTGGACAAAAAACTCAAATGCCAAGAGTGGACTTTCTTTGCCTACTCATTTCATAAGTCCATGACACGCCACTGGTTTCCACATCCCAGAATGCAGTGGGGAAACACCCATCTCAGGGCTGATCAGCCATAGACGGGCTGCTGTGTGTATATCTGTGGTGCAGATTGAATCCCAAGCAATCTGTAACCCTCAGGAATAAGAGTGAATAGTCCAATTACTTTTTTTTTTCTTTTTTTTTTTTTCAGTCGAGGAAAGTAGTGCTGAAAGAGATGCTGAGATGACAGACTGGGATAATTGTTGCATGGAGGACTTTACTTGTGGTGCAGCACTCTACTGAGATTACAACATCGGAATAAAGTCATTATTACTCTTGCCATGAATACTTGCAACGATTATTGCCTCTTGTCTTCTCTGAAGAGCAAAGCAATTCAGTGATTTTGACATATGTGTTGCAATTCAATGCAGACTAAATGGCAGTTAAGGGATCAATCCACATTAATGCCTGCTAATAAAATTATATGAAGAATGTGATATTAATAATTATTTACTGTACAAAGCTCAGAATGAAATGCTAAATTAATTTTCATTAGACAATTAATGTACTTAAAACTATATTTAATCCTTACTTTATTAATTAAATATTAGAAGCACCATTATGAATGATGGAAAGTGTTATATTTGTAGTCTTTATTTTGGGGCCTTGTTTACTGTATGCACAGGTTAGTAAAAAGAGTTTTGGAGTCTAAACGTAAAGTAAATTTTTTCAAAGTCAAATTAAATGTCTTAGCGAGGTGTTAACTATCAGGACAAAAAAAAATGTGTACGGAAATGTGTCAAAATATCAGATCTGTACATTAGGTCTTGCGGTGGCAATTCAGCCTACTAGACCTGCCGCTTTTTAATGTGTCAGTAATAGACCTAATAAACAAACAACAACATTAACAAGAAACGCAATGCTCTAGGCTGAATAACTTTGCAATCAAACATGAACACAAAGTTAAACCTTAAGAAAATAAAAGTTGTTTTATTTGACTTTTTTTTTTACTTTTTAATTTTTTTCTCCAATTTCTGAATGTTTACTTAGTTTGTATCTTAGTTATTTTGTTTTTAGGCTATTTTTTCTATTGATTGTAATTTATTCAATGTGCAACTTGTACATTTAAATTATAGCATGTACGTTTTTGCTGTGGAATCACAATTTATTGTGGATGTTTTACTCTTATTTATTGACTACATTCAGCTGTATATTATCACAAAATATGCATTCAATAGATTTAATGGGCCGGTCATTTTTGACTTGGAAATCCACAAGTGTGACTTTCTGTAATTTTTTTTTTTTTTTTACATTTATTTATTTTTTATTAAAAATTTCTGTTTAAA
Source organism: Myxocyprinus asiaticus (assembly GCF_019703515.2). NCBI lineage: Eukaryota > Metazoa > Chordata > Actinopteri > Cypriniformes > Catostomidae > Myxocyprinus > Myxocyprinus asiaticus. The sequence goes on from NC_059350.1 coordinate 7,431,549, forward strand.
CATTAAAACAACCTAGTGTGATAAACAAGGCAGAACATTTTATTTAATATAGTAAAAATATCCATTTAAAAAAAAAAAAATAGCATTTGCTCAGGTATTTTAGGCCTGTTTTCAATAAATTCCAAAAAGAGGTGCAAACCCTGATGTAGTTGCTAGAAATCAAGTTGAAAAAAGATCTAATGCAATATTTAATGATACTATATGGATTATGTGAGATTCATAAACCATTTAAATTGGTCGGTCATTTTAGCCCGGGAACACAAGGAGTGGTAGCCAATGAGGAACACAGCACAAGGGTTAATATATTAAATCAATCATGTAAAACAAACAATGCTTCCTGTCAGTCCTTTGAAGGGGCCTGAAAAACTATACATTAGAGTAGTCAATTTGATAGTTTCTTCAGACGAACCCACTCCTGCCCATCTTTTGCCTTTTATTTTGACATTAAATGTGATCTGTGTGCAGAGCTGGCTAGGACACCGCTGCATGCGAGCATGTTAATAAAATAAAAAAAGATTGAGGTATGGTGCATGCCAGTATTAGGCTTGGCCCATCTGTGTGAGACATCTTTGAAAAGACACATCAGAGATGGATGAAGACATCTGGATTCACCTGCTGCATCTGCTTGTGTCCAAACATGTTTACTTCACTTCCCTCAGGAGCGCTAAAAGACTGAGATCCGCTTAGCTGTAGCTTTGATCAAGCACTTCGATGTGTCACTGCGCTCTGGTGCTGCTTGGGCATTTACCTCCTTTACCAGTCATTTATATACAAACACAAACAAATTACCAATTCAAATTATTCCACATGGCTTAAGCGCCCCATTCATCAACCTTTTACAAACAAGTTATTACCATCTAACGATTAAACTACAAAGACAATTTTTAGTACAAGAACTTGTAAGTAGGCATTTCTTCAACTACAGGAACTTTTATGTCTCAGTGATTTATTTATATTCAAATGAACAGATTTAAACTTTTTCCCTTGTTATATAAAGGTCACAAACTGTCTTCAATTTGCTACTCTCAAACAGTGTTGGGTACGTTACTCAAAATAAATAATCCACTGCAAATTACTTCCAAAATTGTAACTTTACTGATTATTTATTGAAATAGCAATAATAATACTTTCCTTTTAAGTTACTGTAAGGGGGTTCAGTGGAAAGGAGGAGGCGAGAACCGGCTTGACAACTTAAATAATAATTTAATAAACAACTTAAACACACAACCAAAAACCACACAGTACAGCTGCCTGCAATTCTCTCTCTCTCGAACTGTCGTCCCCGGCCGCCTTTATCCCTTGCGCGCCCCATCAGGCTGATTGGGGACCGGGTGTGTCTCATTCCAGCCCAGCCCCGCCCTCCTCGGCTCTACAGTTACTTTCTAAATTTTTTTTTTTTATAAAAACAAATTCAAAATAATGTATATGCTACCTCCTTGTTCATACAATGCAAACAGATGATTTTCAATTCATATTTTAAATGTATTGTGCATAGTGCTGGGTATATTACTTATGAATAGTAATCTGATACTGATTACAAATTACATGACTAAAATTGTAGTGAGCAACGCGATCTCTTGGATTACATTTTGATGGTAATCTAATTTGAATGCTTTAGGATTTCTTTTGAATTACTTCTGACCTAATTCTTATTTATTTGATGTCACATGCATTGGAGTTGGATAATCTATACCACTTTGACATAATTTGCTTAAATGCATCTAAGAAAGCTCACTTAATGGATAAAATATGAGAATGTATACAGTTGTGCTCAAAAGTTTGCATACCCTGGCAGAAATTGTGAATTTTTTGCATTATATGACTGATCTTTTATTTAAGGATAGTGATCATATGAAGCCATTTATTATCACACAGTTGTTTGGCTCCTTTTTAAATCATAATGATAACAGAAATCACCGAAATGGCCCTGATCAAAACATACCCTTGAATGTTTGGCCTGGTTACAGACACACAAGGTGACACACACAGGTTTAAAATGGCAATTAAAGGTTAATTTCCCACACCTGTGGCTTTTTAAATTGCAATTAGTGTCTGTGTATAAATAGTCAATGAGTTTGTTAGCTCTCACGTAGATGCACTGAGCAGGCTAGATACTGAGCCATGGGGAGCAGAAAAGTACTGTCAAAAGACCTGCGTAACCAGGTAATGGAACTTTATAAAGATGAAAAAGGATATAAAAAAGATATCCAAAGCCTTGAAAATGCCAGTCAGTACTGTTCAATCATTTATTAAGAAGTGGAAAATTTGGGGATCTCTTGATACCAAGCCAAGGTCAGGTGGACCAAGAAAGATTTCAGCCACAACTGCCAGAAGAATTGTTCGGGATACAAATAAAAACCCACAGGTAACCTCAGGAGAAATGCAGGCTGCTCTGGAAAAAGACGGTGTGGTTGTTTCAAGGAGAACAATATGACGATACTTGAACAAAAATGAGATGCATGGTCGAGTTGCCAGAAAGAAGCCTTTACTGTGCCAATGCCACAAAAAAGCCCGGTTACAATATGCCCGACAACACCTTGATACGCCTCACAGCTTCTGGCACACTGTCATTTGGAGTGACGAGACCAAAATAGAGCTTTATGGTCACAACCATAAGCGCTTTGTTTGGAGAGGGGTCAACAAGGCCTATAGTGAAAAGAATACCATCCCCACTGTGAAGCATGGTGGTGGCTCACTGATGTTTTGGGGGTGTGTGAGCTCTAAAGGCATGGGGAATCTTGTGAAAAGTGATGGCAAGATGAATGCAGCATGTTATCAGAAAATACTGGCAGACAATTTGCATTCTTCTGCATGAAAGCTGCGCATGGCACACACTTGGACATTCCAGCAGGATAATGACCCTAAGCACAAGGCCAAGTTGACCATCCAGCGGTTACAGCAGAAAAAGGCGAAGGTTCTGGAGTGGCCATCGCAGTCTCCTGACCTTAATATCATCGAGCCACTCTGGGGAGATCTCAAATGTGTGGTTCATGCAAGACGACCAAAGACTTTGCATGACCTGGAGGCATTTTGCCGAGATGAATGGGCAGCTATACCACCTGCAAGAATTTGGGGCCACATAGACAACTATTATTACAAAAGACTGCACGCTGTCATTGATGCTAAAGGGGGCAATACACAGTATTAAGAACTAAGGGTATGTATACTTTTGAACAGGGGTCATTTAATTTTTTTCTTTGTTGCCATGTTTTGTTTTATGATTGTGCCATACTGTTATAACCTACAGTTGAATATGAATCCCATAAGAAATAAAATAAATGTGTTTTGCCTGCTCACTCATGTTTTCTTTAAAAATGGTACATAAATAACAAATTCTCCAAGGGTATGCAAACTTTTGACCACAACTGTATATGTTTTTTGTGTGTTTTATTCGCTATTTGTCTGTTTCTCTATGTGTTTCTCTGTTTCTCGTTATTTGTCTGTGTGTGTTATTATTATTATTATTCTTTTTTTCTTCTAAAAAACAACAGATCTAAAAGTGACCATACTTGAAGAAGCACCCAATTGCAGTTGTACTTAGTATACTCATTTGTTCTCTATATACTGTACTAGGCACATTTGCTTATCAGATGATTTAATCTAACAAGGTTTTTCATTTTATGTCTTCTCTGCTCTCGAAGTTTATAATCTTGTTGTTGGGAAGGTGAATACACGTTTTCAAATTACTCTTTGCTGCAGGTAAGTGATGATAGGTGTGTGATAATTGTATCCATTCCTTTCCTCCTTCATCTCGCTCTTTCCATCAGCTTTCATTTCCACTGTCCTGATATTTTTGTAAATGAAACCATGGGGCCAGGGAATAAAGATAGCACTGTCTGACCTGTTTTTTTTTTTCTTCACTCTGCTGGTATGTAATTTATATGTAAAGCAGCATGGGAAGTGCAGGTGGAAGGATGATGAATTGATTAAGCACTAAACCACAACAGCCGACAGATCATTAGCGATCAGGCCGTTTGGATTGGTCAAAGAGATCAGGGGTAATTGATTTATCCACACGCCCATGGGCCAATTCACTATCAGGGGAAAGACAAAGTTAGGGTGGTGTGGGAGGGCGATATTTGTAGCCATTCATTTGCATTCTGACCAGATTTTTATCTAGTTGGGCCAGACAAGATAAAAGCAAGCAGCAGTCACGGTCCAGCAATTTCTGTTTTGTCTGTGCCACAGGTTTGCATACCTAAAGAAATTGAGAACATCTACGCTAAACAATACAGATGTTGGTGAGACCAGGGGAGTGTTAACACATTTTGTTTCAACATTTGTAACTAGTGTTTTTTTTTATTTTATTGATTTTATGTTTTTTAGTGTTTTGTGCTATGTGTCTCAAACTTTCATACAATATTCCCATATTTATCTCCCATAAGGAATATTCCAGTTTCAATACAAGTTAAGCTCAATCAACAGCATTTGTGGCATAATGTTAATTACCACAAAACAATCAAATAAATAAAATATTAATAATAGACTCATCCCTCCTTATCTTTAAAAAAAGGGAGGAAAAAATAAAGGTTACAGTGAGGCACTTTTTTGGGAGGGTTTAAAGGCAGAAATGTGAAGCTTGTCTTTTTATAAAAGCACTTACATTAATTCTTCTGTTAAAACTCATGTATGATTTAGCTGTAGCCGAAAGTTGTTTAAATAATTGTTTTTAATGGCAATTTAGGGTTATGGCATTACTGTAACATTGGGTTCTAGGAATGGAAGAGAGGAGACACCGGAGCAGGTTCTTTAAATCCTTTAATGATAATCGCTGGAGTGGAAACACACAATAAATCTTAATTAGTAATCGCTGGAGTGGAACAAACCACAAATCGTAACATAACACTTCACTAACTCAACGTAACACTTCAAGGACTGACAAAGGAATGGGCAAAACTAGAGGGTATTTATACACAAAGAACTAAATGAGGGAATGGAATACAGGTGAGGATGTTGAATGAGGGCTGTGAATTCTGGGAAATTAAGTCTGGGGGAAAACTTCAAAATAAGAGTCCTTGAAGAAAATTAGGGAGATGGACTGTGACATTACCACCCCCCTCCCCCCCACCTTAAAGGGCGACTCCTGGTGCCCAACGATGGATGAGGAGGGTATGATGACGCAGAAGATGAAGGATCCAAGGAGGATGATCAGGAGCTGGAAAAGTATCCGGAGGCCTGGGGGGCGGCTTCAGGGCTGGGAATGGATCCGGGGGCCTGGAGGGTGGCTTCAGGGCTGGGAATGGATCAGGAGGCCTGGGAGGCTGCCACAGGGCAGGGACTGGGTCAGGAGGCCTGGGAGGCTGCCACAGGGCAGGGACTGGGTCAGGAGGCCTGGGAGGAAGCCACAGGGCTAGGAATGGGTCAGGAGGTGGAACCGCTGGAGGAGGAGACTCTAAGGAAGCGTGCGGAACCGTGGAAGACTCTGAGGGTGGAGCTGTGGAAGGCAGAGCCGTGTAAGACAGAGCCGTGGAAGGCTCGAGGGGCGGAGCCATGGAAGGTGGATCCATGTGAGGCTCAAGGGGTGGAACTGGGGATCCTAGTGCCTGGAGCGTAGCTGAAGGCTTGAAGGACCATGACGGAGCCGGAGGCTCGGAGGACCGAGCCAGCATCGAAGGCTCGGAGGACTGAGGTGAAGCTGGGGGATCGGAGGACAGAGGTGGAGCCAGTAGGGCTGAGGACCAAGGTGGAGCCAGAGGGAAGGAGGTCCCTGGTGGAGCCTACACTCCGCTCAGGTGACCGGCTGACCAAGGCAGAGCTGGAGGGACGAAGGTCCCCGGTGACGCTGACAGGCCGACGGCCCATGGTGGAGATGATGGGACGTAGGGCCAAGGTGATGAAGAGGGATCGGAGGGCCAAGTGGAGTCCAGGGTTCGGATGGCAAAGGTGGAGTCGGAGGGTAGGCCGATCCCCTTGTCTGTAGAGTCCCCAGGGCTGATGGTTGAGCCGGTGACTTGAGGGGAACTGGCTGATCAGAGGAGGGAGGAGGAGGAGCCAAGGAAGGTGTCGAGGGAGGAGCCATGGAAGGCATCGAGGGGTTGAAGTGAGCCTGTGGAGGCGGGGCTGAGGAATTTGATGGCCTTGGCAGAGGGGGAGGGAGTGGGAGGATGGGTGGGAACAGCAGAGATGAGGAAACTTGGAAACTGGATGGGATCAGTGGTGACTGGAGACTCATGGGACAGATTTCAAAAACAATAACTATATTAGTAGGGACTGGGCTCAGCTCACCCTCAGTGGTGGGAATATGGGCGGGGCTCCATTCAGTGCCCTCGAACTCCACTAATATTCCCTCTGGGACGGACATTGGTGCCGGCTCTCGCACCTGGTCAGACTCCGCGATGGGCTCGGGCTCTGAATCTGCGGTTGGCTCTGGCTGTTGGTCCTTTGTGGGCAAGGCTGATGGCTGGCTGGGCTGTGGCTCTGGGATGGTTGAGGCTACAGGCTCTGGCTCTGGGACGGTCGAGGCTACAGTTTCTGGGACGGTCGAGGCTACAGGCTCTGGGATGGTCAAGGCTACAGGCTCTGGGATGGTCAAGGCTACAGGCTCTTTGACCGTGGCAGGAGTGGGCTCTGGCTCGTAGACAGTGGCAGGCTTGGGCACTGGCTCATAGACCATGGCAGGTGTCGAGGAGGGGTAATGGAGGTTCAGCGTGGCTCAGACGTATTCCAAGAAGGAAATATTCTCTACTTGTGGAAGGGCTGTGGAATGATGGAAGTTTAAGCCCATACCATAGATGGTACAGAGGTAGGGGTCCAAGATAGTGGTGGAAGTGATGAGTTGGCAGAACTTGACGGTGTATACAGGGAGAGGAAGTTCTTGCTTGAATAAATCCATAAATGAACCGGTCAGCTCCATGAATCTTGTGAGTCTGGACATGTAGGAGAGGAGGATTAGAGGGATCGCTGGAGTGGAAGAGGACGTTAGGAGGAACAGGTAAGTGATTCAGTATCCTTTGTAGGTCGGTCCTTCTGTAACATTGTGGTCTAGGAGTGCAAGAGGAAGAGAGGAGACGCTGGAGCAGATTCTTTACATACTTTAATGATAATCGCTGGAGTGGAAACAAACGCTGGAGTGGAAACACACAATAAATCTTAACACTAGTAATCGCTGGAGTGGAACAAACGCTGGAGTGGAACTAACAACAAATCATAACATAACACTTCACTAACTCAAGGACTGACCAAGGAATGGGCAAAACTAGAGGGTATCTATACACAAAGAACTAAATGAGGGAATGGAATACAGGTGAGGATGATGATGAGCAGGTGGGAATGATGAGGGCTGTGAATTCTGGGAAATGAAGTCCAGGGGAAAACTTCAAAATAAGAGTGCTTGAAGAAAATGAGGGAGACGTCAAGATTACAAAAAAGTTGAGCTGAAGGGTGTGCATCAATGAACAAGGAGAAAATATAGATATAATTTTGATTTCATTGAGCAGAAAAAAAGAAGTGTTTTGGAAAGTAATTTAAAAGTAAAACAATTAGTGATGTGAATTCATCAGTAAATTAATCTGATCATATTTTTAGATAAGTAAATAGTAATTTTTTTGTGTATTACTTTTTTAGTCCTTCCGGGGTTTTAACACTAACAGAAAACACAGACATTGTTGTGCACAAATTAATGCACAACATTCTATTGTGCATGAATTTAATGTGGCAATACTTGTTCAAAGCTTGTTCTTAGTGTTAAAAACCCTCCCAGGCAAGATTTTCTAGTACTTTTTACATGTAAATGAAAAGCTAAGGTTGATTTTTTTTAACAACATAACCTGCTGATTAAGATTCTACAAGTCTGTCAATTAACATCCATTAACGTAATTGCAAATCAAATTATAAACCAGACATGAAATTGTTTTTTGTCCTATAAATCCATTATATTTTTACTCAGAGTCTTACAACTTATATTTGCACCTCAGGAGGGTGGTGTTCATGTACGATTGTGGTATCACCCCTGTAGGTATTATTTTATATATTTTGTAGATTGGTTAAACTGATCACCTCACCCCATGTTACCCTACTGTTCACAAAGTTACACAGCACATCATGGCTTTTATGAAGAGCAGTATGGAATGAAATATCATACTGTATGAAGCACTTTACTGTACTTACATTTTTGCTTACAACATTTTTACAACTTTTTGTACATCACAGCATTTACCTGGTGAACTGAACACCAGAGGTGCTAAAACAACAATGAAGTTTATTCACTTACACACAAATTACAAATAAAATGGTAGAATAACGTTCATAAACATTTACTTTCCATCCTGTTCCTCACACAATGCTATCTGATAACATCAAGGCACTTTTACTATAGTGCACTATAGTACTTAACAACTACATTCATAATCGTGTACATTTTGCATTTCACATTTGCCTTTTATGACACTATTGGTTAGGTTTAGGTTTAAGGTTTAGGGTAGGGAGGTAATTTTTGTTGATTTAAATGCTCGATAGAGCATTAACCTTAAAAACTTAATCTGTTTGTCAAAAATATTATTGAATGTCATTGAATGCAAAATGTCGTCACATTCACATTGTTCATGCAATTTTCAATTCAAGCTTATCCCAGCACTGTGTCATATACGTCCCTTTTAAGCTCTGTAGCACTGCCAATCAGCCAGACTAGTCGACCTGCTAGAATGCATTATTAATTGATCCATCCCATTCATTATTCATTGTACCAGGTGGTCTGTTTCATACACCTATATATATATATATATATATATATATATATATATATATATATATATATATATATATACAGTATATATTGTGACGAGGAGGAGGGCGTGGCCGGGCCGTGAGGATGCATGCCCGGCATTGAGTTGCCTAATCAATGGGAGGGAGCTAAGGGAAGAGCCGGGGATGCCAGTGGGAGTGAGAGAGACACAAGCGGCCGCTCTGTGTGTGTGTTTATGTTGCTGTGTTTTCAGTTTGATGTTCTGTCTAATTAAAGTTTTGCTGATTGTATGAACAGCCGAAAGGGCAGCGTCTCCCCTCCAGAGATGGGGGAGGGGTAAGTCAGTCCGGATGGCGCCCCGAACTGAATCAGACGGTGGATGAGTGTGACGAGGAGGAGGGTGTGGCCAGGCCATGAGGATGCATGCCTGGCACTGAGTTGCCTAATCAGTGGGAGGGAGATAAGGGAAGAGCTGGGGACACCAGTGGGAGAGAGAGAGACACACGTGGCCACTCTGTGTGTGTATGATTATGTTGCTGTGTTTTCAGTTCTGTCTGATTAAAGTTTTGCTGATTGTTAATTCGGTTCCCGCATCCTCCTTTCCCAAACTGTAACATATATATATATATATATATATATATATATATATATATATATATATATATATATATATTATTTGTCTCTTTTAAGTAAAGCAGGCATCTCTGTTTATTGATAGGCGAAAAGCAAATTCAGGAGGCACAGGGGGCTATTGAGATCTACTGGTGTCTTGAAAGTCATCCAGGCCGACGAGATACGCACCAATGCAATTCACACAGCAAGACACAAAAAAATGAAAGAGCATGAGCCAGTTTCAATGCGTGTCACTCTATGTTCAAGCCTCCAGATCCTTCTTTAAATCTCTCTGCCTCAAGGACATGCTGCGACTGTGATTGTGTGTCCTTAAAACTCCACTTTGATCACTTTGACCATTTGGAATGAAAGTTCTCAGTTCATGTTAATACTGTAGATAGAACATCTCATTTTAGATTAGAAGCATCTTAGGCTTTAGTTCAACATTCTCCAGTTAAATGTAACCCATATTCTTTATCATATTTTTCCAAGCTTGCAAAAAGTTTTCTGAAACTTTCTTATCTTTTTTCCTGTGACCATGGCTCTAATTTTAGAATTTTGATACTTATTTGCTCACTTGGTATATAGTGGACGGATTCTACACAATTCAGCACATTTCCCTTATTATCAGTACTGTAATGCGGTAAAAATATATTTATTTTGAAATTTTATTTTTTATTTTTTATTTTTATTTATTTTTTTTATAATTAGATTTTATGCAGATTTTAAAATAAAAATCATTGTGTCCAGACAGGATGATTTTTTTCTTTCTTTCTGCGCTACAGTAATGAGGATTTGGAGGGAAAATTTATTTTTCATGAAAATGCAAGTATTAATGATCCTATTTGCTATATATTCGCAAAATATAATGTAATGTAATGTTTTTTTTTTGTTTTTTTTTTACTATTCAGGTCTGGTACATGATGTGTTTTAATAGGTGACTAAATGGTCTACCAAAAAGAAATATCATATGCACTAAAAGATTTATGCATTTCAATTTATTGACAAATGTGTTAATTTAATTAATTAATTACTTTAATTTTGTTAAGGATTACACATGTATTTTGATGGACATTTTTTTGTGAAACTGAAATGCATAAGTCTTAAAAATAGACTAATATATAATTTTTAAAATGTATGTTTTGCTCAGTAAGAACAAAAATTAGAGGGAAAATTGATGGACGGTAATATGTTTAAATGACCTGTTTTTGCACTTTAGTTAAATGGTATAGGTGAACTGAAGAGGGTGCTTTGCATAATTTTGTGTTTGTCTACATAAATGTTATTTAAAAAAAAAGAAATAATAAGACTATTTCAAAAACAATAACATGACTCTTGCACTATATTTCAAGCCTTATGAAGACATTCAATAGCTATTTGTGAGGAAAAGACTGAAATGGTGGAAGCTGACGTACAAGGACACGTGAACGGGCTTATTAACGTGCATAGGAGAGCTGGGTGAAAGTAAAGATTTCTGGTTAATAATGACAAAAATTTTGGTCTATTCTCACCCAAAGTGATCATATCACTTAAGAAGACATGGATTCAATGACTTGAGTCATATGGATTACTTTTATGCTGCCTGTGTGTTCTTTTTGGATCTTGAAAGTGATGGACCCCATTGACTTGTATTGGATGGATATATTCACATCATATCTTCATCAAAATATATTTGTTTGTGTTCTGCAGAGGAAAGAAAGTCATACGAGTTTAAAGACGGCATAAGGGTGATTAAATGATGAGAGAATCATCAGTTTTGGATGAACTAATCATTAAAGTCATTATTCACTGATAATACTTGCCTCCACTGAAGCTCTGAAATCTCCTTCACGTTCACGATGACGTCATTGACAGCATAGGCCAGCGGGTCAAATAACAGCATACAGGTTTGGAACAACATGAGGTTGAGTAAATAATTACATAATTTTTGCTTTTTGGGTTGAATTATCCAACTTAGATTTGTAGTCATCAGTGTCACAAACCTGCATTTGTAAAAGGTCGCCTGTGTCCTTCACTTTACCTCGGTTTGAGGCAAATGGGCAATACTTCCAACTCCCCTGCTGGTTACCTAACTCCTAACATCACACCTGTCTGGCTCGTGCTCCTTGGACCCTGCCTGGCACATAGACAGGAAATCTAAGCCAGGGTTGGCAGGCACCTGCATCCTGCTATGGCGTGCCAGTCCAGGTACCACTTTTCTGTGAGCAGATGGTACTGGAGCACGTGGAAGGCAGTTATACAGGCCCAGATGCAAACTGATGAACAAAGAGCATAGGGAAATATGTACTAAACATTTGAATGACAAAATATGCTGAAAGCTGGATGCCACGGAAATGAAAACTAGAGCACTGCGGTGGGGGATGGCAGGAATCTCACAAAAATGAAACAGAAAAGTGATTCCTTGAATATGGTGATAAATTATTTACTTTGGCAGAAGTGAAAATTCTCATCCATTGAAAATTCCTAACCCACAAGCTAGTATGACTTTCTGTCTTCTGTGGAACGTAAAAGTTATTTTTTTAAGAATATCCACCACACTCTTTTTCATAATATAAAAGTCAATATGGACTGGAGATATACTGTATGAATAATGACTTAAATTCTGATATGTTTGTCACAAAGTTATTGTATGGCTTTACTAGCCTTAAAATATAGTGCATGAGATGCATTAACTACTTTTATAATACTATAATGCCTGCTGTTGTTGATTATACTTTGGGACTAGCTATTGGCTGTTGTATTTGAATAATTAATAAGGTAGGTCTGCGCAAGGTTCTGGAATGTTATTAGTTATCTTTTATAAGTAATTAAGGGTTATAATTCTGTTTTACTTTTGTTTACTATTAATTATGTAGTAATATGTTAAATTAAAATGTTTAAGGTCACCCGAGGGGAGATTATTGTTCTTTTGAATTACTTGCGATCCTGATAATAGTTATTTAATCCTTCTCTACTGACCTAAAGGGCAATATTCATGAACATGGCTACGGCCTATTGATGATTGGAGAATGAAGGGTCACTCTGCCTGATTGTGGACCTGGCCGTTTCTCCCTATTCACACTCTATCCTACAATGTTGTTATGGTTCCTTAATGGTAAATTGGAGTTTTACATCCCCAGTTTCAATTTAATTTAATTAGGTTTGTTGAAACTGGTGGCCAAGATAAAAAATAAATAAATACATTTAAAAGAAATCCCATTACGTGACAACAGAAAAAAAAATAAATAAAAAAAAAAATAAAGTCAATAGCATCCAAATCTTTGAAGCTTAAAAAAGGCAAAAAGGTCTAAAACTTTGAAGCACAAAAAAGCACAGAAAGGCAGCATAAAAGTTATCCATATGACAGTTGTTAAATCCATGTCTGTAGAAGCTATATGATAGGTCTGGATGAGAAACAGATCAATAATTAAGACCTTTTTTACTATAAATTCTCCTCCCCTGCCCAGTAGGTGGTGATATGTGAATTGCTAAAAACAAAAGAGTATGAACTCTTCAGAGAGAAGAGGCGATTAGGAGGGCTGTTTGAAAGTGTAGATTTATAGTAAAAATAAAATAAAAATAAAAAAATAAAAGAAATATGGAGGGTGAGTAAATGATGAGAGGATTTTCAATTTTGGGTGAACTATTCCTTTAAGTCTCGAAATATTTTACGACTGATTAAAGACAATTCTTTGAGATTTCTGGACAGCGGCAGTTATTTCTATTCCTCTCGGGTCTGTCTTTGTCTTATTTTCTCACTATTACTGTGTTTTATTGGTGCAGTAAATGTGTTTGAGTGTCAGGTCACTGTAAAGACCTTCCCTCATGAGATTTCCCACGTGTGAAATGCGCCATTCACCCTCGGTTACATCAGACCTGTCCGTGAACCATACAACACAATCAACACAGCCCATTTCTGCTTATAAGCCTGGCTAGTGCTAAAGTACATCATCGCTGGACTTGTAGAGCTCTCCCAGCCAAGACTGTGTTTGTTTGTTGTAAACCAGGACATGAACAATCAAACACTAAATAAAGAAAATGAGAGAGAAGCTGAAAGCGAGTATTGCTAAAAGAGCGGCTCAAAGGTAGCCAGAGTCCAGTCTCTTCAACATAATATACCTATTCCTGCCGGCTGTCTCTGAGGTCAAGGACATTTGGTCAGAACTGGCTTTGCAAGCACATCTATTCACTTTGCTCAGTGTGCATTAGGAAGCCTAGCAACACTATTAGATCCTGGAGAGAGAAAGCAGTCATTGCTTTTCTACAAGCTTTGTAAGATTTCTGCCTTTGATAAGTAAAATGTCTCAGTTACGTGAAGCATAAGCCTGGTTCCCTGAGTGGAAACGAGATGCTGTGTAATCGCATTGGGACATGCCCTGAGTGTCACGTGGTCTGAAGTCCTTGCAGCTGCTAGAGAGTATGGCCAGCTTATACAGTGTCTCGTTCCCACTCAGGGAACCAGGGTTATGCTTCACATAACCGATACATTCCCTTTCGTAGGAACTCGAGCTGCATGATTGCATTGGGAAATATATACATTCATGCCATGCGAACAGTAGCTGCCAACTGTCTACGCCCGTGTGGCAAGCATATAGTGGCGCACAAGCGAGCTAAAGCATCTGAATAAAAAAGAGGGAATTATGAGTTTGCTCCTGTTCCAACAGAGAGAACCTGGGAAGCAGGAGTCAAACCCTCATCTAGATTATAAAATCTATCAAATGTATGCGGAGAGATCCACCCTGCCACCATACAAATGTCCTCTAAGGATGCACCTCTAGCCAAAGCCCATGAGGATGCCATGCTCCTTGTAGAATGGACTCGAATACCTGAAAGCGAAGGTAATGTGTTTCATAGGCACTTGAAATTGCATCAGTAAGCCAATGAGACAGTTTTTGCTTGGACATGAAACACCCCTGTTTCAGAGGGGACCCAGAGGGGACAGTGTGACGTCTCGCTTGCCCGAATCAAAAGCGGGGCTTCCTAAACAGAATCGTCTGTCGTAACAACCCTATTGAACACCGGCGGAGCGTGCCTGAATTGAAAAACATAACCATGCTTTATTGTTTGCAGTACCCAGTTCAAAATGCCCTACAGCTGCTGCCAAGTTGACAGATGGGTAGACAGAGGGATTAATGCATGGCTCTTGCCTGCAGCACGACCTGTAACCACAAGATGGCATGCTTGGCTTACTTTTGGCAACTGCCCCAGAACCAACAGCACAGCTTCCGAATGGAAGCCTTCTTTCCTCCAACACTGTGGCTGGTTGAAGGGAATTTGATAATGTTTTTGCCTTTATTGTATTTAGGCATAAATGATGAGTGCCCTGAAATGTATTTACAGCAGGGATGCTGACAGAATAAACCTTTTCCCTGACATTTGAATGGGGAAAAGTGTATGAACATTGGGGGGAATGTTTATTTGAGAAAACTGGTTCGCCACAATAGTCCCAGCACTCCTTATGGGGGGACAACGTGTGGTGCTTATGTTTACCGTGTGTTTTGTGTACACTTGTACCCGATGGACATCAAATTCTGTTATGCATGTCTCAAAACCTTTGGTCATGGAGACAGAGGCCGAATGTGATCGGCAATTATAAAAAAAAAAAAACGGTCACTCTGAATGTATTTACAACAGAGGATGCCAGATAAACCATCATCCCTAGCACAGAACGGGGAAGAATGTGCGAACATGGAGGGGAATTGAGAGCAAGCAGGCTCACGCAGCATTCTTATGGGGGGATAATGTGTGGTGTTTATGTTCACTGTGTGTTTTGTGTAAACTTGTGCTTGATGAACATCGAATTCTCTTATGCATATCTCGAGACCTTGTTCATGGAGATAGAGGCTGAAAAACATTATTTTGTTTTTATGTTTGCCCCCTAGCAAGCTGTGGGGGAAATCTTAACCATATTATGGTTGTCGAACGTTCGAGGCACTTATAACTGCGAACTCATTCTGATACTGACCGAAGTTAACTCCACAATTCAGCAGAAGAAACGCATTAGAATAATGTGGGATGTAATCTTACAGACATAAATTACATTTATGTGTCACGCATGAAGGATAAAGGCGTGAAAACCTTGAATGATCCCACACATTCTGCCAAAAATTTCTTAACTCCCCTGCCCTCAGGAAGGCATCTTAGGGCAATTAAATCCAAGTCCACAAGTCTCTTAAATAGTACATATTGTAAGATTGTTCAGATTCTTAACTCCTCATGAACCTGAACTTTTGCACCCTACACTTGATATTGCGGGTCTCTATTTTTGTGCTGTACCAGCTAATTCTTATAGGCACTACTGTGATATCTTTTTTGCTCTTGTTGCTGTATGTGTGATGCATGTTATTATGTTGGCTTGAGAAAGCCAACATACTGAAATCCTATTTAAACTTATTATGTTGGCTTGAGAAAGCCAACATACTGAAATCCTATTTAAAGTTATTATTATTATTCTGAGACAAAAATTTCTGACTCTAACTCCTCCTAGAGCTTTTAAGCTACATACACCAAACTCGGCACAGTCCTTTAGATTGATCTTGAATAGTGTGCTATATATTTTCTAACTGATCGGACTTACAGTATTCCAGTATCGGACTTCCGAAAAGGCCTCATGTCACATTGACTTCCATTCAAGGTGTGAACATTTTTCTTGTAATATCACCTTTAGGGGATTCAAGCTACATCTTATAACTCAACCATTCATACTTTCTATCTATCACTTCATCAATTTCTTTTTCTATCTTTTGCTAACACATGCTAGCAATGCCTAGCAAAGTGCTAAAACATGCAAAAAAACATGCTAGCTTCATGCTAACACATGCTAGCAATGCCTAGCGAAGTGCTAAAACATGCTAAAAACATGCTAACATCGTGCTAACACATGCTAGCAACGCCTATCGAAGTGTTAAAACCTGCTAAAAACATGCTAGCAACCTTAGCAACCAAATAACAAATCACATATCTCTGCACCAGAACATCGTAAAGACTTTTCGACTGTTTCGTACATTTGAATCAGGGTAGCAAGAAGCCTTTTGAGTATCACCTTGGTAACTAACTAAGCAACTAAATCAGCTATCTATCTATCTATCTATCTATCTATCTATCTAATCTGATAGACTGAATGGTCTTATAATCTTTAAACTTTGAACTTTTAAAACTACTACTTAAACTTGTAACTACTTCAAACCTAAAACATTCAAACTTCAAGCTTTTACAGCTACTTCAAATTTTCAGGCTAGGCTTTCTCAAGCCAACTTCAAAGTTTGTCTTGATGAACTTTTTTATCTAGTTATTGTTATAATAATAACTTTGTTGGCATGGCAATAAATTATTATTGAACTCATCCTTCGTTACAGAGTAAGTCCATCAGGCTCGTACCTACGTACCTACGTACCTATTTTTTCATACATTGAGTCATATTACACGTGCCCCGAGACCCTTGGTCATGGAGGCAGAGGCCAAACTCAAGAATGCCCGTGTGGTCCATGAACAGGTGAAAGATAAAATAACCAAGTTAAATTACCTTGCATATCCTGATAGAATCCGAAAGAATAATGGTGACAACGAAGCACTCCATGCATTGGTTCACCATCACTCTGTTGGGGAATATTCACTCAGTCCAGCCCCCTTGTTCTGTGGCCAGGCTCACCGGCCCATGTGTGATCCCCTCCTCCGCCACAAGCAGTCCACTTTGAACAGGTAGGGGAGAGAGAGAAAGGCAGAGGCTGCTCCTTCATTGCCTTATTCATATGCATTCTCCCAGAATGACACAGAAAAAGACAATAGGGACAAAGGGGCCAATTTGTTCCTTACCTTCCAAAGACAAATTCTCTCATACAGTGTTTTTAATGGTGACAGCTCAAGACACACATGGTAACTCTTTTGCATGCTTTGTTTGTCAGAAAATGGCCACCGAGCTAGTCCTCAGAGCATGTCCGTTGATGTTTGCTCAGGGGGAAGGCAACAAACATGAGGAATAATCCGATGTCCGTTCACACTCCAAACTTCTCAGATACAATGGCGAAATCTCAAACGGCTCCAGCACACGGAGCTCCAAATCTGGAGGCCGTGGAACTGGAACAAGTGGGGATAACACCTTGTGGTGAGAAATTGCAAGCCTTGAAAAGTGCAGCTGTCCCCTTTGGACCCTTGTAATGTTTGGCTTTGTAATGAAAGAATTCAGACCACGTGACACTCAGGGCGTGTCCCAATGCGATTACACAGCTCAAGTTCCTACGAAAGGGAACTGGAATGCAAATTTGACAAATGAGGCAACTTTTAATGATATCTGCTAAACAGAAGGCCTGTGGTGGAAAAAAGGCTAACATTGGCTTATGGTACGATACACTAGTTCTGTAATCCTTGATAGATTGATATGATTGTTGATATGATCAATAGAAACGTGCGATAATGCCACCACTGATTTGCTCTATTGTTGTTGTTGTTTTTCAGTAGGGCTAACAAATAAAATTATGATCATTTGCAAGGTATTTTCGTTTTAATTTCCACAAAGGTGGTGCGATTAACCGATGCCTTTGAAGCAACGGTTTCCATTTATTAACATTCTAGTAGTTTTTTTTTATTCTTATTTATTTTGATTTAACTATAATAATCAATTAAAATATAATTATATTTGATGTATATTTAAAATAATTTTAATGAATTGCTTAATTAAATTAATTATTTTGTATATAATAATAACAATGTTAATAATCTCTCTTTATTGTTAGAAATCTACTTGTAGAAAATTACTATGCAGATTTTAATTGTCAAATGATTAATGTTTGAAAAAATGATAATAATCTCAAAGATGTTTTGTGCAATTCTGGTGCTCACCTGGTTCAGTCGAAAAAAGATCGCTTTGCTTCTGCTTTCAAGGCTAAAGTGACGAAGAGTCGAGTACAGGCTCTTTTTATGCGATTGTAAATCCACATGCAGAGAAGACATCTCCTGGGTTTCATCTTTTTTTATAATAGATCGATCACTGAATGATACCACAAATATCCCCTCTAAATTGTGTATGTAAAGGTTTAAGATTGGGCCAGTGCAATTTAACAGTAAATTACTGTAATTATTTTCCCGCTAATTTTTCATAAATTATACAGCTCAGTTTGACAGTAACATACTGTAAACAGTTTCTACATGAAGACACAGAGAAAAATTCAGCTATAATACTGTAAAAACAACAAAATTGACAGCAACATACTGTAAACAGAATCTACAGTAAATGTTGCAGTTACTGTCAAAAAAAATAGAAATCATTTACAGTGTACACTGTAGTGTCCGCTGTGTTTCACTTATATTTCATACTTGTTGAGCTTTGATAAGAATTACATTTAACCCTGCAAGTACAAATTATTATACTTTTATTCATCTCATCTGTATGACATTTTTACATAAATATTGCATTTATATTTGCAAAAAAGGTCATTCTAGGACAAAGATTCTCTAAAAGAGAGTCCTGCTGTGGGATTTTGTTTGAGTATCAAACTTGTTCACCTGCAGCAGTATCCTTGTTAAAGGATTCAAAAAGATTTTAAAGTTTCTAAAGCTGTACATACATAAAAAGAGTTTATATTTTAGATGCTTTCATTAATTTTATATTGTATGTGTCTATGTATTTGTAAAAAAAAAAAAAAAAAAAAAATGCATATAAGCATTGCGACGGTTGCATTTGAATATCTACGAAAACTAAAGAAATCACTCCAGATAGTCCGTGTACCATTCCATGATGCATCTCGAGGTCCTGGGCATGTGCACCTGCAGGATTTAATCTGAGGGTACGCACAGAAATCTGCCTAGTGGTCTGCAAGGGCCTTAAAATGAAATCCGAATCGAACCTGAGAATGTGTGGCCCTACCCTACCCGTCCCAAATGATACCGTCTACTATCTAATTTCTTCTCCTAGTATCTTCTTCTAATATAGCTGTATTTTATGTAAGCATATAGGCAACATTCTTAACAGTACTGAAACAGTAAACATAAACAGTTTTTACAAGGCACGGCAGCCCCTTAGTACACTAGAGCAGAAGGGGAAAAAAGCATTGCCTTACCATTTATTTTTTGAAACTTCACCTGGTGCAAAACAATCTGGAATAATATGAAACAATGCAACAGTCCCCTCTATGCAGCCTGAACTTGTTTAGAATGTTGAATCTTTGTTATAACTGAGCTAAAAACAATCTAGACGTAGCGCAAAGAATGAAATAGAGCGCAGGTGTCTCAACATGCATTTTTGAAAATGTGAAGTTCTTTTTAACTTGACATGCTGTTTAAACAGTGCCGGTCCTGCATGAGACGCTAAGGAAAAAGCGAGACGTGGTGCAAATTTCAAAGATATTCATCCAGCATGTGTTTACATAGGAAAACAATGGGAAAACAGAACAGACATGCGCAAAAACATATTCGCGTGAACGGCCCCTAACTCGTCCGTTCGCGCGTGTCTGTAAGTGAGAGCGCCTGCGCAAAACTTTTTCATTAATTACAAACCTGAACCCGACCCGAAACCTGTCGGGTTTTTGGGTCCCGTCGGCCCGGATCGGGTTGCAGAGCTCTAAATCTGCCTAATAAACCTTACATCTAGGGGGGTCCGGGGGCATGCTCCCCCGTGAGATTTTTTTTGTGTGCAAAAAACAACACCAAAGTGTTCAGTTCTGGTGACTTTGAGATAAGCATTTATTTATTTTTTCGAGTATGAGTAGCATTCATGTAACTATTGGCTAAAGCATTTTTTTCCAGTAACCGTTCAGACAGACGCATTTTCGTGCTAAAAAAGCAAAAGGCACCACAAAGAATAGAGCAGAAAGCAGGTGTCTCGAGACACATTTTTATCACTTTTTAAGTAGACAGCATCTAAAATGCTGTGCTCCCGTGAGAGATGCTAAAAACACAGTGAAACATGATGCAGTTCCATCTAGTGAATGTTTACATGGAAAACGCGAGCGGATGCAAAAACACGTTCAGTTTGAACAGCCCCTTGTTTACATGACACAGCACTAGCTGAAGTTTCTCAAAGTTACCTCTCAAAAAGACAGCCTTTTGTCTTAGTTGACTGTAGGTAAATTTACACTGTATCCAGCGCTGTATTCGTAAATATCCCAATACTGTTTTACTGTGTGAGAAACCGCTCCAAATGATTCAATGAGAGAGCGCTTTGAACTAATTCTACTGAATCACGAATCGATTCAGACCATTTTGCAAGCCCATTTGGCCAATTCACTGAAAAGAACTGACTCAAAAGAATTATTCATTCGCAAACTGCGCATTGCTAGTTCTTTTAAGCAGCCAACAGAAATGCGGGACACACTTCATGATTGGTGAAATATTCTGATAGTAAATATTTCTCTGGTCATTCGGAGCGCTCATGGTATGCACAGTGCATATGGCCGTACAGCTGCAGGCGCCACTGGTCCTGGGCCTCACCTCTTGCATTTCATGGGCGGATTTAAGTTGGTTGGCATTTCTAAACCAACATGTGATTGAGTCTTCCCAACTAGGTCAATGATGCCGTTGATGTGCAATCTTGAAATTGGTTTGGGTTTTATACACAATTACTTTATTATTCCCACTGTCAAGTCCTGGTGTATGTAGTAAAAAAATGTGTTTGAAAACATGAGACGAATCACACAGCATTTCATCTTTCAATATAGGACGATCCTGTATTATAAGGGACTGGTGGCAACAACACATTAAAATGCCATCCACTTTTACTATCTGTTTGATCTCAGTTTTCTTTTAATAAAGAGCAGTGGTGCTTCAAACATTAGAGGATTGTACGTGTATTTTAAACAGTAATGAACTTGCCCAGGTGTCCATGGAGACTCGAATGTAATGCTGAGAAAAGGCACTTCACATCAGCTTGTACACCTGGCATTGCCGCTTCCCCCTTGCTATTTCACAGAAAGACACGGATATGAAACTACGAAAAATATTTGCTTAGCATGTCAGCTCCTTGGTGTCGAGTCTACCTCTCTCTTAACTGTCAGGGTTTGACTGAATCAGGTTAGAACAGCAGTGTGGATTTGGATGACAACACAACTGTCGGACAGGCATACCGAGACGCAGAGACGATGTTTCAAAAGCAACATCTTACATAACCTCAGAAGAGAGTCTGGGAAGGGATAGTGGGGGCTTGTGGGTAAGCCAGACTCTTTGAACAAGTGTTGTGGCGGTTGCGATCGTCATTTCAGGGTAGAAAAGGAAAGTGTAGCATATATAGGAAAAGGATTGTCTTTTAGCTCAGATATTTACAAGTTTGGAGAACAACGAAGATCGTTATTTTGGTGGAAAGAATGTTATGTGGATGTTTGCTTGTTGAAAAAGTCCACATCGTTTGACATTGTGTAATTATACAGAGTGATCTCCACGTATTCTTAGTTATTTCAAGTCAATGTGAACAGGTACATTTGGATAGACACTGAAACGAACAATATCAACTTACTGACACTATCTAAAATGTAAACCATTTTACTGTATGTACTTTATGAACTTTAGAGATGTGCAGATCATTAGGATTACCTCCAAAGAGTGGTCAGATTTGTAATTTACCATAAAGGTCACAAGTTCAATACTAAAAATGTATTTAGAAATTAAATCTAGATGGAACTCGAAAAAGTAAAATCATCAGCGCTCATTATAAAAGTGAAAAATAGTGTGAAGAATGAAAAATAAGTATATGATTTGTGGGTAAATATGTGCTCTCACAATGCCAAATTAGGTATATGTGTTAAATTAATGTGATGATGTTAAATATATTTCATTAATTTGTTTATATATATATATATATATATATATATATATATATATATATATATATATATATATATATATATATATATACACTGTATGTAGTGTGTGTGTGTGATTTGTTTGTTACAGAAGCTTTGCATACATTGAAATTGTATGTTTCATTGTCCAAATGTAAAAAAATAAAACAAAATAATTGTGGGTAATTGACCAACAGAGTTGTCCAAGGTGATTAAAAATGAGAAGTCTTTTAAAAAATTACTTTAAAAGACAAGTTTCAAGTTTGTAGAAATGTATCCTGTGTGTCCATGTTGGTTTATATCATTTATTAAAAAAAAATAATAATAAATAATAATTAAAAAAAAAAAAAAAAAAAAAAAACATTATTTAATGACAAAGAAATGTCCTGTGGTGTAACCATCAACTGAGAATATATATATATATATATATTTTTATTTTTTTTTAACAAACATCATGAATATATATCAGCCGCACCATTTTGTGTCAGGAAGGACATCTGGCATAACAAAAACCTGTGCTATGACAAATATGCAGACCACAAATGGGAGCAGCTGAAAGAAGAAGTGTCTATCCAAGTGTAAAAAAAAAATGCATGTGTGCATTTTTACACACACTTCAGGTATGAATGCCTTTGAATGCTAGTGCTAATGCACTGTGTTGAGAGACTTTGATAGATTCGTAGTTATGAATCAATGGTTTTAATGCCATACGTGGTTAGCAACAGTGTAATTGGCAAATTTGGTACAAGCTCAGCTTTAACAAATATAGTATTTCATTTCAGTCTGAAACTAAAATAAATAAACAACTGTAAAAAAAAAGCCCTGTTAGTCCATTTCGATGACAGCTGCAATGTGTTGTGTAGAAAACAATTGTGCCAACAGATCACACATTTGAGTTGGCTAGCAGAGAAAAGGCAAAACTTCAGATTACATTAGAGAGCACACTTTCATGTGTACACACACAAACGCCTACACGTGTACACAAGTATCTCTCAACAGATTTTCACAGCTTCTCCTTGAACAACTATCTGTCAACAACAAAGATAAGATTTAAACAGTTCAATTAAAGCATAATAGTCGGGGGTGAGTTGTTAAGCACTTGTACTTCTCTCTGAAGTGAGCTTGCTATGTGAAAAGATTATCCAGACAATAGGCCAAATATCTAATAGACCACTTTGTTTTTCAATTAGATGCGTTACCTTTACAAAGCTATGAATGACTTAGAGCCTGAATCCTTTAAGTAACAAATGAGGAACCTGTTTAATAAAAGTAAAAAAAAAAAAAAAAAAAAAAAAATGGTTTTAGCACTTAAAGTAGTTTTTTTTAGTTAAATCTAATTAAATCACATTATATAAATGATAGATCGTGATAGCAACCAAAAATGACACATACATTGTTTGTCGCATATTACCAACCAACTATTTCACGTGTAATACTTTTGCACAGCTATAGCTAACTAGATTTCTACATATTGTAACTAGATATTTTCAACATGTTCACACAGGAAATCTACATGCTTCTTTAAATGTTTACATACCCTCAAATCGACCCCATTCTACCAAATTACTGACAAGTGCCAACCCCTATAAGACATTTGTGCATAAATTCAAATGTCTTCACCTTTACCTGTGGCGCTACTGATAAAATTATAATCTGAGAATTGACAATACAATGATAATTGCCCTGTGGCTAACTCTGAGACATGGGTTCTAGTCCCATGGGAACCAGTAGTGGTGGTTGTTGGTGTAATAAGTGGAGGCATGTGGATACAAATACGGAGGGGAGTGGATACAGTGACACTCGGGACGGAGAGGTGCGGCGACCTTGGTTTGCTCACATGTTAAGTCTCCTGTGTGTTGCGGTTTTACAAAGACGGTTCCACCTCTAAAAAAACGAAAGAAAAAAATGACCAAAACAGCAATTGCAAGTGGGGTGGCGAATGAGGTGGCCAGGTGTGGCCGTGGCCACCATGGACCAAAGCCTATTGTCATGGACAAAAACAATGCTAGGGTGTTGTGGGTGGTTGCCAGGGTTTTGCACAATTTATGTTGCACCATTTGTGGTTGTTTGGATGTTCTAGAATTCAAAAGAGTCCACCTCTAAGTCTTTAAGATTTCCTGGTTCCTAAATATGTCCCTGGTCCATCCCTCAACATAAGTCTATAGGATTATTTCACCAATTTTATCATCCACCACAATAAAATCTCTGTGGCTCTGGTCCCTCCTTCAACATAATGATTTTTCCTCTCGTTTTATTGTCTATCAGGCAAAAATTGTAAGCCTGATCGCTAAGGAAAGTAATAGCACACCTCTCCACAAAAAAACACATAGCTTGAGGTATCATTTATGCCTGTGGCACAAATATACTGAAATAACAACAGAACCAGCATACAATGTCCTACTGAAGATAGATTGTTAGTTTAGATTTGTTTTCGAGTTTTGCTTATAATCATACTGAAAGCGCAGGTTGACATTTCATGCTAAACTCAGTCTGTGCTAACTAAAATATTAAGCAATGCCTCCAGTGGCCAAAGCTGGAATGTTTTTTGAATGAAAGGGCACGTGTGAGCTTCCATTTCTGAGTGAATTATCCACAGAGTGGCACCAAAAGTGGCTTGTTTTTAGCTGTGAGTGATGTAATACAGTCAACAGGAATGCATATTTTATTATCCCTAAACCTAACAGTCAGTGGAGTAAAAATGTATTCTTAGAGGGGAAATGGAATTATTGTGTGAACGCTAGTATTTGGAAGTTTATTGACTAGTAAACAAAGTCATCCACTCAGCTTCTCTATAGGTTTGATATCCTTAAAGGGATAGTTCACCCAAAAATGAAAATTATCTCATCATTTACTGACACATGTCATCCCAGATGTTTCTTTCTTTATTCTGCAGACCACAAATTAAGATTTTAAGAAGAATATCTCAGCTCTGTAGATACATGCAACGCAAATGAATGGTGGCCAGAAATTTGAACATCCAAAAAGCACATAAATGCAGCATAATAGTAATGCATAAGCCTCCAGTGTTTAAATCCATGTCTTCAAAAGCGATATTTCAGTATATAGATGTGGGTCAGAAACAGATCAATATTTAAGTCACTTTTTATTATAAATTCCTCTCCCTTTCCAATAAGTGGTGATTTATATGAAGAATGCAAATTGCCCAAAACAAAAGAAGAAGATTGTGGAAGTAAAAGTGGAGACCCATGAGTGACTTCTGTGTGCATTTTCCATTTCATTTTTTTTTTTTGTTAACTATTAGTACCTAATAAACAAGCAAAAAATAATAAATAAATAAATAAATAAGAGCAAATCGTTTTCCTTAAAGTTGATGTCCTCATATGTGGACAGCGGGACTAAGTTGTGATATTTTAAGAAATGCCAAGCTATATAATTTTTATTTTATTTTATTTTTTTAATAAAATAGTTTATTATGTGTCCAGGACTGTTGATTATTCATGTTTGAGGTGTTATAGACATTACAGGTGATTTTCTAGAAATATGAAAACATAATTCTGATTAAAAGTAATGGCCAGCATCATCAAATCACTGCCAAGCATATTAAAATAAAATTTTGAATTATAAAATTCTGAATCTATGTACCATCTATGTATCATTGTTCCATGTCTGCCAAACATGTTGAGTGGTCCAAACATCATCTGCAGCCTGAAACTGAACTTTTGGTTGTATTTTAGGAGTGAATGCACAGGAAAGCTATAGGATGCACACTTGCTCTCTTGCTCCCTACTTAGTGAATGACTTAACCTCCAGTGTGCTGTCTGTCTGCACTGGTCTCAGAACAGTTTGAAATGCACATTATTTTAATCCTAACTCCATATAAAGCCACTAAAAGCAAAAAAAAAAAAAAATCAGCTTTTGGATGAATATATTTATTCTCAATGTGAAAATGCAGAGTAAACATATAGGAATGCATTTACTAATGTTAATGAATAGCACCTTATTGTACAGCATTAACAAACATATATATATATATATAGATTAAAATGAAGCAACATTACCCACAGATTTGTTACTGTGAAAAGAAAACATGTTTTTGGAACATCTGTCAGAAAACCGCTCCACAGCACCCATCCGAGTATCTCATGTTTATCAGCGTGCCAAAGCTCGAAAAATGAACTGATTTTTTAAAGCGGCATATCTAATGAAACTAGAGACTACTCTTTACAACCAAACAGGTTTCAGTGAAAAAATCTGAAGAGGTTTCTTACCAGAGGCACTTTTTGTGGTGTTGCATCCGTAGGAGTGCTTCAAGGAAATCGGCGGTATTCTGTTGTATCACGTGACTCGGAGCAGCAGAAGTTAACCCTTTAAATAACAGTCTAGAGTCTTGTGAACAGTATTCAGTCAGTTTTTATCAGTGGTGGATACAGTACTCCGTTTCTATACTTAAGTAAAAGAACAGATATCACACACATGTATTAAGTAAAAGACATCCATTAAAATACTACTTAAGTAAAAGTAAAAATTACCTGGTTTTAAAAATACTAAAGTATCAAAAAGTACAAGTAAATACTGCAAATTCAAATCCGTTCATCTTAAAAAAATGTTGATGTTATTTTTAAAGCCTAATAATTGAGTCTCTTACAGGTAATACTGAATATAATAAGTGATAGTTCAGTGTGAGTAAAGCTCAGTGGTGGATAAGGACAGGACATTTCATTCCGAAAATAAGCTTATAATTCATGGAAACTAACATGAACAGCATATCATTAATTCAAAGAATAATATCAATACTTTTATAATGTATAAGTTTAAAATATTTGCTTAATGTGTCAATGTTACATTTTAAGCTTAAGCTACCCTTTTAAAAAAATATTTACTACACTACCAGGCAAGCTTTTAACAAAAGGGCCTAACTACACTGAAGTAGTATCTTTATTAAACAAATATATAGAACTATCAGTATTAGACAGCATTTTAAGAGATAATGTAAACACCACCATGTAAATAAATGAGTCGAAAACAGTGGTGAACAGCAGCATGTAATAAATATTTTGCAACAAATAAGTAGTAAGCAGATGTAAAAATAGGGTATTTGGCATGAAACTCAAATGAATTATCCTTTAATACGGTTCATGTAAATGAACAAACCAATTCACTAAGATGAATCGTATTTCCCAATGTTTCGTATGAGAGGGAGAAAGGAGAACATTTTTGGTGAGCTTCAAATACATGAATCGTCCAAACAAACCGACTCACTAAAATGAATCGGACTTTCTAAAGATTCATATGAGAATGCAGTTTAGCAGAGCACATTTGATCAGTCTTCTTGAGTACTGTGCACATAAACAACAAGTGTTCTGGGATATTTTGGAAATGGAATGTTATTTTTTCAGGACAGACAGCCAAAAACCAAGACGATCCTGGGAAATTCTGGACGTGTGCAACTCGACATGATCGCTCTTTACAGCAGACACAGACATAAGCACACATGTGAGAGTTTGAAAGCAACACTGTTATTATTCCACAGCATCTTAGTAGAGTCCTCCATTGTTTCTGTGTTCTTTGTATTCTGTGGCTTATATACAGTACATGATGAATACATTTAGACCGCGAGGTTTGTACACAGCTAGGGTAAATTGCATCTTATCTGTGCGTTTGGAAGCGTGTTTAAATTTAGACATTCGCTGAAGTCCTTCATAAAAGTGCATCGAGCTGGTCTGACACAGAATCCATGAGCACAATCCGGGTAACGAGGAACGAGAGCCTCTGTATCAGAGTAAAATTATTTATTTGGCTAAAAAAATGTGACGAAGTAAAAGGTAAAAGTTGCAACAAATTTAAATACTCAAAAAAGTACAAATTCTGAAAAAAAAGCTACTTAAGTACAGTAATGAAGTAATAGTACTTCGCTACTTTACACCACTGGTTTTTATTCATTTAAATGATGCATTGCGTATAGCAAATCCAAAATAGCGAGTCCATGAGGCCACGGGGTCACACAAGGTTAAAGTAAAAAAAATCTGTTTCTCACCCACACCTATCATATCGCTTTTGAAGATAAAGATTTAACCACTGGAGTCTTATGGATTACTTTTACTCTGCCTTTATAGGCTTTTTGGACCTTTAAAGTTCTGGCTAATATTTACTTGCATTGTATGGACCTACAGAGATGAGATATTCTTCTAAAAATCTTTGTTTGTGTTCAGCTGAAGAAAGAAAGTCATACACATCTGGGAGTAAATAATTAGAGAATTTTCATGTTTTGGGTGAACTATCCTTTTAACACTGCAATCTGATGATGAACATAGTCAAGTGAAACTTTCTGTAGACTTGGTAACTCTGTTCCACTTTAATGAAGATTTGTTTGAATATCCTGCAAGTGTTTTCTCAGGAGCAACAGGGATCATTTCCCCTCGTAGGCCTCTAGTGTTCAATGAGAGTAAGTGTGTTTGAAGTTATCTATTTTTGTCTGTGGGGAAAGCTTCTGTTTATGTGTTCCTGATATGCAAGTGTTGCTCTCCACCTGGGACTGTTAAATACTGCTGGTTTGTGCAGTTTTTACTTCTCTCTTCCACACAAGTCTTAAATTTGCAGTGCTGCAGCTTTCGCATTAAAACGCGTCAGAGGAAAAGGCACATCAAGTGTGACATATTCTTTAAGGTCCTTTTCTGCTCCTCTGCTCTGTATTCCTGACTGCTGTCCTTTAAAACATCCAATGCCAGGGCTCACTAGCTCTGTGACAGTGCCCTGTAGAAAAAGGTATGATATTGTACCTAATGAGATTTCTGCACGCTCTCCCCACGCCCCAAGGCATCTGATGCTGCTGAGGAAGCTGTTTAGTTCAAATGGAGAGGCCTATTACTGTATTCCACTGTCAAAAAGTCATCTGGAAAAAAGAGAGTGGGAGAGAGAGGGGAGGTTCTCACCTCCAGACAATTCCCATCATGTTTGATCCTTGAGACCAGAGTGCTTGAGATTGATCTGAGGCAAATCATAATTACAGGGCTAGGGATGAAAAAAGAGTCAGCCTGGTGTGTATTGCATCACTCTTTTGTCTCATTTCTTTCTTTCTTTCTTTCTTTCTTTCTTTCTTTCTTTCTTTCTTTATTTCTTTCGTTAACATTTCAATTAACATTCTGTATTTTGGCATGTCTGAAACGTCATATTGACCAATTAGTATCAGTTTTATAAAATGCATTTATAAAATATGTCTTATGATGTATTATAGCTGTAATTTAAATTATTTACAAGAACATAAAATTGATTGGTTGATTTGGGATTTTTGCAGCGGGGTAACCCTAACTGGTTGCATATTAATTTGTGATCTAACAGGAACAGAATTGGGCAGCAGAGCGAGGCAAAACGTGTGTGGGACCACCCCTTTAAAAGAGTGCTGCTCTAGGTGAATATAGCGAATTAGGTTCCGACACAGACTCTTAATGCCGTTCTGGACCGTTCTGCCCCAATTTAACCCCTGATTATAAGGTATTTTTTAAAGCATTATGAATGCATTATAATGCATCAAGAATGTTGCAATAATGTTTAATATATGCAGTCTTCATAGAAAGTGTCATTAATAATATTACAATTATTATGATGCGTTTCAGTAATATTGTGTGCAAAAAATAAGCCAGCTTTTCCTGCATCAGTTGTAACAGTTTTCAACATTACATCTGTCATGCATGCATTAAACAATCAATAAGAAAGTTTTTATTTATATATATATATATATTGTGTTGTTGTTTATTTTTGTTGATAATCAATCAACAACACCCTCATTATGACTTTTTACTGACATTAATCAGACTGAAACAAGCTGTTCTTTTATCTTTAGGCACTTTTGTTGTCGCCTTTTTTATTTACCATATGAACAAGATGAAAACTTCCAAAGCATCACAGTTGTAACACCATATGCTTAATGAGAGGTGCCACAAGTCTAAAATGCTTTCATACAGGGAAAAGCAACATGATTATTCCAGCGCAGGCCTTGAGCAGCCCCTGAAAATGTACCATTCATGTTTAATTCTCCTTATTCATGGCATGCTATAATAAGAACTCCGGCAATAACAAAAGGTCGTAGGGTGGACTGCTCAGTTCACTTAATGGTGTTTGCTAATGAACTGACTGCAAGTCTTCTCACATCCATCAAGAATTTAAGAATTAATTTTAAAGATTAATATGGGCCATAGGTTTAATTCACTCATTGGAAATGACATTTTCCTATCTGGAGTGATTTTACTTTGCATGCAAGCCACATCAAAGCACCTGTGTAAATTTTGTGTGTACACACACTTTTTAATTTGCGCAGAAGCAACAAAAATGTATTTACACCTAAATCACTATCACTGGAAACAAGGAATCATACGCTCAAATGTCGATTACTGATTTGCGTGCAACACAGAAAACAAGTCTCACGCAGTTTGACAGGAAGGAGTGGCAGAATAAAGATGCTGCAGGAGCCTTTGCTAGCCCAACTGTTTTTACTCTAACGCAAAGAAAAGATTTAGCTTCATTGCAGAATAATAGTTTAAACCACTGTAGACTTTCTGTAGCCCGCTAGGGGCCACATGTTTAAAGCCACTTAGAGTAAAATTTTAGCCTTAAGTATGTCAAACCTTTACTATGATTTAAAAAAAAAAAAAAAAAAAAAAAAAAAAACTTACTTTGCAGTCCCCTGGTGGCTCGAAGGCCCAAAGCAGCCATTTGTACTGTTTATAGCTAGAAATGAGCCTGGTCAAAATTCTAAGAATGAATATAATTTTGCTCTTATTCCTAGACTTAAGAATAAGTGTGATTCATAAGGTCTATAAGTGTTAAGACTTGGTCACAGTTCCTAAATTGTTTAGATTAGATTAGCACGATGATGTTTTGCGGAGATAACACATTCTCCAACAAAGAAAGTGTGTGTTAAACTAATATGATAGTGGAATTTGGGCAAATTTGATTTGTAGTTAAGCAAACAACTGAAATGTAACAACATAATTTTTTAATTGCATTACATATTTGCATTTAATTAATAAATTGAAACTCATTATTGTGGATTAAGCAGTTGGAAAGCTTTTAGACGACTGCGACAACTAATCGATAAAATTCAAATATCACTAAAATTATATAAATTAATGATTAAAATATTTGACAAACAATTTAATTATGATTACTTGAATATATTCGCTCTGGCGAAGAGATCTTCCATCAGTGGCATGACTTTACAGTAGTGAAAACATGTTTCTATGAAAAAAAAAAAGATATTTGAAAAATGGTACAGAACTGCATCTGAAAAGAGCCCAATCCAGGCACTTTATATAAAAGTTTTATAAGCAACTGAATCATTATTACTTCAAAAAGGTGTACTTCATGGAGTGTGCGCACATGGGTGCATACTAAACAGACCGCAATCGTTTTGACTAAAATATCGATTTTTATAAGATATTGCTGATATGTTGAACATCATATTTACCTTTAAATTGAACCATTTACTGACATTTTAACCACTTCTCCCAGTGGCCGAAACTGGAAGTGTTGTTAAAGGGGTCATGAAATACTCTTTTTTTTAATCATTTTATTATCTTCCCTGAGGTCCACTTATAATTTTAGTATATATATATATATATATATACTGCACCAAAATAGTGATAATTTAGTCATATATAATACTTTTCCACCCTTTCTCTGGTCCTCTGTCTGAAATGCTCGGTTTTAAGCTGTCTGGCCCTTTAAGACTTTAATGAAAACACCCACTGTTCTGGTTGGCTAACATTGTGCAGCCCTTCCAATACAGCTATATTTGAAACGCAATTCGAAGAAAATGAACAAACTCCACACTACATTTCAGGGTTAAAACATAACAAACACCCAAAACATTTCATCTAAATATATTAAACTGTTCACTCAAGAAGCACAATAAAATATTAAACAGTCATGACAAATGAAATATTCTTGAATAAAATTGTTTACTTATGAATTTGTAGTCCAATAGTGTTTTAACTGCCCCAATAACAGTTCCTTTGCAAAGCTTGAATCATATTGTGACTGTAATACAATCCATGATGTTGGGTGCTTCAACAGGCCAAAGCAGAGACGCTGGTCTTCGCATATCACACCTTCTGTGTTTTTTTACACACAGGACTGCATGTGTTTCACCCATACAGTGTAGAGGTCTGCATGGGCCTTAAAATGAAACCCGACCCATAACTGAATGATACCATCAGATTTTAAACCCGAACTGTCTAATTTCTTCTCCTAGCAATTACTGTTGTAATAGGCTGTATTTTATGCAAGCATATAGGTAACATTTATAACAGTACTGAAACAGTAAACATACACAGTTTTAACAAGGCACAGCAGCCCCTTAGTACACTAGAGCAAAAGGGGAAAAAGCATTGCTTTACCGTTTATGTGCTGAAACTTCACTTGGTGCAGAACAATCTGGAATAAAATGAAACAATGCAACAGTCCCCTCCATGCAGCCTGAAATTGTTCAGAATGTTGAATCTTTGTGACAACTGTGCTAAAAACAATCTAGGTGCAGCACAAAGAATGAAACAAGAGTGCAGGTGTCTCAACATTCGTTTTTGAAAATTTGAAGTTCTTTTTAACTTGACATGGTGTTTAAAATGTGCCGGTCCTTGCACAAGATGCTAAGGAAAAGTGAGATGTGTTCCATACAATGCAAATGTCAAAGATATTCATCCAGCATGTGTTTACATAGGAAAACAATGGGAAAAACAGAACAGACATGCACAAAAACACGTTCTGTATGAACGGCCCCTAACTCATCCGTTTGTGCATGTCTGTGAGTGAGAGAGTGCGTATGCGAAACAAGTTTGGTAACCCGACCCGAACCCAAAGTCCTACTTGAAAAACTGACCCGAACCCGGCCCGAAACCCATCAGGTTCTCGGGTCCCGTCGGGCACGGGTCGGATTGCAGACCTCTAATACAGTGGCAGCAGCAGAATGAGACGCGTTTTTAAAAGTTGTGCTTGTACGCTCTTAAAACGTGGCTCACATCACCAGTGTTGTGCGGAAAGGCACCAATACGATCAAAGACGTCAATTTTTACAAAAGGCCAACAATTAAAAATAGCACAGATGGGTGCAAAAATGGTTTAGGATGCCTTCAAAACAGCATAACAGCGCACCTGAATGAAACACAATGCGGTCTCCATTTTAAAGTTATAACTTGACATTGTGTCTTTTAAAAGTGGTGCAAAATGTATGATAATGGTCAAAGCCGTTCGTCTAGTGCACGTTTATGTAGAAAAACATTTAAATCCAGACAGGCACATGGAGGTGTCCACTTTGGATGACTCTCC
Organism: Myxocyprinus asiaticus; assembly: GCF_019703515.2. NCBI lineage: Eukaryota > Metazoa > Chordata > Actinopteri > Cypriniformes > Catostomidae > Myxocyprinus > Myxocyprinus asiaticus. The sequence goes on from NC_059350.1 coordinate 7,464,860, forward strand.
AATGACAGGCCCATCATTTTCCTCTGTTATGTCTGTCTTCCTGATCCATTGCCCTAATTGTATCACAGGGGTTCCTCATCATCTTGTCAGCCCTAGTGTGTGTATTTATTCCCTCTTGTTCCTTGTCCCTTGGTTGGTTATTGTTTGTATGTAGCATTGAAAGCCAGCATACTGCTGTTGAGTTTGTTTACCTTCTGAGTTGAGTTATCTCCTTCTGTATGTTGATCATTAAAAGAGCTGCATTTGGATCCTCTCTCTTGCCTCATCCCTACACAAACCCTGACATCAAGCAAACTATGTATGTGATGTCAGGTAAACTTGAAGTGTCCTGTCATTTTGTTCATGAGAAAGTTGATAATAGTGAAATAAACTGACAGGAAATTAATATAGTCCCAAAAACACGGCTATGATCAGCTGGATTATTGGTATAATTGTTTATTTTTTTTTATTTTAAATGCAGTTTTTACACACACACACACACACACACACACACACACACACATATATATATATATATATATATATATATATATATATATATATATATATATATATATATATATATAATGCAGAGTTTCAGAATAAATAGCACAACTTATTTGTGGAATTCCATTTTAATAATTTAAGAGACATTTTAAGATATTTATCATAATTTCTTAAAAGGTGCCTTGAGAGGATCACATCTATTGAGACATTTAGTGTCAATATTGCTCAAAAAAAAAAAAAAAAAAAAAGTACATTATGTCATATATTTTAAGTTAATTCTTGTAGGCTACGAGTGGGTGGGGGTGGCAAGGGGCGCCATCAAGGTGTTTTTGCACTGGGGCCCACAAGATCCAAGTTACGCCACTGACAATGACTTCTTGTATGTCAAAAGATCAAGGAAAATTTGATTCCTCATGTCATGACCCCTTTAAATCCAATGTAATTAATCTCTGAAATGTATGTGCTATTATGCAGAATCCCTGCTTTGCAATTAAACAACAATAAACTTTGAAACCCATTTGTACGTGCGTATGGAACGCAACAGCTTAATTACAAGATTAATGTCTTCTGTCTGTTCAATGGCAGCAAACCTTGGAAAAACATCAAGTGATGTTGACTTTGTAGATATTAGACTCATGGGGGTGTAGTGAATATGAGGTGTCCAGAGGTGTAGGCTGATTTTAAATCTGATTAAACCTCCCAAGTTGAGTGTTTAATTCACTCCTGCATGAAGTGCGAAATGATGACAGTGTTAGACCTCAGCCTAAGTAATTAGATCTCACTTTTCTGAGAGAGCAGGACATGCTGCTTTAAAATGCAGGTGAATATTTTTAGCGAACACCCATTCTCTCCCTGTCCCTTTGTGTGTGTGTGTGTGTGTGTGTGTGTGTGTGTGTGTGTGTGTGTGTGTGTGTGCACTTCTATGAATTCATAGATAGACTTCAGTACAAAAATACTTTAGTGGGGCCCCATGCTGGAAAAGAGAACTTTCTTTCACAAAGAAGTGCATCAGCAACTTAAATTAAAGTGGCAACAATTGTGCAAGAATGCCAATTTCATCTAATTCACAAGCCTAGGCAAGAGTCTTTCTGTTAAAGTGAAAATGTCCATTAGGTTATAATTTGTCTTGTGCCATAAAATATTTTCTGGTTTGACCATTTTGGCAGCTTTTTAGAAAAATAATAAAAATTAAATTACAAAGAAAAATTATCATGACATCAATTACTTTTAAAAGCAAGCTAAAGATGGCAATTATAAGCATGTCTTAAATTGTTATAGCTTATGTCTTGCCATTTCTTACCAGGAAACCCAGTGTTATCTCATTAGTATTTGTAGATATTTATACATTAATTGCCCATGTCAACACAGTTTCATGAAAACTCATAATATTTCATATACGAGATGGCAAAATCATAATTCAATTCAAGATATCATACGATGTGGCTCATATGAAAAGTTATGACTTTTACACCAACCAATCAACAAATAAAATGTCAAATGGATGAGTATTAAATTAATAGAATTAATCAGTTAATTTTATTGCATTTATAATCAATGAGATTAGTTACAGTGGTGGCTCAGCGGCTAAGGCTCTGGGTTACTGATCAGAAGATTGGGGGTTCAAGCCCCAGCACTGCCAAGTTGCCACTGTTGGGCCCTTGAGCAAGGCCCTTGACCCTATCTGCTCCAGGGGTGCTGTATCATGGGTGACCCTGCACTCTGACCCCAGCTTAGCTGGGATATGTGAAAAAAAGAATTTCACTGTATATGTGCAAATGTGTGATAAATAAATAAAATTATTATTACATGTTAAATGCCATCACGTTTATTTAACGCAGTTGATGCATTTACCTAATAAGACACTATAACAATTTCATTCAACATCTGTTTGTCTCTAAAGTTGTCCATATGTAGAAGGGTTTACAGAAAGTTCCAATTCTAAAGAGAAACTTTTGTTTAAAAACCCAAACAGCAAAAAAAAAAAATCCACGAAAAACCATCCACATCAGCCTCCACACAAGCCCATTATTCAGTGCTGATGAATCTATCAAAAAAAAAAGAAAGCTTTTCTTTGAACACGGCGAATGGCATGGTGTGATGGTGTTCCACAGACGTGTCAGCGAGCTCCGATGTTGGTTTTGATGAGATTTGGTCCCTCTATCAAAAGCTGAGCAGATTAGAGAATAAAAAGGACTTGTGGTTCCTGAATAATTATTGGGAATTATACAGTGTCATGCAGCAGTCTGGCTTGACAGGGCTTAGAGGTGGTATGATTGCTTTGTCTTTTTTTTTGTTAGCACAGAAATGAATGCTGTCTGATGGAATTTTTATTCAAACAGCTTTAGAAACAGTTGAATTGAGGTGCTCTAAACAAGGTATACAATGATTGTAGGGCTGGGCGATAAAATAATACCAATATTTATTGAAAAAAAAAGAAATTTTTGATATTGATGATAAACTTTTGAGTAATTTTCAATATTTAGCCTATGTTCTACATTTACACAGCCGATCAAATCAGGTACGTGCGGCTAAAAACGCAAGCAGTTCAGCAAAGTTATATACACTTGCTTAATTTTTCCACGTTCCGGATTGAATTCCGCTGGCCGACCGCATTGCCTGTCAAAGTTTACTTTTCTAACCACGAGCGAACACGAACATGTTCAACGCATGCACACTACAGCTGCTTTGTGATACTCATTTAGCACAGTCAATGGCCTGTGCATGTGCCGATGATGCACACAGACGAGGACCGTGGGTCAAGCAAATTTGAGCGGCACGCGGTCAAGCCACGTTGCTGTGCTGATAATGAAATTTGTGTCATGCATACTGTACGCGGAGCGATCCGCAATGCGGACAACCAAAGTATACTTTGGCTTTTAGCAGGCTAGTGGCTACATAGCCCTACTGTCATGGAAACCAGCAATGATGCTCGGTTCACCTGTTAACAAACAAGTTACGTTTAAATTCATTCCTGAGGTCTAACATACATGTGGAATGCCTTTCCTACGCCATGAAATGTGTATCGTGATAAATATTGATATCGAACGATATGAAAAAACAAAAAACAAATATTGTGATAATATTTTTAGCCATATCACAAAGCCCTAAATGTATGTGCATTTTGCTAATTCTTGAATAGTTTTGAGTTCAAGAATAAATCGCTCTGCTAAAATGCAGAGCTCATAATCAAACTTTGCAGACTCTAAAATATGATTAGATGAGCCAGAATCGAAGCTGTAACTTTCATATTATCACACGGGAAATAAACATGTTGCTTATGAATGTTCCTACTGATAGCATGTTGCGCTAGCAACCTCCGAGACACAGATTCTGGTCCCATGGAAATCAGGAAGTAATCGTGTTCACATAAACAATGGTGTGCGCGAGTCTGAGGTTTTATTTTCCCTCAAAAATACAAAAATTAAGTTTAGGGTTTGGGTTTGGGTTAGGGGCTAGAGTTAATAAAATATCCATTCCTTTTTGATGGTATTACATAATTTACAACTAAAATCACAACTCGCTTTTGGCGCCACTCTGTGGACATTTCACTTTCAACAAAACTTCCAGCTTCAGCCACTAGGGGCATTGCTCCGGTAAGCACAGACTGTTTTCAGCAGCAGAACTTTTGACCTACTGTTGCCAAATAGCTGAATAGTTGTGAAGAAAACAACTGTCAAAATGTTTAATAAAACTGTTCTTTTCTTCCCTATTTGGCAATATTAGCATTTGTTGTAACCACATCTAAATGATTAAATGTTACTTGGGCAATGCAAGTTTTTGCGAGTTTGGCACACATAGCTTGTTCTCTACATCATTTCCTGTCCTATCGACACTATCTCTATCATTAAAAGCTTTTTCTGTAGCTAAACTGGTAAAGCATGGCTCTATCAACAGCAAGGTCATTGGTTCAATTCCCAGAGAACGCATTGCACTGATAATATGTTCTCTGAACTGTGTGTCACTTTGGATAAAAGTTTCTGTCAAATGCATAAATGTAAAAGTAAGTGGAAAAATATTATATGGTTTTAGTTGTATTATTTCTACCCTAAAGTGAGTCACATTCAACTTTTCCAATGACAGTTTAAAGGCCATAGTTTTAAGGCCATTAGTCTTTAAATTGTATGAGTTAAGGGTTGCAATCGTGAGTGGAAAGACTGTTTCAACTGTTAACTGTGTACATTAACTGTTCTAAAGCTTCTATAGAATGCCATTTTTAGTAACATCACTTGCTAAATTATGAGAAAAGGTGCCAGACACCATTGTGAATACAACGCACCAGTACAGTTTTGTGCAATGGAGAATGAAATTTGAGAGCTATATCGCTGAGGTGAATATTATCAGTGAATAAAAACTAAAATTTCAATCTGAAAAAAGCTATTGTTACAATATGACTTCAGAAGACTTGGAACATAGTTCATGACTTTTATGGACTAATTTCATGTTGCTTTTATGGTGTTTTTGTCCTTTTTGGAGCATTTTTCACAGCCATTGCCACTATGGCATGAGTTGTATGGAACAAGTTACTGTTCGTAAAGATGTGTCAAAATTTCTCTAGTGATCCATGAAAAATATAACTTTTGGAATAACATGAGGGTAGATAAATAATGACAACGCTGCATTCTGAGCAAAACTTATTTTTCCACTTGCTGTAGCGGGCAGGCCATTGGAAACTCATCAAGGTTTTTGACTGATAGCACCGGGAAGGCTCGCATATTCCCTCTTCTTGCTCTGAAGCAACTAAATTAGACCCTAAATAACAGAAGACTTTGCCACTATTCTTACATCCGTCCATCCAGAGCCCTGGAGAACCCTCAATGAAAGACAGAGCTAAATTTGCCAACTCCAAAACAGTAGACAAGGGTGGGCTCTTAGGAACATACCCCATATGATTTATGACCATTCGCTGAAAATTCGTATTCAGTTAGCCAATCTGAGACTATTCTTTCCTGAGGTTGAAACATGTCGTCATTGAATGCCTTATCTTTGTCTTTGCATCTCGCAGAGAGAGAGAGAGAGATGACTTAGTGTACACTTATATAGAAGCACCTCGGTTAAATATGTAAAACAATGATTAAGCAATTTGATTATGAATGTTAGAACTTTTACCAGCCAGCAAATTTGGCAAGTTTAAGAACATAAATTCTTTAATTTAAAGAACCCGTATGCTGTTATTTATTTATTTATTATTATTTTGTATTTATTTATTTGTGGAACTCATAAAGTAGAATTATTATTATTATTATTATTATTTTTTAAATAGTTATTACACAGCTCTTTTCCATACACCTACGGTTCATAGTGAACAGGGGCTTTCAAGCTCCAAAAAGGACCAATAAATGCCATAACATATGTTAGCTGTGTTTGAGAAACAGACTAAAAATGTAGTCGTTGGTAACACTTTACAATAAGTTTCCATTGGTAAACATTAGTTAACAACATTAGTTAACATAAACTAACAATGATCAAAATATTTACAGCATTTATTCATCTTGTTTAATGTTAATTTCAACATATAGTGATACATTTTCAAAATCAAAAGTTGCATATGTTAACATTTGATAATGCACTATGAACTAACATAAACTAACAATAAGCAATTGTATTTTTATTAACTAACATTAACAAAGAATTAAATGCTGTAAAACATATATTCTTTATTGTTAGTTCATGATACCTAATGCATAAACTAATTTTAACGAATCAAACCTTATTGTAAAGTGTTAAGTCGTTATTCATTGATAAATCCAACAAAGCTCGCGTCTAGCCCACGTGCGCGCCTTGATTTGAAAATGGTGCGTTGACATCGTTGACACCAAACTGGCTTTGTATGACAACAACTGGGTAAAGATATTTTAAATGTCTTAGTTTTGTGCTCCACAAACAGAATAACATTATTTGGGTTTGGAACAACATGAGGGTGAATATGACAATTTTATTTTTGGGCAAACTATTCCATTAATATAATATAATAAGTAATATAATGGAATAGTATTCATTATAATGCAATAGCAGCTCATGGGAGATTCAATATATTAGAATTTGGCCACAATTAGATATCTTAGGAGATATCATAATTAAAGGTGCACTCAGTCATTTATTTCTCATTAAAAAAGTTTTATTCCTAAAGAAATTAATTGTAATTTTTAAACACACGCACACACGCACACACACACACACACACACACACACACACACACACACACACACACACACACACACATATATATATATATATATAATCATGAGCACTCACATGAAAAGAAGAAAGCTGTTTTATTCTACATGGAGAGGGTCCCCTCATGGATGTGTCCATGTTATGATCACATGACCAGTCAAATACTACTGGCTTAATCTCAGTAACCAGCCTGTTATTGGACACTTTCACTCTTGGGTTACATTAATCATGGCTGACTGTGGATAGTGAATTTCTACAATAGCATCTTTGACTGAAAACTACTGATTTTGAATGATGCTGCATCAACACCACTAGGTGTCACTGCAAGTCCTAGATGACATAAGCAAAAAGTTACTAAGTGCAACTTTAAGGTACCTTTTGGAATAGCCTTTGTGTTGGGAGTGCACCTATGATATCTTAAAGTGCTGCCTCCGGAGGCAGCTCACTAGGTTTTGGAACAGACCCCTGGTCTCCATTACAGTGTAATGACATCAGGGATTCTGACCAGAACCGTTCCAAATGGCAACAGTGTTTGTTGCCTAGAACATCCTTGCAGCAAAGAGAAGGTGCCACAAGAAGAGGAGGGAGAAGTTGACATTAAACTCGTTAAAGTTTGTATTATCCCGTGTTTATTGCTCCGATTATGGCAAACAGAGCCATCTGCTTTGGGGATAGGCCTTTCCTCTGCAGCCCTGTATAATTCACCAAATAAAGTTTGTCTCTCCATCTAGAAATCAAAGGTCCCACTGGGAATGCTTGCAGCTTCTGCCACTGAGCTGGAAATTGCTAGGAGGTGTATCTCCAGTGAGGCCACACTCGTTTGCTTTACTGATGCTATATGCAGATTAGTGTTTCATCCTTGCATTCATTAATGAGTATTTCTCTATTAATCAACTCCACTCATTTGGATGAGGCCTGTTATAGAATGGAACTGGGCCATTGGTGCTCATTAGGAGACAATAGTGATTTTCTCTCTTCATCCTAGAGTATTTTCTGGGACACGTTACTTATTAACAAGTTAACTGATGTCACAATGTGTTTTTTGCCAAATACAACATGATGCAACCTTATTAATAATTAGGGGCAATTGACATTAGTGCGACTAAATACTTCAGCAGAAAAAAAAAAAAAAAAAAAAGACAATACCATAAATATTCACATGATCAAACTGACATTTTAAATGCAAGTGTGTACGTACTTAAACACAGCGATGATCCCAAACTGTCATATATCACTGTCATTCATTAATTAATGATTAATGCGACTGTTTAACATGTTATAAATTAATGCAATTAATGCAGTATCCATTTTTTTTTCTTTGCACTTCGTGAAACTTCACTCTTTTTTCCCCATTTCCTTCTTAAAGCACTGTAGTTCCCGGAAGGAACTGTCTTTGGTTGTATCCATTGCCATGCGATGTGAAAAAAATGACAATAAAGTTGACTTTGACTTCCTATACAGGAGCAGATTCACTATACAGAGAATGGAGACTTCACCTGCAAGTGGTGAGCCAGGTGTGGGAGAGATATGGGCAAGCTGCTGTATCTCTTTGCCTTGCCCAAAAATGCTCCCTGTCATCTGAACCAGTGTCAAAATTGAAACTGTGAAACTGAAAAAATGTACGCAATTAATCATGGCCCCGGACCGTAATAAGGAAAATTTCTTATATCTGAGCAATTCAAGCTTGGAGTACCACCAGTTTTCTCCCAGAGGCAGTAAGCGAAACTCACTGTATAGGCAATGCGCAGCTTACACAGACAGAGAACAAACCACACTTACCAAAGGCAGACAACACAAGATGAGAACACGTTCTTGCATTAAAACACAGCTTAATGGAGCGCAAATCCAAACGCAGGGATCTCAAGATGTGTTTTCCTAAGTTTCAAACTTAGTTTAACTTGACTCAATGACCTAAAAATGGTACGTTTATGATGTGACGCAACCGAGACGATCCAAAAACATCTGTCTGACAAGCCCTTATAATAAATCTCGGACTGATTGGAGAATTCAGTTGCAAAATGCATGACTGTCCCATCCTACAGGCGAAACAGGTGGCCACCTAGGGCACCGTCGTGCCTGGTGGGGCCCCCACAAATGTGATGACTTTTGATTACTTTTATTTTGAAATTCTCTGCAGTCCAATGGTTTATATCACGCACACACTCAGGAGAGCATACAACACGTGCTGACCTGATCATTTAACATACAAATCAAAGTGACGGTGAAAACTGAAAACAATATATTAAGGATAAAATGAACTCTGAATAATCACGAAAAGACAAATAACTGAAAGTTATAACAGCAGTGTATCTAAAATCGGCAAGAAGCTAAGCAGTACACACTAATCTGCATAAATTATTAATAACGCAAAGCATTGCTGGAAGCTGGAGTGCGGCTTCGTATAACAGTATTATTAGACACAGATTGCACACCTTGCTGACTAATGCGCAAGTTATGAAAAATATTGCTTTGTGGCTGTTTGAGTCTTTGAGACTTATTTTGTGTAAAGGATAGTAGAAAAAGCACTTGTCAAATCATTAGGGCTTTTCATGTTTTCTCAAGTCTAATCTGCTGGGGAAGGAATTCAGACACTTATCGATATAAAGACAAAAAAAAAAAAAAAAACTCACATAGAGCGAAAATATGAGCAATTAATCTGGAAAATAACCAAACCATCCTGTCTGCAAAGATCTCTGTTCTCTAAGAGGTATGCATTTATTCTTTACATTTGTTTACAAAAATATATTTTGAGGTGTTGTGTTTATAGGCCCTATTTAAAATATGTAATTTTATTTATACATAACTGAGTTACTGTAGTCTTTCTGTCAGCTCGAACTAGTCTGGCCATGCTCTGTTGACCTCTGTCATCAACTAGGCATTTTCGTCCACAGAACTGCCACTTACTGGTTGTTTTTTGTTTTTCGCACCATTCTCTATACACTCTAGAGACTGTTGCGCGTGCAAATCCCAGGAGATCAGCAGTTACAGAAATACTCAAACCAGCCCGTCTGGCACCAACAATCATGCCACAGTCTAAATCACTGAAATCACATTTTTTCACAATTCTGATGGTTGATGTGAACATTAACTGAAGCTCCTGACCCATATCTGAATGATTTTATATATTACACTGCTACCACACAATTGGCTGATTAGATAATCACATGAATAAATAGATGTACAGGTGTACATTGTGAGTGTCTTTACACACTGTATATTAATATGTTCATATTTAAATAATTAAAATAAATGTTGACTTACCAATTTCTTGCAAGTTCTTTAATGTTTGCTTTAATGTACTGTGATTAATCACGATTAATAGCTTTCTCTATTTTTACTTTTTTTATTTATTTTATTTTTGTCTTCTGGTTTACTCCAGACATTTTTGTTGTCCTTTCTGATTTTATTCTATTTCCAGTTTTAATTATTTCATGCAGATTGAACATGCTTTGATGTTGGATAATTACTTGGAAAAACAATTAAAAAAATATATAGGATCATGGCATTCAAACCATTCAACAACACTACTAAACTACACCGGATCGCTCAGAGCCTTGGCAGAACATGTAACAGTTTATCTGTTTGTGTTATTGCATTGACTTTTCTGCTCCTCTAAGAGCTGCAGTCACTTACAGTTCTCCTTTAGAGGTGGCTTCAGGTTTGCATCAGGGCATACAGTTATGATCTGTCAGGTGTAAAAAGGGCTCTCAAATATGACAAAGTAGAACACTTTTTCCACATCTGCCAAGAATTCCCAGCATAGTACACTTGTTGTGAGAGGTTCAGAATGCTCTTTGATCAGTCTCAAATGGAACTGTAAGAAATGTTAGAAATTTGCATTAAGCTTATTGTCTGAGATAAAAAAAAAAAATGTGGAATAGAATTATTCAAAGAGAGACTTCAGTTGGATCAGTCACACAGTGGACGTGTGTACATTTTCCATCGGATTCCACACAAAAATAAGATTCCTGTGAACTTTGTAAGTGTTAAGATTTTTTGATTGAAACTGCAGGTGTTGTTTTTTTATTTGTTTTTATGGCGCTTAAGCTACGATATGTGTGAGCATCTATTCAGAACATGCCTTTTATTTTTTTCAGTAACGAAATGCATTAGATTCTTGTTATCATTTTTTCTTTGTGAAACACGAATAACGTTGCACTTCTAAAAGTGGAGAGGAGCATTGAGGACAAAAGCTCAGAAACAATTCTTCTCGAATGCTGATGTTCCTTTTATTCCTGCCAAGTCTTCACACGCCAAACAAGATAATTGAGTTGAATTCTGTGTCATAAAGAACAACACCTTCGCATGCTCCACATTTCACCAGCAATTAAAGTGAAAACATGGTAAGAACACCTGTCAGCTCCCTCCTCGTTAACAGGCTTTTACGTAGTAATGGGTTTAATGCCATAATGGTTTAGATAAAACATGGATTTGTTTGTCAAAAAGTCTAAAGTTTTAAAAGAAGAATTAATGTAAGTGCTTTTATATAATTATAAGATCGCCCATTTAGTTCCATTGCAAGTGCCTCGATTTTTGCTTCTTTTTTTGTAAGAAAAGAAGGGATGTGTAGAATGTTGTTTTTTTTTTTTTTTTTTTTTTGGTAATCAACATAAGGCCACAAATGCTGTCAATTAACTCTTAAATGTAATGGAATTTCTACACTCTTACACATTCAGTCAACTTTTCAAAATATTTTCAAGACAATTAGAACATAATACAATAAAATATATTTTTATGTTTTATTTTTTCATATATCAAAGAAAAAAACGCAACAAATCTAGAACAGGATTCATTACTTTCACACTGAAATTTCATGAGATTCAACTGGCTGTCAAAAACATATTGAGCTACACATATCACATAATATATACATAAGCTACACATAAGTATTTTCTCAGGCACTTAATGAGTCTAAATAGATGCGCAACTTACATGATTTCAGTAGTACACCCCAATGACAAGTCATATCATACAGTTCATGTGTTACACTTGCTATAGTTTACTTCCATGTTGTTTCTTCATCAAATAGCAATGTCAAATGTAAATCAAGTCAAACACTGAAACAACAGTGTCACCTTGAGTAAGAAATAACATGTATAATACGTATGTGAACACGTGTCACCGGTCCTACTCGACTCACCCCGAGTGGGATTCGAACCATTGATCCCCGGGATGGGAGTCCGATGTGCTAGCAAGGAGACTATAAAAGCCATGTCCTCTAGCCTTGGTCGCTAGTGCATCATATAAGGCCAGGAGGGTGAGGTTTACAAACTGCACAGCTATCATGTACCAGCTGGCTACCGTTACACTCAACTCCCTTAACCTCACTCCCATCCGGGTCATGGCACCAGTGTCACTGGTCCTACTCGACCCGCCCAGTGTGGGATTTCGAACTGACGATCCCCGACATGGGAGTCAGATACGTTAGCAAGGAGGCTATAAAAGCCATGACCTCTAGCCTTAGTCGCTAGTGCATCTCTTAAGGCCAAGAGAGTGAGGTTTACACAATGCACAGCTATCACAAACCAGCTGGCTACCCTTACACACACATATGGAATAATGATAATACACTGTTGCACAGAAAATAAATGTGGTATAGTATTTATTTGTATAAATATAGTAGTAATTTTTCTTGGAATAAACAAAGAAATAGATATCCTGTGCTAGTAAACTTATGTAAATATAAAATAATCATAAAAATATAATTTATTGAAGTGCAAAAAATTACACTGTTACATACTATACGTAGTGTCTCTAATGACCCTATACACTTTTGGTAATTAAACAATTATCATGTGTTTTTATTTTTTGCTTTTTTTTTATTTTTATTTTTTTTTACAATTTATAATAGAGAGATTGAGGAATAGGAGAAAGAAAAAAAAAATGGTACAGGGGGTTGAATGAGGTTCTGGGTCATTAAAGACCAGAGGTAGGCATTTCAGGGTTATGCTTACCTTGTTTTAAACCCACAATATTCCTTTAAACATGTTTTTCAAAAATACTACTATTTATTTCTGTTTACAAATTAAAAAGTACTGAGTGCACCTTTAAGAAACCACCAGCAAAACAAGCTCTACACCTTTTCTGCTTCCTCTGGCACTTCCGAAACAGATGGAGAGAAATTAAGCCTGATCTAAATCAAAACACTGTCAGGGAACCGTAATCAGTGCAACATGAAGACGGAGAAGTTTTTGTACAGAGTGAAACTGAGGTGGGAACTTGTTTTGTATTTTAGATACAATGAAAGCTGCAGGCTCCACTAGGCCTGAGAGACGGGGATGTTGGCAGTGATGCATGATCATTTAGAGCGGTCTATGATTGATTCTATGCATGGTATTGACTAAATTGCTACAATTTGTTTAGATCCTCAGCGGAGGATATCTTAGCATTAATAAAACATTATCAATCATGAGTATGGAGGCTGCGGAGATTGCAGTGCAAATTAGTCTCTGTCTCAGATGTCTGACATACACTCTGGCTCTAAAACTTCACTTCATTTTGGAGATTTTAAATTTAGCTTGATGTTAGAGAGCTGAAATGCAGTGCAATAGTCTTGCATTTATGAGCCAAACAAAAGTGTACATGATGTTTGCCTAAATAAGCTGTTGGAAAACTAACCTGCTATTTAATAGAAAATGGTTTAATTATTATATATATATATATATATATATATATATATATATATATATATATATATATATATATTTCTTATTCTTAAACAGCTGTTTTTTCACAAATAAGAATATGTCCTCTTAATGTTTGTCATCTTACTTAAAAGGGTTTATGTTGTACAAGCTGACCATACGTTGATATGGCACGTTTATGTGTCTATCCAAACAAACGAAAATGCATATGTGCTAAAACCGCACTTTATCTACAAATACTAATGAAATCATGTTGCAACTTCATTAGCAGGGGCACAGATTAATTTGGTACTTTCTTATTTTGTGGCCATATAATAAACACCTCCACAAGCAATGTTAGTTGCACATAATTGCAATAAACAAATAACTTCCAGGTTACCATTGACAGCGCACATCTCAAACTCTGCAGATGTGACAGTCAAAAGAGAGTGAAGCATAAAAGCATATAAATAACCAAAGATGTCAACTAAATTAGACTGGCATGAGAGGATGAGAGCACAGTGGAAGACATGAAAAGACTGAGAAATACCATCTTCTCTGTTCCCCCTCCCATCCTTAAATCTCTCATGTTAGAAGTAGAGAAATGCATCCGGGAAGACAGAGAAGACAGAAAATAATTAGTCTCTACAGAAAGGCAAAGCCAGTTTGTGTTTTGTTTTTTGTCAGAAAGGAACTCAGTGTTGAGCAACTGAGACAGTATTGTTTTGCACCTGGATTGTCTGCATCTATTTGCAGAAATGTAAGAATCATTAATTAAGCAAAGACAGCTGACAATAACGAGCAGAGGAAGTGCTAACATTGTGTATTTAATGTTTTACTTTCTTTTATCAAAGCTAGACAGAGTAGAATTCTTTGTTCTACCTGGGTGAATCTCACAGAACCATCAGTCAGAATTTATCTAATTGATGTTACTGTTTACTTATTCATAGCAGAATTATGCAATAGCAACACTTTTCTAATAGTAAATTATATGACAAAACTGATTGTAAACACTCATTATTTCAGTTTTCTTGTTCATTTATTTACACAGAAATATGTCTGGTATGTGAGTGAATCTCACAAAACCTGTCAAGAACATGTCCGGGTCACACCCAAAGATAAATAAATAAATAAGAAATTAAATAAATTACATTTGGTTGAAGAAAATATTATAAACACAAAAATATAATGCCTATTTTCTGCATTATGACATTGTTTTCTTGACAGTTAAGCATACACTATATTGCCAAAAGTATTCGCTCATCTGCCTTTAGATGCATATGAATTTAAGTGACATCCCATTCTTAATCCATAGGGTTTAATATGACGTCGGCCCACCCTTTGCAGCTATAACAGCTTCAACTCTTCTGGGAAGGCTTTCCACAAGGTTTAGGAGTGTGTTTATGGGAATTTTTGACCATTCTTCCAGAAGCGCATTTGTGAGGTCAGACACTGATGTTGGACGAGAAGGCCTGGCTCGCAGTCTTCGCTCTAATTCATCCCAAAGGTGCTCTATCGAGTTGAGGTCAGGACTCTGTGCAGGCCAGTCAAGTTCTTCCACACCAAACTCGCTCATCCATGTCTTTATGGACCTTGCTTTGTGCACTGGTGCGCAGTCATGTTGGAACAGGAAGGGGCCATCCCCAAACTGTTCCCACAAAGTTGGGAGCATGGAATTGTCCAAAATCTCTTGGTATGCTGAAGCATTCAGAGTTCCTTTCACTGGAACTAAGGGGCCAAGCCCAGTTCCTGAAAAACAACCCCACACCATAATCCCCCCTCCACCAAACTTCACAGTTGGCACAATGCAGTCAGACAAGTACCATTCTCCTGGCAACCGCCAAACCCAGACTCGTCCATCAGATTGCCAGATGGAGAAGCGTGATTCGTCACTCCAGAGAACACGTCTCCACTGCTCTAGAATCCAGTGGCGGTGTGCTTTACACCACTGCATCCGATGCTCTGCATTGCACTTGGTGATGTATGGCTTGGATGCAGCTGCTCGGCCATGGAAACCCATTCCATGAAGCTCTCTACGCACTGTTCTTGAGCTAATCTGAAGGCCACATGAACTTTGGAGGTCTGTAGCGATTGACTCTGCAGAAAGTTGGCGACCTCTGCGCACTATGCGCCTCAGCATCCGCTGACCCCGCTCTGTCATTTTACGGGGCCTACCACTTCGTGGCTGAGTTGCTGTCATTCCCAATTGCTTCCACTTTGTTATAATACCACTGACAGTTGACTGTGGAATATTTAGTAGCGAGGAAATTTCACGACTGGACTTGTTGCACAGGTGGCATCCTATCACAGTACCACACTGGAATTCACTGAGCTCCTGAGAGCGGCCCATTCTTTCACAAATGTTTGTAGAAGCAGTCTGCATGCCTAGGTGCTTCATTTTATTCACCTGTGGCCATGGAAGTGATTGGAAAACCTGAATTCAATTATTTGGATGGGTGAGCGAATACTTTTGGCAATATAGTGTATTTCCCATTCCAATTCTCATTAACATAATGCAAAACCATTTCAGTTGAAGTTTTTTCTGAAATAGTTTTGTGTTCCCTCGCAATAAGTTTTGCATTCCCTTGCATTAAATTTACCAGGGTTTTACATTACAAAAATCACATTTTTGTGGTTATTATGTAAACAAAACATAGTAACCACAAGACTAACCATAGTTACTCATAAAAAAATAAAAAAAACATGGTTAGCCTACAACAGTCATGGTTACTACAATATTACAAAAGTAAAACTATGATTTCCCCCAAAAACTGGTTACTACAGTCTACAATATTACTAAAACCATGGTTTATGCCAAAAAACACAGTTATTACAATCACGGTTACTCGTAGTAAAACCATGATTTCTGGCAAAAAAAAAAAAAAAAAAAAAAAAAAAAAAAAATATGGTTACTACAGCCTACAATATTACTATAGTAAAACCATGTTTCTGCCTAAAAAAAAAAAAAAAAAAAAAAAGAAAAGAAACCAAGGAACAAGCAACTGTCATGGTTACATATAGTAAAGCCATGGTTTTACTGCAGTTACATTAATTAAACTATGGTATTTGTAAAGCAAAACATTAATAACCACACAATTATTATTTTTATTACCATAGTTTTTGTTTTCTTGTATTATCACTATGGTTTCACTACGAATATCATGGTTAAAATATGGTTACTGTAGTAAAACTATGGTAAATTTATTGTGAGGGAATGCAAAACTATTGTGAGGGAACACAAAACTTATTGCGAGGGAACACAAAATATTGGAAGGGCACGCAAATCTATTTAAAAAATAAAAAAAAAAATTAAAAAAAACTCCCGTCCTGTCCTCTAAGGGGCTCCGTAATTTTCTACTGTAATATGTAAATAAATAAATAAATACTGTTTTACATATACCTTGACAGGTTTTGTCTGATTCACCCAAATACTAGACACATTTCTGTTTAAATACATAACTATAAAGTGAGGCTGAAAAAAAATAGATAACAAGGATAATTGTATTACACCAATTTTCTAATGTAGTATGGTTAAAACATTTTTTTTTTAAAAAAGTGAATCTATCAGTCACTATTGAGAATAATGAAAAGTTTAACATCTCAATGCATTATTTTAATGATAATTGTGCTTAATTGTAATGGAAATAATGTTGATTTTAGAGTTTAATGTGACCTGGAGATGTTCTTGACAGGTTTTGTGAGATTCATCCATCTGACTGACACATTTCTGTATAAAAAAAATACAAAATAAAAAATAAAAGAAGGGCTTAA
This sequence comes from Myxocyprinus asiaticus, assembly GCF_019703515.2. Classification (NCBI taxonomy): domain Eukaryota; kingdom Metazoa; phylum Chordata; class Actinopteri; order Cypriniformes; family Catostomidae; genus Myxocyprinus; species Myxocyprinus asiaticus. The sequence continues at coordinate 7,481,915 of NC_059350.1, forward strand.
ATGAGTGTTTACAATCAATTGTGTCTTACATCTAGTAGTATGGCAGTATAGTAATGCTACTATGAATAAGTAAACAGTCAACTTCACTCACATAAACTCTGTGGCCATGATACTACACGACGAAGGCTCTGTTGCACAGTTTAGCAACTCAAGTCTATCCCATATGCATGGCAACTCTCTGTCTCTCAGGCAAGTGCTTGTAGCATATGTACGAGGTGGCATAAAATGACTTTGATCTTGATGCTGATAGCAAAGCGGGCTCTGCATGATTTCTTTAAGCCCCTTTGGCCCCTTTCTTCCATGCATGTTTAGCTGACGACTCGCTACTTTCAGGTACTTTGACATCAGTCTTTGCGTCTGTATCCTTGTCTTATCTTGAGAGCTGATGTGCCCTAGAGAGCAAAGGCTGAAGAATGCATTCCCTCGCCTTGATGCATTTAAGTCTTTTATTTTGGAAGCACAGTGACATCAAAATACACAAAGGCTGATGGGTGATGTCCCCTCTTCGTGAGAATCTAGAGCAAGAATTTTCTTCAGAATAAAGAGGTAAGGTGGCAGAGTGAAACTCGTGCTCCGTTCCAAAATATAGTGAGCTGCCTCGCTGCCTTCCATGGCAGCATCCTAACTGAAATAGTGCCTTATAAGCAGGGTTGGGGAGTAACGGAATACATGTAACGGGATTACGTATTTAAAACAAAATATAAGTAACTGTATTCCACTACAGTTACAATTTAAATCATTGGTAATTAGAATACAGTTACATTCAAAAAGTATTTTGATTACTGAAGAGATTACTTTGCATTTTATTGGCATATGTTATTAAATATTTAATAGTCCTTTCAGATGGAAAACATTTATACATATAAATGATGCGATCCAAAGTGCACGATCATATTTTTTATCAAGAAAATTCACGTTGGATCATCATTTTTTTCTAATAAAACCTTTGATATTAGGGCAAAAATCTTATTCTTGATAATAATTTTCGTATTGTTTTCCTGTAAAATATCTAAAAATCCTTAAAACAAGATCAATTTGATTGATCTTGTTTTAGAAACAACACTGCATAAGATATTTAGGTTTTTAAGAGAATGTATATTTAACATGTATTTTGTCTTACTGTACTGGCAGAGTTTTTATAGTCAAAACAAGTGAAAAAATCTGCCAGTGCTGAAGAAGTAATCCAAAGTATTTAGAATACATTACTGACCTTGAGTAATCTAATGGAATAAGTTACAAATGACATTTTACAGCATGTATTCTGTAATCTGTAGTGGAATACATTTCAAAAGTAACCCTCCCAACCCTTACTGATTTGGAATGCTTTACTTAGGCAGCAACTGCATGCGTCTTACAAATAGCACACCTCATGTGAATAGCATGGGACACTCGACTTTATTTCAGAAGAGTTTGCCATTAGCATTATGCTAAGCTAATGACGTGATTCTTTGATATGCATAAACATACATAGTAAACACATTTTGGGTTAAACAGTCTGTTTTTATTTATATTCAAAAGATTTTTTTATCAATACTTTTAAAAATGGAACGAATTCTAAGTATATTTATATTGAACATTTCTCTAGCTTCTTCCGCCATTTTGAATTTTGCACTGAGCTTGTCATAATAGCTGTGTCCCAAATGACACACTATAAACTATGCACTTACAAAAAGTGTATGAATTTTCAAAGTGTTGTATCATACCAAGTGGAACACTTAACGGATTTTTACTACACCGAAGCATTCGCCCTATAACAGCTGACGGAAGTGACGTTTCAAGTGCACGTGATGTGTTGCTGCTAGCTTTAGCGCATTAGCCAACCTCAGTTCAACACTTGTATCTTCAGGGTTGGGAGGGTTACTTTTGAAATGTATTCCACTACGGATTACAGAATACATCTTGTAAAATGTAATTTGTAACATATTCCGTTAGATTACTCAAGGTCAGTAACGTATTCTAAATACTTTGGATTACTTCTTCAGCACTGGTAGATTTTTTCATTTGTTTTGACTAAAAAACTCTGCCAGTAAGACAAAATACACGTTAAAAATACATTCTCTGAAAAACATAAATATCTGATGCAGTGTTGTTTCTAAAACAAGATCAATCAAATTGATTAAAGATATTTTTTTTAATACTGATTTTTAGATATTTTTACAGGAAAAAAATACAAAATTATCAAGAATATGATTTTTGCCCTAATATCAAAGGTCTTACTAGAAAAAAATTAATTATGATCCAACATGAATTTTCTTAATATGTGATCGTGCCTGGTAACGTGCATGTAAAATGGCTAGAAATAGCATTTTAGCTTAGCGTAAAGCTGACAATTTACACAAGGTTTATTTCTATTTCTTCTGCTCCAAACTTACTTCAAACTTCTCTGTCTGCTCATATAAATGTAACACATCATAAGAAAGTGTTTCACTGCTGTTCAAATGCACTTTGGATCACATCATTTATATGTATAAATGTTTTCTATCTGAAAGGACTAAATATTAAATGAAACAAATGACAATAAAATGTAAAGTAATCTCTTCAGTAATCAAAATACTTTTTGAATGTAACTGTATTCTAATTACCAATGATTTAAATTGTAACTGTAGTGGAATACAGTTACTTATATTTTGTATTTTAAATACGTAATCCCATTACATGTATTTCATTACTCCCCAACCCTGTGTATCTTAAACAACGTACATATTCACGCAGCTTGGGGTGATGGTAAAGCTTTCAACTCACATTTGTAAGGTGCTGTATCCACTGAAGTTTCACTAGCTACTACATTCTGCATTGTTTACAACTGTTTCGCCAAAACTAGGTATTTTAGGAGTCAACTTAATTATGCTATATACTTTTTGCATTGGATTGAGTCTATGATCCCTTAAAATGCTGCCTATGGAAGCAGCTCACCAGGTTTTGGAACTGAGCAACCTTCTGAACTGAAGGAATGTCATTAGAGAAGAAAATTATAAAACAGGCTATCAGACTAAAATACTCACCTTCACACTGCTGTTCAAAGATATTACATGTCTTTATGATGTTTATGACAAAAGGTTTAAATGTTTTTTGAGATAATAGCAAGCTTTTAGCTGGGTTTAGTGCACTGAACCTTGTCAGTGAGTGCCTGTGATGTTATCAAGAAAAATAAAAAACACATTTTAAAAAGCCTAAGAATCCATGAAAGAACGAGTAGTACATTAACTTTTTTGATATGTTGGAATTGTTTTTTTTTCTTTGTCTCATGACTTACTGAAAACATCTTGTTTGAAAGTATCTAAAACTGTCTATCCTCAGGCCTATATTATAATATAAAAGTATTTGATTTGACAGACAGTGTGGGCGAGATAATCTGCTGTCACAATTTCATTGTTTGAACTTTGGAACTACAGAGATGGGTATAAACTCAACACAAGTCCAATATCAAAATTAACTTTTTCATAACTGATAATAATTTTACCCTGAGGTCCAATAATATTGTTATTTTTTATTTAATTATTTATTGCCAAATTTTGTAGTTTAGTTAGTAATTTATTTATTTATTTATTTATTTTTATGACCCTTTCCCACCATTTCTCTGATCCTTGGAATTTATGGTTTTTTTTTTTTTTTTTTTTTTTGCTGCTGTGCCTTTAAGCCTGTCTATTTCTTTTACAGTGTGACAGATTCACAAAACAGTCTGAAGTTGACGATTGGACTGAAACGATCCAAATGTCCAAAAATAAACTTGCCACTCGTTTTAAAACATAGTTTTAAAGGAAAATCTCAATATAAAAATATTTTTTATAATAGTTTTGATATTTACAATAGTTAATAGCCAATTGGTGTGCTCATAAGCCTTTAAATGTAGAACGTTATGTGTTCATCTTACAGGTTTTTGATATCAGATATTATAAAGAGTTTTTCAGTTAGTCTTCCCTAAAATTTCTCCTCACATGAATGTCGGATTGGGCATTATGCTGACCGAGAATTACACAACTCCACAGGTAGATGGCCTTTGGTCTGTCTCACAAATGTCTCTCATCTCAATTCCTCTTGTAGCGCCCCAGGAACAGCTGGTGGTTGGAGTGCACTCCTAGCAGAATTAACAACCCTTTGAGGTGTATGATTCAGACCTGAGATCAGTTCTGTAAAATGTGTAGTAATAGTTCTGGTCATAAGCTGCTCTTAGATCTGTTTGAATCACTAACGATGCTCAGAACTGGACGTGCTCCAGGTGTGCTTTCATGTGGAGACCAGACTGCCCGCATTTCAACCAACCAACCAAGCTCTGTTCCTGGGGTCTTGTGTTGACAGCTCCCCTTAAGTGTTTCAACACTTCTTCTTCAGGAACAGCCCAACAGTGCAGGTGTCAAGGTGAGAACAAGCAGGAGAGAGAGATAGTAAGCAAAGAAGAGAAAGAGAAAGAGAGGCAGAGAGGAATTTTTCTCTTTTGTTATCACAGACATATGGTCGGCTGGTCAGGATTTCCCTTGGGATACCAGCACAAACAGAGCTTTCAGGGAGTAAAGAGCTCCTGTAATTTTTCCTCATCTACTGAACAACCATTCCGACTTCCTCTGTGAACCTTTGATATGGAACATTAATCTAGTGTTTGGCTAGAACTGTCTTGGAATTCATTACAGTGTAATCATTCAAGCCTTTGTCTTGAGTATAATTTCTAGTTTTCTTTTTTTTTCTTTTTTTTTTTTTCTTGGGTTTAATTGGTTGGCGTCTGTGCGGGATTACATGTTTAGTTAGTGACATGGCCAGAAATTGGATCAACAGTTTGGCAGCATGCTTTTGGAAGACTTTTTTTTTCTTATATGGATTAGGAATTTAAAGAGTTAGTTCACCCAAAAATGAAAATTCCCTTTCTGTCACTCACTCGATGTTGTGTCGATGTAGTGACACTAGGGGTCGCCCTTGGGAGCCCCAAACACCACTAATCTTTGAGAAAAGGCCAATGAGAATTGGCGAGTGGAATTTGCATGCCACTGCTCTGGACATACAGGTATAAAAGGAGCTGGCTTGCAACCACTCATTCAGATTTTTTCTTCGGAGCCGAGCGGTTGTGTGTCAGCGAGCTGAATTCCACTGCCGGTCCATTCACCTCAGATAGAAGCGTATGCTGTTGGATATATGGCGCATTCCAGCGGCTTTCTCTCCTTCTGCACGCTTAGTGCAGACTACACCCCTGGGCACTTTGACAGCGCTACTAAGAGAGTATATATCTCTGTAAAGAGTATATTTTCCTCTATTAGAGCAGCACATTGTCATGAACGTCTTTTTAAAGACGCTGCTTTTTAAAGATGCCGTTCCATCTTTGTGTAATTCCTGGATGCGGTCGTTATCTCTCCGCCTCCGACGGCCACGGGCATTTGTGGATGGTTCGTGTTCTCATTGCGAGAACATGACCATGGCAACGTTGCGGTCACGGCTTTCCTTCCTTGGAGGGAAAGCCACTCCAGCTGCCCCCCACGCTGGGCCTTCTACCTCTGCTCCACTCCCCTGCTCCCCCCCGCCACGAGGCCCCACCCACAGGTACTTTAGACGCGATTGTCCCCTTAGTGCCCCTCACCCGGAGCTTGGACGCATGGTTAGCGCTTTCCAACCCATCACGGTGGCTGGCCAGGACCATCTGACTCGGCTACGTGATTCAGTTCGCCAGGCGCCCGCCCCGGTTCAGCGGCGTCCGCTTCAATTTGGTGCAGGGTGAGAACACTACTACCCTGCATGCGGAGATTGCGATCCTTCTGCACAAGGGCACGATAGAGCCTGTCCCTCCAGCCGAGATGAGGAAAGGTTTCTACAGCCCTTACTTCATCGTGGAAAAGAAAGGGGGTGGGTTGCGGCCAATCTTGGACCTGCGAGTTTTGAGCCGGGCCTTACACAGACTACCGTTCAAGATGCTGACTCAGAAGCACATTTTGGCGTGTGTCCGACATCAAGATTGGTTCGCGGCGGTAGACCTGAAGGATACGTACTTTCACATCTCGGTTTTACCTTGTCACAGACCCTTCCTAAGGTTTGATTTCGACGGCCGGGCATATCAGTACAAGGTCCTCCCTTCGGCCAGTCCCTGTCCCCTCATGTCTTCACGAAGGTCGCAGAGGCAGCTCTTGCCCTGTTAAGGGAAGTGGGTGTCCGCATACTCAACTACATTGACGACTGACTGATTCTAGCGCACTCTCGAGAGTTGCTGTGTGCACACAGGGACCTGGTGCTCAGGCACCTCAGCTGTCTAGGGCTTCGGTTCAACTGGGAAAAGAGCAAGCTCTCCCCGGTTCAGAGCATCTCATGGAGTTAGACTCGGTCTCAATGATAGCGCGCCTCACAAGCGAGCACGCACAGTCGGTGCTGATCTGCCTGAAGTCATTCAGGCGGAAGACAGCGGTTCCACCGCAACACTTTCAGAGGCTCCTGGGGCATATGGCATCCTCGGCGGCGGTCACGCCGCTCGGGTTGATGCATATGAGACCACTTCAGCACTGGCTTCAGACTCGAGTCCCGAGATGGGCATGGCACCGCAGCACACATCGCGTGGCTATCATGCCACTCTGCTGCCACTTATTCAGCCCTTGGACAGACCTTGTGTTTCTGCGGGCAGGAGTCCCCCTACAGCAGGTGTCCAGACACGTCGTCATCACCACAGATGCCTCCAAGTTGGGCTGGGGCGCCGTGTGCAATGGGCATGCAGCCACTGGCTCCTGGCAGGACCACGGCTGTGTTGGCTCATCAACTGCCTCGAGTTGCTGGCTGTACTGCTCGCCCTGCAGAGGCTATTGCCATTGATCCGGGCAAGCATGTGTTGATCCTGTCGGACAACACAGCGACAGTAGCATATATAAATCACCACGGCGGCCTACGCTCTCGTCGCATGTCGCTACTCGCCCGCCATCTCCTCCTCTGGAGTCAGCAGCGGCTGAGGTTGCTGCGGGCCACTCATATCCTGGGCAGCCTCAACGCCACAACGGACGTGCTTTCATGGCAGGCGATGCTCAGCGGAGAGTGGAGACTCAACCCCCAGGTGGTCCAGCTGATTTGGAGTCGATTCGGCAAAGCACAGGTAGACCTGTTCGCTTCCTGAGAATCCTCCCACTGCCCACTCTGGTATTCCCTGACGGAAGCCCCCCTCGGGACAGATGCACTGGCACACAGCTGGCCCCGGGGGCTGCACAAATATGCGTTCCCCCCAGTGAGCCTACTTGCACAGACCCTGTGCATGGTCAGGGAGGATGAGGAACAGGTCACCCTCGTGGCCCCATACTGGCCCACTCAGACTTGGTTCTCGGATCTCACGCTCCTCGCGACAGCCCCTCCTTGGCAGATTCCCCTGAGGAAGGACCTCCTCTCTCAGGGATGGGGAACAATCTGGCACCCACGCCAAGACCTCTGGAACCTCCACATCTGGCCCTTGGATGGGATGTGGAAGACCTAAGTGGCCTTCCACCAGCAGTGGTAGACACGATCACTCAGGCCAGGGCTCCCTCTACGAGGCAGCTTTATGCCCTGAAGTGGCGTTTGTTCGCGAGTTGGTGTCCTTCCCGAAGTGAAGACCCCCAGAGATGTGCAGTCGGGTCAGTGCTTTCTTACCTGCAGGAGATGCTGGAGGGGCGGCTGTCCCCCTCTACCCTGAAGGTGTATGTGGCCGCCATAGCGGCACACCACGACGCAGTGGATGGTAAGTCCTTATGGAAGCACGACCTGATCATCAGGTTCCTGAGAGGCGCCCGGAGGCTGAATCCTCCTAGGACATGCCTCTTTCCCTCATGGGATCTCTCTGTGGTCCTCCTGGGCCTTCGGAGAGCCTCGTTTGAGCCACTAGAGTCAGTCGAGCTGAAAGCCCTCTCTTTGAAGACGGCCCTCCTGATAGCGCTCACCTCCATCAAGAGGGTTGGGGACCTGCAGGCATTCTCTGTCAGCAATACCTGCCTAGAGTTCGGTCCGGTAGACTCTCACGTTGTCCTGAGACCCCGACCGGGCTATGTGCCCAAGGTTCCCACGACCCCCTTCAGGGATCATGTGGTGAGCCTGCAAGCGCTGCCCCGGGAGGAGGAAGACCCAGCCCTGTCATTGCTGTGTCCAGTGCGTGCTTTGCGCATCTACTTGGATCGCACGCTGAGCTTTAGACACTCTGAGCAGCTCTTTGTCTGCTTCGGCGGACAGCGGAAAGGGAACGCTGTCTCCAAACAGAGGCTTGCCCACTGGATCGTGGATGCCATCGCTCTGGCATACCAAGCCCAGGCCATGCCCGTCCCTTTGGGATTACGAACACACTCTACAAGGAGTCTGGCATCCTCGTGGGCACTGGCCAATGGTGCCTCTCTAGCAGATATCTGCAGAGCAACGGGTTGGGCAACACCCAATACCTTTGCGAGATTTTACAATCTCCGGGTTGAGCCGGTTTCATCCCGTGTTTTGTCAGGTACGAACAGGTAAGTTTGGTAATACGGAACAGCTGGCCGGGTGTATCGCTTGCGTATAGCGCCTTTCCCCTCCATGAGGCAAAGACTTTCGCCTCTTCTCCCATGCGAGTTCACGAACCGTGAACCCTGGATGTCCTTCCTCCCTAGCCCTGTGGCTCGCGAATTCGGCAGAGGAATTCGCAGCCAGAACCACTACGGGTACTAATATGCCCTGTACTGGGATACAGGCTCCACAGGTGCCGGTTACTCCGGTAACACCCTGTGATGTATTTTCCACGGTATGGTCTCCCTGTCGGCAGACCTGCATCTCCCTTGGGCAGAGCTCTCTCTGCCCCCGGTCACTGTGTTTGTAGAGCTCCTCCCATTCCAGGCAGGACCTACCACCGCGCCACTTCCATGTGTGGCTGGTGAGCCCACATGACGTATTGCCACATGTTACCTCCCCTCCGGGCAGGATGTGGTCTCCGCGGGGTCTTTTCCACCTGAAAGAATAGGAAAGGAACAGAACACCTTCCCCGGCACATGTAATAGCATTAGATGGCCCCAGCCGAATCTAATACTCTGTGGAGAGAAAACATAGAGAGAAAAGGCCATGGCTGGCACGGCCTGCTCCCACGCTAGTTACGTCGCTTCCCCCCCTCTGGGATGTGGGGAACTACATGACGTCTTGTGGGGTGTTGGGGGAGGTTACTTGCGGACTGATGCACCTGCTATTACGCACGCAGCAGCTTGCTTGCACCTGCATCGGCAGTTCATGTTACACGCTCCAGCTGTTGTGGCGTTTTTCTATAGGGACCCCTAGTGTCACTACATCAACACAATGTCGAGTGAGTGACAGAAGGGGAATGTCTCGGTTACTGTTGTAACCTCCGTTCCCTGATGGAAGGAACGATACGTTGTGTCCCTCTTGCCACAACGCGGTACTATCCGCTGAAATGGCTGGGACCTTGTCTCGGCTCCTCAGCATAAAACCTGAATGAGTGGTTGCAAGCCAGCTCCTTTTATACCCGTATGTCCAGTGGAATGGCACGCAAATTCCACTCGCCAATTCTCATTGGCCTTTTCTCAAAGATTAGGGGTGTTTGGGGCTCCCAAGGGCGACCCCTAGTGTCACTACATCGACACAACATCTTGTTCCCTCCATCAGAGAACGGAGGTTACAACAGTAACCGAGACATTCTGTAATACTCACCCTCAAGTTGTTGAAAACCTATATGATTTTAATTCTTCCATTGCCAATGAAAGGGATGCAGGCAGGATGCAGATGTTTTACTTTGTCATGTTTAAGAGGTTCTGGGTTGATACTAAAGAGTGCTTTTGGAGGATAACTAGATTTGCCAGAGTTTTCCATGTTATTGGCATCATATTGTGGAATGTGTTTTGTTTGAGGCTTACTAACGATATTCACAATCAGTACTGTAGGCTATGTTATGTGTGTTTATGACTTGTTGATATGAAACATGTTACTTATCAATGCTTATTTAAAACATTTTAGAATAGTTTTTTCAACCATTTGAAGGGTCGGGGGTCCCAGGTGGTGTTGAGGTCACAAATGTAATGGACCTTTTTGCTTCTTAATGTAATAAAAGTGACAAATGCAATAACTTTTGTAATAAATGGTCTAAATTTGATGGAGACCAAAATTTGTATATTTTTGGGGGATTTTTTAATGACACATGGCTCATTTGAAGCTTACTTAGTAAACATACAGTTCAAACTAGAAAAAAATAACAGCATAACAGGTTTGGAATAACATAAGGCTGAGTAAATGACAGAATTTTTATTTTTAGGTGATCTACTCCTTTTTGAGTGCAGACTTGACAAGGACATACCCAATATAAAATGGTTGCAGTTCATGAACACTGGTCTCTTTAGAAAGAAAACACTTAAGATATTTTTGTCCAAAAGTCAGAATGAATTAAAGAAAACAGTTAGAAAAGCGAAACTATTTGCAAATAATATTTATAATTAAAAAACAATTACACTGTCCTTGCCACAACCTAAAAACACATTAAAGTCCGAGCCACAAGTCTTATCATGTTCTAGTTCTAAACTGAGGCTGATAGCTCTTCTACTTTGAGTTATTAATTATTTTCTTAGACAATGTCAAACAAATTATTTAAAAAGCTTCTTCATAACCACATTTATTCAATTAATTCACAATTTGCACACATTCACTCTCTTTGTACTGTGCATGATATGCTGAAAACTTATCTGTTAATGTTGTCTTTACACATTCACAATTATGAATGACATTACGAAGCACGTCCTGTATATACAACTGCAAAATTTGCTAAAAGGTGAATAGTTTGCATTCTTGTAAATGTCTGTTGTGGTTAAAGCCCTGCGTATTTGTCACTGTCATATTTTGAACAACCAGAAAAGAGCTTGAAGAAACAGTGTGTCACAAACAACAAACTGGAACATTTACACCAATTATACTCAATAAACACTCTGTGAACTGCTATAACTTTATTGAAAATTTAGTGATTAACAACAGTATTTATGTAAAGACACATGGAAACTAAAATAAAGGGGCATCTGAGAACAGTTTTTATTTATTTTATTTTTTTTTTAATTTATTTTTTTTGGAGGAATGCTTTTACACATCTTTGTGAATAGTTTTGTCAAGATACCAAAATTTTGTTGGTAATGATACCAGTGAAATTTCCCAGTTCTTGACACCAATTTCAATTCCACAGCTAAAACATGCTAATATACTTATGTGCTATTGAATACACTCCTTTAGCCTATTTAAAGTTAAATTTCAATGTTAATAATAAAGTAAAAGAAATGCATGTTTCGTCTAAGTGATTCTCAATTAAGTATGAATTTCCTAAGTGTTTTTAAGTAGTGCCCTACTGAAATATGTTTTATTTATTCCCAAATCCCTTTTTCTTATTATCTTTCCAGAATTCCATGTTTTATTGTTTAATTTAATGTCATCATCAAAATTGTGTCTAATCAAATTAATTATTAAGACTTTTAAAAACTTTTAACAAGTAAAAAATAGAACAATTACTTTTCATCATACCATACATTTTAACCAGCTTTTATTCAGTACAACAGCACTCTTGCTTGTCATATATCGCTTTATTATTATTATTACTTATACTACAGTGAATATTACATTTTAGCATACAGTTGCAGGCACATGCCGTGGGCTTTGATACTGGGCAAGCATCAAAGATTTTTAATACACATTATTAAATGCACACAAATTAAAGATTGTCATATATTGAGCCAAGCATGTTTATGTCCATTAAATCATACAATGAACCATAGTGCCAGAAGAGCTTGTTTACAACAAGTTTGCCAGTTACTAGTTTCAACATCATAGGCCCCACATGTCAGTCTTCCCACAGTTCAGAACCACTGGAATGGACAGCAGCAATTAACTAATCTGACCACTAAAGGCAACAATCTTAACCTGAATGCACAAGGCAAATGTAACCAGGTTTGTGGAGTAACAGAATACTATAATGTAACTGGATTGCATATTTAAAATACAAAATATAAGTAACTGTATTCCACTACAGTTACAATTTAAATCATTGGTAATTAGAATACAGTTACATTCAAAAAGTATTTTGATTACTGAAGAGATTACTTTACATTTTATTGTCATTTGTTTCATTTAATATTTAGTCCTTTCAGATGGAAAACATTTATACATATAAATGATGCGATCCAAAGTGCATTTGAACAGCGGTGAAACACGTTCTTATGATGTGTTACATTCATACGAGCAGACAGAGAAGTAAGTTTGAAGTAAGTTTTGAGCAGAAGAAATAGAAATAAACCTTGTGTAAATTGTCAGCTTTACACTAAGCTAAAATGCTATTTCTAGCCATTTCACATGCTCATGTTACCAGGCTAGTAATGCTTTTGATATTAGGGCAAAAATCAGATTCTTGATAATAATTTTTGTATTGTTTTCCTGTAAAAATATCTAAAAATCCTTAAAACATGATCAGTTAGATTATGTTGTTTCTAAAACAAGATAATCTAATTGATCTTGTTTTAAAGATTTTTAGATATTTTTAGATACTGTACTGCATAAGATATTTAGGTTTTTCAGAGAATGTATTTTTAACATGTGTATTTTGTCTTACTGTACTGGCAGAGTTTTTATAGTCAAAACAAGTGAAAAAATCTACCAGTGTTGAAGAAGTAATCCAAAGTATTTAGAATACGTTACTGACCTTGAGTAATCTAATGAAATGCATTACAAATTACATTTTACAGCATGTATTCTGTAATCTGCAGTGGAATACATCTCAAAAGTAACCCTCCCAACCCTGAATGTAACGTAAACATGGCAGTCTGCATTTCTTTAAAAATAATAATAATAATAATAAATTATCCCCTTTTCTCCCCAATTTGGAATGCCCAATTCCCACTACTTAGTAGGTCCTTGTGGTGATGCAGTTACTCACCTCAATCCGGGTGGCAGAGGACAAGTCTCAGTTGCCTCCACTTCTGAGACAGTCAATCTGTGCATCTTTTCATGTGGCTCGTTGTGCATGTCACCACGGAGACTCCCAGCATGTAGAGGCTCATGCTAACCTCCACAGTCCTCGCAAAATTTACCACGCACCCCATTGAGAGCGAGAACCACTAATCGCAACCACGAGGAGGTTACTACATGTGACTCTACCCTCCCTAGCAACAGGGCCAATTTGGTTGCTTAGGAAACCTGGTTGGAGTCACTCAGCACACCCTGGATTTGAACTCGTGACTCCAGGGGTGGTAGTCAGCATCAATACTCGCTGAGCTACCCAAGCACCCCAGTCTACATTCCTTAATATTACAACATGAACATTATATTATAATATAAACAGACACTGTGCCTTAATGTTAGCACTATAAAACAGACATAAAACAAGAAGGACATGATTGCCAGATCATCACTTCACACTCTCAGACTAACCAGAATCAATGGCCTAGCATCTACGACCTAATACAGATTTTTAATAAATATATTAACTTACCTTTACTTGATCACAAAATCCATGCGTCTTTCCTTGCGAATGAACATCACCATCACTTTGTTGTAAAAGTTTTGAAAGCCCCTCTTTCTCGATTTCTCCAAATCCGCATAGGTCGTCAATGCTTACGCTGCAGATATCCATTTTGTGCTTAATAACAAATTAGTTACGTGACTTGAACGTGTTGACCAAAAAAATAATAAAAAATATAAAAATAAAATAAAATCTAGCCTATCAGGTAGCATGACTGAAGGAAGGAGCTTCTGATTGGCTTACTCATTTTGGTAAGCATGCTTACCTTGGCCATTTGTAGTAGCGAGCGTGATTTAATTTGAATTTACTTACAGTGTTGAATGAAAGGGCGGTAAACAATGCTTTGAATCAGAGAAAGCATAATATAAAGTGCTTATACCTGAGGGTGGCACCAAAGCAAATACATGAATAACTGCTCAACTGAGATGAAAGATGACAAATTTGAATGGAAACAGTAGTTTAAGTAAGTATATTTAAATATTTCATAGTGTCATTTTTCTTTTCACCCTTCTGTTAGGTAAGCACTGCTTACCTTGCTTATATGGGCGGCACGTCCCTGTACAGTTGTAATACATTTCTGTTGCAATTTATTCAATTTCACGCATCTAGTTTTTATTTTGACGTGTGGTTTTGCAGAAGTTTCACTTCTTCTTCTGACAGATAAACAGTTCTCTACATGGCCCGGTGTGATCATTAAAGCACAAATGCTGTGATTTAATTATATAAATATATAGTGTACATGTGCTGCATGCTTCACAGTGGATTAGTGCTCTGCATTGTCATTTCATAAAATGCAAATTCTCGTGCTCGGTACTACCAGTACTGCAGAAACACTGGAATCGTGACATCTCTTTTATTTTAGTAGCAACTTGGTACCGAATACCGGTAACTTTTGACAACATTATTCGTGTACATATAAATACAGTACATTTTTATGTTATGTTATATTTTTGTTGTGTTTTATGTAATGTTGGCATTCATTGCATGATTATAATGTGTGTTTGAACATACATCATGGTAACTAGAGAGAAACAGCTGAAAAAAAAAAAAGTATTATTTTCTTTGTATCACCTTTGAAATGACTCAGCATGCAACCTGCATTCCAGCCATGCCGATTTCTTGAGAACCAATACACCATTAATATACCTTTCAATGGGTGATTGTTGAAAGCATTCAGCTTCTTTCTAGAGTGGACACAACCAAATAAAGATTGTTTTGATAAGTTGGATGAAAACTATGCAGTACACTGACTCATAATATGCTCTTTCCATTCTAAATTATTCATCAAAGTGATTGTAACATCTCAGCAAGGCATTAGGCTTTAAAGTAGCAAATCCACAGACCCTCTGATTTTTAAACATGTTTATATTTACATTTTGTGCATTTGGAAGATGCTTTAATGCAAAGCAACTGCATTCAGTGTTTACATCTCATCAGTATGTGTGTTCCCTAGAGATCAAACCCATGACCTTGGCGTTTCTAGCACCTTGTTCAACCAGTTGAGCTACAGAAACTCACCTGTAGCATGAAGTCTTTACAAAGCAGTTTATAAGAGTTGTATAACATTGCTACGAGACATTCAAAAATAACATTACCAAGGATACCAGATCAACCCCATAACTTTAATCACTTGATGTCAGTGAATTCATATCCTTTTTCATCGTCTGTCTATTCCCTCATGCTATTTCATATGGAAAATAAGATCCCTGTTTAAAAAGGGCATCATTTCAAGGAGCGTGATTGATATGTGAGCCATGATAGAGAGAAATGAGAAAATAAAGCTGCCAGATACACCCCGAAAACATCCATTTCCAGCGATAATCTCCATAAAAAGGACTATCTTGCCACTACACAGAATACTTGGAGCACAGTGTGCACTTTGAGTGTGACATTGGCATCTAAAGAGGCATCCCAGACCCCTGGGGAGATGTCTCCCAATTTGCATAAGTAACATCTTGATTTGCTGTAATATGAAATTGGGCTTCTGTTATGACCAATTAACCCACGAGTTCAGGTTTTAATTGAAAATTCACGTCTCTCACAGTGCAATAAAAAAAGTGAGAAAAGAAAAATTGATCAGAAGAAAAAAAAAGAGGGAGGGAATTAAAATATAAAGTGCAATCTCATCATGTTTTCATGATTTATGACCTTGGCAATCAGGGCTGCTGGGTTCAAGATATCTTTGGAGAGGTGCCACACTATCCATAAGTTGAAAGTTAATGGGGAGAGCATCAGCTGTTCTGTTCTTCTGATGTTGCCCTTGCCAGCTGCCATTTGCGAGTCGGAAAGCTTCTGTAATACACCACAGAATCTTTACAAGACCACTTGCTTTAAAGGGATTATTTAATGGGAGGGATTATGCAATAATTATGCTAACTAGAGGACCCTTTTAGTCTGATGTTTTTGCCTACAGGCTTAGAACATGGTAATGGCCACAAGTGTGAGCTCTTTGGTGATTAGCACACTAGCGTTTGAGTGGATGTTTTGTCTTTTTAGTTTCACAAACTATAAAACAGGCAAAATTTCTATGCTGCAGAATTGCTGGATATTCTTCCTTGCACATTGGAAAGCACAATTAAAATTCATTGCATGATTTTCTGATTAATTAATCAAATTAACTGCAATATTTGCTGAGAAAGCCACTTAAATAACAATAATTCAATATATAATGATTAAGTAATTATAAATAGTTATATTTAAATAATTTTAAATATAGTATACATATATTAAGAAAATAATTCAGATAATTAAAATGCATTGCATTATTTTGGCAGATGAGTAAAGCATTGATAAGACAATACAAAAAGTGGCTTTAGAAGGCAATATATTGTTATTATTGAACATAAGCCTATCACTGACCTACAGTCCACAGCAATCCATTTTTAAATTAAATTCATCAATCAGTCCAAGATATATTTATTATAAGAGCTTGTCTAAGGACGCGTCAATGCATCAGAAGGATGCTTTTGGAGGGTCTCACTTAGGTTACGTTGCATCATAAACACAGTGTTTTTACGTCGCTGTGTCACAATATACATACTTTGAAGCTAAGAAAATTTGTCATGAGATCACTGCAATCGGAATTGTGCTCTGTCCAGCTGTGTTTGAACGCAAGAATGCGTTCTTTTCTTGTGCTGTCGCTAGTATCAAGGAAGTCTAAGGGCAGTTTGTTCTTTGTACAGCTGTCTGTTGCCTATACAGCAGGATTTTTGCTTACTGCCCCCTGCTGAAAACCGGTGGTACTTTAAGCTTCAACTGATGCAATGGTAGAAATATTCCAAATTACAGTCCAGGTAAATGATTAATTGGGTTAACACATTTGTGTGTGTGTGTGTGTGTGTGTGTGTGTTTGTGTGTGTGTGTGTGTGTGTTTTAATAACTATTCACAATAAATAAACATGTTAAATTGACAGCCCTATCCAAGATCATGTCCCAGTCATATTTCACCCTAACATCAAAAGAAAAAAATAAGAAATTATATTTTGCTTAGAGAATAATAGGATTTATACAATAATAGGGAAAAAAATAAAATAAAATAAAAAGTCTGGATGAATTACACTACTAGGAATTCATTAATGTAATTTTTCATAGTTGTTATGATGTAAATAATGTCACAATAAGTATTGGGTGTAATATTATTTAAAATTAATTAATACATTTTAATCTAATGACTTTTTTACTACAACATTTAAAAAAAATAAATAAATATTGTAATGCATTACATTTTAAATTCTTATAATCAAATTATAGTTACTAACTTTCAGTCAAAGGAATATTCCGGGTTCACTTTTCTTTAAATAAAGCAAAATTCTGGGTTACAGTGAGTGAGGCACTCCCTTACAAAAAAAAAAATCAAAACTAGCCGCAAATTTGCAACTTGTTATTTTCACATGCAAATGAGCTTTTGACTTGCCGCAAATGTTTGCCAGAAGTTTGCAGCTCTTCGCTGGTAGTGATGAACCTCCGGCAAACCTTTGGAAAAGATGGACAATTTGCCGCATGTTTGCTGCAAAGCTCATTTGCATGCGAAAATGATCAGTTGCAAATTTGCAGCAAGTTTGGGGCTTACAATGGAAGTGAATGGGGCCAATTTTTGAAGGGTTTAAATGCAGAAAATTGAAGCTTATAATTTTATAAAAAACACTTACATTAATTCTTTTGTTAAAACACATGGATTATTTGATCATAATTTTTACAGTCATTTTAGTATTTTAGGGTTTGTTGACATTACATTGTCATGGCAACGAAGTTGTAAAATTGGCTATAACTTTACACAGAAAAGGTTAGTAAGCGATTTTATCACACTAAAATAATGTTAACAAGCCTATTGTTTAAGTCTCGTGGCTATACTCTTGAAACACTGAGTATTTTAATGTTTACAGATTGGCCACATTCACTTCCATTGTAAGTGCCTCACTGGAACCCAGATTCATTACTTGGGTTACACATATTTCTACAATAATATTATTGTATAAACATGTAAAACATCAGTTATATTTATATGTCCATTTATTTGCATTTCTGTAAGGACTGAAGGACATGTGCCTCCTAATGAGTCATGGTAAGGGAGAAACATGTGGTGCTGAGTGTGTGACGTGTGACAATGAACAAGGAGGAACTATAGACATTATTTTGAAATTGTTGAGTGGAAAAATGTAAAGTGTTTTTAGAAATTTAAAAGTGATGTACAAACAATTTCAAAGAAGTAGTCAGTAAAATCAGTAATCTGACTTAAGTAATTAGTAACTTTTAGTGGATTACTTTTTTAAAGTAGCTTAGCCAACACTGATCACAATGCAAAAAAAAAAAAATAAAAAAAATAATGGTCGTATAGACATCATTTCCTTTGTGTAAAATATAATTGTTTTCTTCTTTTGATTTTGGGTTTAAATGTGACCTGGATATATATTTTTTATTATTATCATTTTCCAACAAAATTTGGATCTGAGTCCTCAAATTAAAACATAATCAAAACAATTATCCTGGAGGCACTATATAGCTGGCCTTAGGTAAGTTCGCTTCACTTAAAAAACATCACTGATATTTCAGTGTGATGCAAACTAAAATTACTTTAAGACAGCTGTGGAATGTAACAACTTAAACAAGGTAGCTTTTCTTATATTAGTGTGATACCTCTGAAAAGAGCTCTAGCAATTTTATCATAATGGCTATAAGTGTTTTGATGTAGCATGTGCATATAATCCCACCAATCACAATAATACATCTAGCATTATATATCAGCCACTTACCCCACACTAGCATACTACTGCTCTTCTAGTATACCACATCCAGATTCTTTCTTTTTCTCTGTAGTTGTGACCATGAGTTTAGTCACTTGGCCAATCCCCCCCATTAGAGACAGTAAATACAACCTTTATATACTTTCCCATACCCTACTTAAAGGCGGTTACACTAGGCTTTGAGCATGCATTTGTTTAGTTTTTTCGGACAACGCAATAGACCAGGATAAGATGTCACGCAAGAGGGCTTCTGGTGTAAGTAAATAATACATTACAAATAACAGAAAATTATTTAATATGTTAAAATATATTGTCTACTCAATATACTTTCCCGCAACAATAAAAAACACAGCTTTGAAATATGCATTCTTTGTATTGAGCCAAGAGGTAAGCGTGTGATGTTTCGAACTTCTATTGGTGTCCTCACGTCATGGATTTGCAGGTCAGAGTTCGCCAAACTTGAACTCTTCTACGCAGAATGAGGAATTTCTTCACATGAGCTTGTGGTTCCAGATGCGTTTGAATAGGAGTGAATGAAGTGCAAAATGTTGTGTCACCGCCCCTTTAAAGTGTATCTGGACGTGAACTTGTTAATATATGCAATTCTACAGCATCTAGGGTTGATAGTACTAAGAGATTCAGTTTAAGTGTGTGTTTTATGGGATGGAAAAAGTGGCAGCCACCATCCTTAAATACATTAAATTGTCCTTAAATTCTTGACACTGTTTAACAAATAGATAAATTAGCTTGCATGCTTTTTTAAAATGATTTTTCACCTTTTGAATATGTATAGCATCATAATGACTCTAAAAAAAGAAACATTTATCTTAATAAACCGTCATGTAATTTCTTTTAAATAATGTCATAAAGGTAGAAAGCTGTGAGACAAGCATCGACCCTGCATCTTAAAGCAAAGCACAAAAAGGAAAAACTTTTCAAATTCCATGATCTTACAAAAAAAAACATTTGAAATGTATGGAATGATGCATTTGGTAATTGTTCTGCAAAAAAGTCCAACTTTTATTGAAGTAATGTTTTATGTTTATCACCAAACCACATGTGGCCTTATATATTTAGCAATTCAGCACCTTAGAGAGAGAGAGAGAGAGAGAGATAGACTATTAAGCTTCAAAATTACTAAACAGCACTGCAAAAGCGTCATAAAAGTAGTCCATATGACTTGGGATCACTGTATTCCAAGTTTACTGAAGCCTTATGATAGATTTGTGTAACAAACTGACAAATTTGTGAGTTAATATTCACAAAAAACCTTGTGTCTAATATTTGATTTGAGAGCTAGTCCCCCAGTCATCATTCACTTTAATTATATGCAAAGAGTGCCCAGGATATTTACCTTTTGTGTTCCATGGAAGAACAAAAATCATACAGGTTTAGAACAACATGATGGTGAGTAAATCCGGTCACACTTTATATTAGGTGGCCTTAACTACTAAGTACTAACATTAAATACGTACAAGACTATGTATTTACTGTGTAACTACATGTTGTTCTGCAAAATGCCCACATTTGCTGCTACTGAGGTTGAGGTACGGGTAGGTTTAGGAGTAAGGGTAGGGTTAGGGTTAGGATTAGGGGTTAGAGTTAGGGTTTGGGGTAAGGGTTGGGTTAGGGTTAGGGGTAAAGCTAACAGTCTAACTACAAATGTAATTAAAGGCAGGCACTTTAAATGTAATTACAATGCAACAACATGTATGTACATAATAAGTACATTGTATAAAATGGTTAACTACATAGTAGTTAAGGCCACCTAATATAAAGTGGGTCTGTAAATCTTAATTTGTTTGTTATCTTCACATTTGTTTTTGTTCATAAATTATATTTCTATAACATTTAGTTTAGTTGTTTGTTTTTAAAATAAAATGGTTGCAAAGCTATCAAATCCATGTTTGGATTTATTTTGTGTGTGTGTCCATCTGCACCCTTTTCCATTGTTTTGCCATGTAAACACATGCTAGGCAGATGTCTTTGACCATTTGTTCCTGTGTCGGTTCTTGTTTGTGTGTAGTGCGTTAGTAGCCAGCATACTGCTGTTGAGTTTTTGTTACCTTCTTCTTTGTATTATTCCTACATTTTTGTATCCTTTTCTGTTGTCTTCAGTTAAAGCTCTGCATTTGGATCCTCACTCTCTCGCCTCTTCCCTTCACAAACCCCTGACAATAAGAGTGCGATTTGGAATGCTCTACATAGGCGGCAGCTCCGTGCATCATTTAAATATCGCTCCTCACACGCAGTGCAACTGAATTCAATACAGGTGATGTGAGAGGAACAATGCGATACTCTAATGAGCATAAATATGTATAGTGCACACACATTTTGGGTAAAATATTCAGTTTTCTATTATATTAAATCGTTTTTTAACTATACTTTTCAGTATTAAGTGGATTCTAAGTATATTTGTAATCCAAATTTATTTGTAAATTTATAAATTGGATTTATTGTTCCACAGAGCTCATTAAGATGCAATCTGAGATCACCTAGCCCTAGAAGGATACATACGATGATACCTTATAATTTGACCAAAATAAGATATCTTAGGAGGCAGCTTAATTAAGATACCTACCTTTTGGAAAAGACTTCGTGACGAGAGCTCGCCTATGATGTCTTAAAATGCTGCCTCCGAAGGAAGCTCACTAGGTTTTAAAACAGACCCAGTGTGTCAAGTTAAAAAGAACATTGACTTTTAAAAGCATGTCTTGAGACTAGAGGTAGGCCGATATATCGGTTTTACAGATTTATCGGTCCCCATAGTTGCTTTTTGGAACAATTGGTTATCAGAAAAAATCTACACCGATAGTTGCTGATAGTTTTTATTTTATTTTATTATTCCTCTGTGTTCCTCTGTGGCAGGCGCTGGAGGATTTTGCAGTTAGAACAGCTTGGTTCTACAGTAAAACAGCTGCCTTTAGATGCTAAATAAAAACAATCACGTAGGGATTTATTTGCTGTATCTCAATCTTTCATCATTGACAATGTTCATCCATATTTTTATCCTCACTTCAATGCTTGTTTTGATTGGATAATCAAGTGTTATAAATTGAAGCAAGTGCATACAAATAAATATAGGAATATTTTTTATTTATTTTTTTTACTATTGGTTGAAAAATCGGTTATTGGCCTTAACCAATACAACTTAGTTATCGTATTGGCAAAATCCACTATCGGTCGACCTCTACTCGAGACATCTGCGTTCTGTTATATGTTGCGCTGCACCTAGCTTTTTTACGGTAAGAACGTGTTCGGTCTGAACGGCCCCTTAGTATATTTAGTAGATGCATATGGAATGGAAAGTGATAGGACATGATTGAAGAAAGAAAGAAGAATATGGTTGGATTACAGGGCAGACTCAAACCTGCATCATGTTTATAAGCATGACAGCTCAACATATATGGAGCACTATACTAAACAAATGACACTGCTCCAACTAAATCTATGTGGTTGAATATTATGCAAATTAACAAGCATCCCTATTGATGCAGTTAATGCATATGCCTGAAAAGAGAGGCACAACAGTGTAAGCCTTACCACAGGAAAGGGTACATATCAAATGTGGCCATTTAATACCTTACCAAACTTTGTTTTCTCATCCCTACTGTTCTATAGTTTATTCACAGAAAAGAGGCACAGTGTTTGGTGCTCATCAGACTTCACCTCTCTCTCTCTCTCTCTCTCTTTCTCTCTCTCTCTCTACATTTTACTTGTGCTGATTTCAGCATAAAGTAGTGGCATTAAAGGACTTTGTCTCCACTGGTGACCCTCTGGCATGCTTCCTGCTCATATTCTCCCTTACACAGACCCCCTTTAAAAAGGCTTCTTTTATAGAGAGGCTGAGGATATGCAGACAGGACTGGCAGGAGGTTGGGTGTGTGTAGTTTTTGTACTAGAAAGAGAGAGGGAGAGAGAACGAGAGAAAAAGACTTGAACCTCATTCACACTGGGCTCTGATCCCGGGATACTGGCGGGATCAATGCCGGGGAGCATTCTGTGTGAATGCAAGCCAGTGCCGGAATGCCCGAAAATTTGATCAGGCCCTAGTAACATTGCTGGGGTCAATCCCTGGACGTGTCTGTGTGAACAAAAGCAGAGTCGATACCATGAAGGGTGTGTGTCGTAGTGATGACATATTTATCATGCGAAGGAGAAAGTTTGAAGGTATTAAAATCCTAGGTCTGCTAAATCAATGTGCCATGTTTTGTGAAACTGGCAATCCATCTATCCATCCATCCTTCCATCCATCCATCCATACATCCATCCATCCAACCCAACAATTCCTTACAAAACAGAACATTGCTATGCAACAAAAATATCAATGGGTGCTGTGCAGTTATATGATGAATATAGTTAGGGTTGTCAGATGTCCCATTTTTCCTGGGACAGTCCCGTTTTTAAGCACTTTTTCTAGTGTCCTGACTTATTCAGAATAATCGTGTTTTGTCCCGTATTTCCCCTTTCCTAAAATTTTCTCAGTCACGTAAATGTTCTAATCAATAGCCAAGGATACGGCTTGTAAAATCAATAAAATCACACCGTGTTATTTGAAGTACATGATTGGATTAAACTATCCAATCACAATCCCCTATCAATAGACGTCCAGTTAATGAACTGATTGAAGAGTCAGTTTGAAAGAGCACACAGATGAAATTGCGGCTGGAAAAATGTCAAGGAAGCGTGCATGTACATTTAATGAGGATCTTCAAAAAGAGTTTACATTTCTAAAAAATTCTTCTTTTGTGCAGCTGGACTATCAGAAATTACTGCAGCATGGCAACACACGTTTCCTCCCTCTTGGTCCAGCTCTTGAAAGAATACTACACATTTTTAATGGTCTGCGTGCATACTGCGTGATCCTTGCACTAAAATTTGGATTGGCTTCGCACTCAAGCAAACAGCAACTTTTTACCCGTGCACTGGAGATAGTAGAGCAAGACCACAAAAAAAAAAAAAAAAAAAAAAATGCTGTCCCAATTACAGTTGTGAATTACAATGAACACATTTTAGAGAACAATTTTAGAGTTTCAACTGATGTTAAGATGGAAATGAGAAGTCACAAAGTTTCGACAGTAGGCGTCCCATGTACCGGAATACTGGACGTTCGTCAGGGGGAGTGGTCGTTTCTCCGCTTCAATTCCTACGAAAACTATTGAAATTAGGGAACACTTTTTACTAATTTTAGCTATCCTAGCTAACGTGATTTTAATGTGGGTCTTTACCTTTAAATGCTTCTTTAAATTATATGTATTATATATGTAATTATATACTTGGAAAATCACTGCAGCTTCACAATTGGAATGTAGCCTCTAAATTGCACTGAACTTTAATGTTGTTTCCCTTTTCCCCATTAAAGAGATAAGAATGTTGGAATTTCCACAAAAATAATCATATTTCTCCAGTGGCTATTGCAATGAAACAACCCTTATTGGTTTAAAAAAAATCCAGATGGTACACATGAATACCAAATGAATGGAAAATGTTATTAAGTTCTTAAGGGAAAAGTGCAATGGATAAGTTATCTGATTTTGATACTTATTATAAATGTATTGTTCAGAACAGTTCAAAAGTATGGGTGTGGCAGAAATACTGGCAAATGTAACATTTTAAAACTCATAGAAAGTAGGAATAAGTAAATCAAGACACTAAAAAGTTTAAATCAATTTCGATCTATTCTTTAAAACAAGATTTTCTTTATTACTTTATTATTATTATTATTATTATTATTATTATTATTATTATTATTTTATTTATTTTTCATTTGTCATTAAAATCCTCCTTAAACATAAAATAGAATCAGCCATAAATGTTAGCTGGCGATGTTTGACTGTGGATCGTGAGCAAGCAGAGGACAGGCACTGGAGGCACTGCATTAAAATAATAATGATGAAGAAGATAGCCTGTGATCTACCTATTGCAGTCAGAAGTTAATGAATGGTCAGTGCCAATTAGTCTACTCTACATGTTAACTGCAATAAATGGCAGAATTTAACTTGGTAGTGTTTTTGAATCTGAGGTATATCCTGTCAGATTATGTTTAATGTTAACCAATACATAATTCAGTGCATCTGTTCTAACTGTATTTACCTGATGAGAAAATAAAAACATTTCTGTTACAGACAGAGGACTCACCTGATTTGGTTAAAAATGCTGAGTTGTTCTACATTTTAACATATTCTGTTTTCCTAATAAGGAGGCACTGTCCCTGATTTTTATGCTTGTTTTCATATATATAATAATTGCTACATTACTCAAACACAGTTTGTTTGCAGCTTTCTCCACAGCAATGTAATTTCCCTGCCAAGTATGTGTAAATAACAAACATGGCATCCGAGGAAGACTGCTATTTTATTCTTCGTAGCTTTGCTTAATTTCTAGATATTCCAGTGTTGTTGCTGTGCTTGTTTCCTTAACTTTGCATTACGAACTGCCGCAGAATTGCACTGCAATAGTGGGGTTTCCCTCTTATCTAAAACTCAGCAATTCCCCCAGTGTACGAGCGCATTTACGCGAAAGTAAGGGTGAGTCAATATTTTTCATTGGTGTGTATAAATTGGTATAGTTTATAGTGTATGTGCTTTTGTACTCCAAGAAATCTTGAATTCTTTCTGCTGTGTTGACTTGTTGTTGGGTTCCGTCCTATGACGTTTTTTATTTGGTCTGTTCATGCGCATGCTCACTTTTCAAGCACCCATCAGAATGTCGCTTTTACATGTACATGGCTACATTAAGCCACGTTCTCGAGGAGAAACCTAGCTGTGTTAAGCCACTTTTTCTTAATCCCATAAGCGGCGTAAGGAAATCGGCATTCTCGTTTACATGACATTTCAGAACGCCACTTTCTGCAAAAAACCCTGAAATAAACCGTTTTCTTAAGTGCATGTAAATGTGGTCATTGACCAATCAGCAGCCAAGCCCAGAACTATCAATTTCATGATCTTAATTGCAGAACAGTGTTGTCATCCTAAATGGATGTTATGAGGTCACTTGCAATTAACATTCAACTGCAACCAGCAATCTTAAAAGTAAAAGTGAGCACATGTGGCAGTGGTGATAATTACCCATTAGGCTTAAGGCTTGTTTATTTGATTTAGTGTAATTAGTGGCTATATGAGAAGCTTTAGTATGAGGGAGTGTTACCGATTATGAGTCATTGTGTTCTCACTGAGCATGTCATCAGTTAAAGATTTAAATTTAGATTCGAAATGGTGCCATCATAACCGGGTTTGCCACCTGTCCCAGTCTCAGTGTCACAATTGATTTTTCTGGTTATATGGCATTTGTGTTTCTATGCATGTACAGTATACTCTATAATAACTTTAATGAGTAGCATTAGTCATTTATTAAATCTGCTTACCAAGGCAAGGGCTAGGTGCTGCAATTAAGGCATAGCACTCTTAAAATAGGGCCCCAAAAGACTTCATCTGAAGGATGTGCAGATGGAACATAAGAACGTGTCCTGAAAGAACGTATACCTTGGACAGACTGATAAACTCAATTGTAAAATGGATTGCTGTGGACTGTAGGCCAGCGATATGGAAATAAGTTAATCAACATATAATGTAATTAATTTTATTTAACATTTTAATCGATTGACAGTCCTAATTTCCATATATATATATATATATATATATTCATATCTGAATGTAGATCATCTTCTGTTCTGTTATGCATTATATAGAGATAAATAGACTCATATAGATTTAAGGACATAGTGTCATACATTTCTACCTGTATGTGCATGCAACAAATTCCTCTACATGGTGAGCAGTTTTCCCCCTTTAAACCTGTCACAGACTGCAGGTGTTGTGGTAATCAGAATCAGAATCAGCTTTATTGCCATGTATGCTTATACAGACAAGGAATTTGTCTTGGTGACAGGAGCTTCCAGTGTACAACAATACAAAAACTATACAAAAACAGCATCAAGACATAGATAATAATTAAAAATTAAAAATAGTTATACACATACGTACATACACACTCACAGACACACACATACATGCATACATACATACACACATACACATACGTAGTGCAATCTAATACAAATCCTTTATCTGTTATGTACAGTGCAAATACAAATCTGTTATGTACAGTGCAAATGTTTTTTTGTGTGTTTATTTGTTTTTGGGTTTTTTTCCCAGTGGAATGAAATGGCAGAAGAGGTTGGATGTCTTAGATAAATATAAAAAAAAGACTAAACTGTGTATTGCACATAGTTATTGCTCAATGGGACAATTTATCTGTTGATGAGATGGATAGCCTGAGGGAAAAAACTGTTCCTGTGCCTGACGGTTCTGGTGCTCAGAGCTCTGAAGCGTCGGCTAGAAGGCAACAGTTCAAAAAGGTAGTGGGCAGGGTGAGTGGGGTCCATTTTTCCAGCCTTTTTCCTCACTCTGGAAGTGCATAGTTCTTGAAGGGGGGGGGGGGGGGGTGCAACCAATAATCCTCTCAGTAGTCCGAACTGTCCTTTGTAGTCTTCAGATTTCGTAGCTGAACCAAACCAGACAGCTATTGAAGTGCAGAGGACAGACTCAATGACCGCTGAGTAGAACTGTATCAGAAACTCCTGTGGCAGGTTGAACTTCCTCAGCTGGTGAAGGAAGTACAACCTCTGCTGGGCCTTTTTCACAATGGAGTCAATGTGTGTCTCCCACTTCAGGTCCTGTGAAATGGTAGTGCCCAGGAACCTGAATGACTCCACTGCTGCCAAAGTGCTGTTTAGAATGGTGAGGGGGGTCAGTGTTGGGGTGTTCCTCCTAAAGTCCACAATCATCACCATCGTTTTGAGCATGTTCAGCTCAAGGTTGTTTTGACTGCACCAGACTGCCAGCTGTTCAACCTCCCTTCTGTATGCTAGACGTCATCTCGGATGAGGCTGATGACAGTGGTGTCGTTTGCAAACTTCAAGAGCTTGACAGAGGGGTCCTTGGTGATGCAGTCATTGGTGTAGAGGCAGAAGAGTAGTGGGGAGAGCACACATCCCTGGGGAGAACCAGTGCTGATTGTACAGGTGCTGGAAGTGAGTTTCCCCTGTCTCACGAGCTGCTGCCTGTCCGTCAGAAAGCTGGTAATCCACTGACAGATAGACATGGGAACAGAGAGTTGGTGTAATTTATTCTGGAGTATAGATGCGATGATGGTGTTGAAAGCCGAACTGAAGTCCACAAAAAGGATCCTTGCATATGTCCCTGGTCTGTCCAGATGTTGCAGGATATGATGCAATCCCATGTTGACTGCATCATCCACAGACCTGTTTGCTCGATAAGCAAATTGAAGGGGATCTAGAAAGGGTCCAGTGATGTTCTTCAGGTGGGCCAGCACCAGTCTCTCAAATGATTTCATGACCACAGGCGTCAGGGGGACAGGTCTGTTGTCATTAATTCCTGTGATTTTTGGTTTCTTTGGGACAGGAATAATGATTGAGCGTTTGAAGCAGCATGGGACTTCACACTGCTCCAGTGATCTATTGAAAATCTGTGTGAAGATGGGGGCCAGCTGGTTAGCAGAGGATCAAAGACACGCTGGTGAGATGCCATCTGGGCCTGAAGCTTTCCTCGTCATTTGTTTCCGAAAGACGCGGCTCACATCATCTTCACAGATCTTAAGTGCAGGTTGAGTAGCAGGAGGGGGGAGGAGGGGGGTTGCAGGAGGTGTTGGTGTTTGTGTGAAATGAAGGTCAGAATGGGTGTGGGGTGTGAGATTGGGCCTTTCAAATCTGCAGTAGAACACATTCAGGTCGTCAGCTAGTTGTTGGTCCACCACAGGGTTGGGGGTAGGATTCCTGTAATTTGTGAGTTGTTTCATGCCACTCCACACTGATGCAGGGTCGTTAGCGGAAAACTTGTTTTTAGAAGAGTATCTTCTTTTAGCCACTCTGATTTCCTTGTTCAGTGTGTTCCTGGCCTGATTGTACAAGACTTTATCCCCACTCTTGTATGCATCCTCTTTGACCTGACGAAGCTGCCTGAGCTCTGCTGTAAACCACAGTTTGTCGTTGTTGAACTTTAAATAAGTCCTAGTAGGAATGCACATATCCTCACAGAAACTGATATATGATGTAACAGTATCTGTGAGCTCATCCAGGTCTGTGGCTGCAGCCTCAAAAACGCTCCAATCCGTGCAATCGAAGCAGGCTTGTAGTTCCCGCTCTGCTTCATTGGTCCATCTCTTTACAGTCCTTACTACTGGCTTGGTTGATTTTAATTGCTGCCTGTAGGTTGGAAGAAGATGAACCAGACAGTGATCAGAGAGTCCCAAAGCTGCTCTAGGGACAGAGTGATATGCATCTTTTATTGTTGTCTAGCAATGATCCAGTATGTTCCTGTCTCTGGTGGGGCATGTAATGTGCTGTTTGTATTTGGGCAGTTCATGTGTGAGATTTGCATTGTTAAAATCCCCAAGAATAATAATAACTTAGTTCGGGTTTTGTTGTTGCGCGTCTGTGATTTGATCAGCCAGCTGTTTCAACGCCGCATTCAAACACGCGTTTGGTGTGATATACACACTCACCAGAATAAACGAGGAAAATTCCCGCAGCGAGTAGAAAGGCTTACAGTTAATAAAGAGCGCTTCCAAATTAGGACAGCACATCCTCTTTAATGTTGTTACATCTGTACACCAACTTTCATTGATGTAAAAGCATGTTCCACCGCCTCTCGTTTTCCCCGTTAACTCCGCGATGCGATCCGCTCTAAACAGCTGAAAGCCCGGCAGTTGTAATGCGCTGTCCGGAATGATTTCACTCAGCCAGCTTTCTGTGAAGCACAAGGCAGCAGAGGTTGAAAAGTCCTTGTTTGTGCGGGTGAGGAGATGTAGTTCGTCCGTTTTGTTAGGAAGAGAGCAGAGATTCGCAAGATGAATGCTCGGCAGCGTTGTTCGAAAGCCCCGCCGACGGAGTTTGACCAGCACACTGGCTCGTCTTCCTCGCCTGTACAACAAAGCCGCACCTCCAACTACAATGTCTAGCAAAACGTCTGAATATTCAAAAAAATGGGAAAAGATTATCTGGTATAAGCTGTCGAATGTTCAGCAGTTCGTCTCTGGTAAAACTGACTGGAAAAAAATTACTAAACACAGGACAAACAAACAAAAACAACAAAACAATAGGAGCGCTCCACACCGAGGCTGCCATCCGCGGCGCCATCATGATGATAACCTAATAATAATGTTGTCTTAAATAAACTCAAGCTCCCACTGTTGAAATCTATCTTCTTCATTGTTATGGTTTCAGGGGCTAGACTACATTTTTCACTGACAGTGCATTAATTTTAGGGCCTGCATAAGCATCTCAGTGGCTTCTGTTGTGTTGCAAACATGCATTAGCCCATCTGTTTATACACAAATATTTTATTGCATCACATTAAACACTTTATTTATTCAACCTTCACCATCTCGACTCGCTCCTGTTGCCACGGGCTTGTCACTTTATAGCTATTGATGTATTCCTCCTTTGACCAAAATGTTTGTTTCTAGAGTCATGTTAATGTAGAATGAATGCAAACCTGTTTTCAAAAGCACTTCTTTTCTTTCCTGGGTAAGTTTATGGCTTTCTTCCTAGGGTCAGGTTTTAGGGTTTGGAATATAGATGCTTCACTCAACATCTGCGGCAAATGATATGCAAAGAACACAATGCAGTCAATCAGTTTGGGAATACAAAGACAAATCATTCAAAACCAGCTGTGAGCATAAATGAGATGTCGATTCATGCTGAACGACAATTATCGGTGGAAGGAACAGCTGGTAATTTTGTCAAGATTCAAAGAATCGTGAAGATGATGGATTTGTGCATGTGGGTTTAAAGTCAGGGATCCATTTTACCTGTTTAAATTAAAGGTGCTGTAAGTGCTGTGATGTTTTTTTTTTTTTTTTTTTTTTTAAACCACGCTTAAAATGTCCCTACTTCTTGACAGACATCACTGAAGCAGGTGTCCTAAGAAATCGCACATGCTTTGTGCATTCAAACATTTCATTATAATATACAGTATGTTTCACCAGTAACCGATACATGTTAACAGTGTGAAATAGACTGTTTTTTGCTAATATTGGGTTTGCTGACATGTCTTTGGGGGCCGTTGTTTTTAAAGAGAGGGCATGAGGTTGAAGCAAAATTGCAGAAGTTAGCAAAACAATCACTTATGGCACCTTTAATAATTAAATGTCATGCCAGTTGCTTTTAAAGGTTTTAGATACTGCAATTGATTTGTGAAAATGCTATAAAAGGTACAACATGAAAAAAAAAACTTTTTTTACGGGCCTTTAACTTGCAGTGACAGTATCTTACACATTGTACATGAGTCAAATACATGTCAGAAAGGGGCATTATTAGTAAAATGGTTGAAAGTTGGACAAATGAGATATGAAAAGTCTACATCTGCACATTAATCTAACAGAGGGAATTGAAAATTGCATCTAAATGAAATGCTAAGCCAGCAAGGAGCAAGATCTGCTGAGTTCTGACCCTATGTTTTACTGTGGTCATCTAGAAATAATGAGATACCTGCTTTGCGCTGGTCACATCTGAGTCCCAGTGAAATGGCACCTTGTACAACTCCATCAGAAGAATTTCACAGAGTGGAGAAATTGTCATCGTGGCACAGAATGTGAAAGTCGGGGTAGAGGAACGAATGGAAATCAACAAGGTCAAGAGAGAAGGGGGTGTATGTATGTTTCTGTGTGTGAATGAGTCTGCCATTGCATCTATATCATGTGTTGTGTGTTTTCAAGAGGTAGTATAGAGAAAATGGTAGACTGAAATGACAGTATGGCATGTTTTGTAATATGCAGAGTACAATCTTTTGTAATCAGACTATTTATTAACTCTGGTGAAAAATGGATGGGCCACTTACAGTTGTGCTAAAAAATGTGCATACAATTGGAGAATTGGTAATATATTTACCATTTTTAAAGAAAACATGAGTGAGCAGGCAAAGCACATTTCTTTTATTTCTTATGGGATTCATATTCAACTGTAGGTTATAACAGAATGGCTCAATCATAAAACAAAACATGGCAACAAAGAAAAAAATTAAAATGACCCCTGTTCAAAAGTCTGCATACCCTTAGTTCTTAATACTGTGTATTGCCCCCTTTAGCATCAATGACAGCGTGCAGTCTTTTGTAATAGTTGTCAATGAGGCCCCAAATTCTTGCTGGTTGTATAGCTGCCCATTCGTCTTGGCAAAATGCCTCCAGGTCATGCAAAGTCTTTGATCGTCTTGCATGAACCGCACGTTTGAGATCTCCCCAGAGTGGCTTGGTGATATTAAGGTCAGGAGACTGTGATGGCCACTCCAGAACCTTCACCTTTTTCTGCTGTAACCACTGGAGGGTCAACTTGGCCTTGTGCTTAGGGTGGAAAGTCCAAGAGCGTCCCATGCGCAGCTTTCGTGCAGAAGAATGCAAATTGTCTGCCAGTATTTTCTGATAACATGCTGCATTCATCTTCACATCAATTTTCACAAGATTCCCCATGCCTTTAGAGCCCCCCCCCCCCCCCCCCAAAAAAAAACAACATCAGTGAGCCACCACCATGCTTCACAGTGGGGATGGTATTCTTTTCACTATAGGCCTTGTTGACCTCTCTCCAAACATAGCGCTTATGGTTGTGACCATAAAGCTCTATTTTTGTCTCATCACTCCAAATTACAGCGTGCCAGAAGCTGTGAGGCATGTCAAGGTGTTATCAGGCATATTGTATCCGGGCTTTTTTGTGGCATTGGTGCAGTAAAGGCTTGTTTCTGGCAACTCGACCATGCAGCTCATTTTTGTTCAAGTATCGTTGTATTGTGCTCCTTGAAACAACCACACCGTCTTTTTCCAGAGCAGCCTGTATTTCTCCTGAGGTTACCTGTGGGTTTTTCTTTGCATCCCGAACAATTCTTCTGGCAGTTGTGGCAGAAATATTTCTTGGTCTACCTGACCTTGGCTTGGTATCAAGAGATTCCCGATTTTTCCACTTCTTAATAAGTGATTGAACAGTACTGACTGTCATTTTCAAGGCTTTGGATATCTTTTTATATCTTTTCCATCTTTATAAAGTTCCATTACCTTGTTACGCAGGTCTTTTGACAGTTCTTTTCTGCTCCCCATGGCTCAGTATCTAGCCTGCTCAGTGCATCCACGTGAGAGCTAACTCACTGACTATTTATACACATACACTAATTGCAATTTAAAAAGCCACAGGTATGGGAAATTAACCTTTAATTGCCATTTAAACCTGTGTGTGTCACCTTGTGTGTCTGTAACAAGGCCAAACATTCAAGGGTATGTAAACTTTTGATCAGGGCCATTTGGGTGATTTCTGTTATCGTTATGATTTTAAAAGGAGCCAAACAACTATATGATAATGAATGGCTTCATATGATCACTATCCTTAAATAAAAGACTTTTTGCATGATCAGTCATATTTTCAAAATCAATGCCAAAATTTCACAATTTCTGTATGTACAGTGCAATGCAATCACAGCTCTGGGTCAGGTCATATAAGACCAATGATTTTGTATTGCTATCTTATAAAACTAACTGTCTGGCAAGGGCTGTCATATCTCCTAGAATGGATTTGAATAGATGCTCGCTCTGATTTAGTAAGCACAGATGCTCAAGGATACATTATCTATATTGATTGTATCAATGGAGATGGCAGTCACTCAAAGGAAGCATTACCTTGATAGAAAAACCTTTGTAGACTCCAGAGCTCTGACATGGTGCCAGAAATGTTCAATCACACAAACACACACAAAATGAAGGCAAAATGGGACTTTAAGTGCAATACAAGTACATGTCAACAAATTATGGCATGAAAATGCACTTTATGAATGCTGTAATGGCAATGTCTCCATTTGTCTGCCATTGCAAATGTACAAGGTCATGGTCAGTCTCGGGTCAATAATTAATCTGTGCGGTTCTTTTGCTGATTAGACATAGAAAGCAGATAATAAATTCACATGCTACACAAGAAAATATGCATCATTCAAAGTGACTGACAAAGAACGCGGCATCCACGGAATAGTTCATGATAGAATTCCTTCGATTTATGTCTTTTCCTACATTTGTGCTTTAGACAAGTGTTAATTGGTCCTTGATATAAGTTTTTCTGCACACTGAAGAATTCTGCTCATTATTTCCATCCTCTGGAGATTAATTTATGGAATAATGTACTGAAAACTTATTTAAGGGCACAAGGTTAAGTTTGGGAGATACACTCAGAAGGTGTCCAATCATAGGACCAGATTTCAGCAACACTATTAGAACTTACTTAGACTGCTGATTTTGTGTATTTTGTTTACACTCACATTTTGTCCTGGATTTATTTAATGGATGAATAACTAGATTTAAATGAACAGTTCAACCAAAAATGAAAATTCTGTCATTATGTACTCACTCTAATTTCATTCCAAACCCATATGCTGTTATTTTCTCCAGCATGAAAAAATAAATATTGAAGAATCTTTTTGCAGCCCTTTTCCATGCAGTGACAGCTCATGACCACATCTGTCAAGCTCCCCAAAAAACAGCACCTTAAGGGACCATTGACACCGAACTTGTTTTTGTGTCTGTCCGTGCTGTTTTTCAAT
Organism: Myxocyprinus asiaticus; assembly: GCF_019703515.2. NCBI lineage: Eukaryota > Metazoa > Chordata > Actinopteri > Cypriniformes > Catostomidae > Myxocyprinus > Myxocyprinus asiaticus. The sequence goes on from NC_059350.1 coordinate 7,516,171, forward strand.
TGTTTTTCTATGTAAACATGCTAGACATATGTCTTTGATTGTTTGACCTTTTGAACTACAATAGAACCGCAGAAAAAATAAAATAAAATGATTGATTGTTGTGTTGTTTAAAATTATATAAACTTTAATTTTTTTAATTTTTTTTTTTTTTGCAAAATATTTAGATATATACAAATTAGTGCTGTCAATCATTTAAAATTTTAATCGAATTAATTACATGGTATGCCAATTAATTAATCTAATTAATCACAATTAATCGCATGTATACATACACTATATTGCCAAAAGTATTCGCTCATCTGCCTTTAGACGCATATGAACTTAAGTGACATCCCATTCTTAATCCATAGGGTTTAATATGACGTCGGCCCACCCTTTGCAGCTATAACAGCTTCAACTCTTCTGGGAAGGCTTTCCACAAGGTTTAGGAGTGTGTTTATGGGAATTTTTGACCATTCTTCCAGAAGCGCATTTGTGAGGTCAGACACTGATGTTGGACGAGAAGGCCTGGCTCACAGTCTTCGCTCTAATTCATCCCAAATGTGCTCTATCGGGTTGAGGTCAGGACTCTGTGCAGGCCAGTCAAGTTCTTCCACACCAAACTCGCTCATCCATGTCTTTATGGACCTTGCTTTGTGCACTGGTGCGCAGTCATTTTGGAACAGGAAGGGGCCATCCCCAAACTGTTCCCACAAAGTTGGGAGCATGGAATTGTCCAAAATCTCTTGGTATGCTGAAGCATTCAGAGTTCCTTTCACTGGAACTAAGGGGCCAAGCCCAGCTCCTGAAAAACAACCCCACACCATAATCCCCCCTCCACCAAACTTCACAGTTGGCACAATGCAGTCAGACAAGTACCATTCTCCTGGCAACCGCCAAACCCAGACTCGTCCATCAGATTGCCAGATGGAGAAGCGTGATTCGTCACTCCAGAGAACGCGTCTCCACTGCTCTAGAGTCCAGTGGTGGCGTGCTTTACACCACTGCATCCGACGCTTTGCATTGCACTTGGTGATGTATGGCTTGGATGCAGCTGCTCGGCCATGGAAACCCATTCCATGAAGCTCTCTATGCACTGTTCTTGAGCTAATCTGAAGGCCACATGAACTTTGGAGGTCTGTAGCGATTGACTCTGCAGAAAGTTGGCGACCTCTGCGCACTATGCGCCTCAGCATCTGCTGACCCCGCTCTGTCATTTTACGTGGCCTACCACTTCGTGGCTGAGTTGCTGTCATTCCCAATCGCTTCCACTTTGTTATAATACCACTGACAGTTGACTGTGGAATATTTAGTAGCGAGGAAATTTCACGACTGGACTTGTTGCACAGGTGGCATCCTATCACAGTACCACACTGGAATTCACTGAGCTCCTGAGAGCGGCCCATTCTTTCACAAATGTTTGTAGAAGCAGTCTGCATGCCAAGGTGCTTCATTTTATACACCTGTGGCCATGGAAGTGATAGGAAAACATGAATTCAATTATTTGGATGGGTGAGCGAATACTTTTGGCAATATAGTGTATTTGCAGAGAAAGACCCTTAAATAACAATTTAATATATTGTTATGTTATAGATTAAATAATTATTAACATTTACAGTATATTTAAATAATTACAAATAAAATATACTACAAAAAATTATAATTAAGATAATTAAAATGCATTACATTATTGTAGCAGATGAGTAAAGCACTGATAAGACAGTACAAAAAGTTGCTTTAGAATTTAGAATTAGGTTTGTTCTCTGTATAAGCTGTGCATTGCCTATGCAGGAATTTTGCTTACTGCCCCCTGGAGAAAACAGGTGGTACTTCGAGCTTAAATTGCTCCGATGATAGGACTATTCCTTATTACGGTCCGGGGATTTGATTAATTGCATTAATTAAGTAACTCTTTATTTTTATATATATTTAATTGCACTGAATTAACACATTAAATGTGTGTCATAGTGTGTCAGTGACTTATGGAAGTGGGCAGTCACTGCAGGGGTCTTTTGCTGCTGTTCGTTAGCCACAATTCTCTGATTGGTGGATAGTTTCTCTTCAGCAACATGTGTAGTGTAGTTTATAACCAGAAATTATGCTATTTAACACAATTTAAAGTTAAAATAAGAAAATGATAAAATAAGGCAGACAACCTCAGAGGTCATGGCAGGTCTGTATTAAATTTTTTTATAAGTTATCATTAAAAATCAATTCCTCTATGGACAAAATGAATGGGATTTTTATGTCTGGAAACTGTTGTGCTCTATGAAATTTGAGAGCTTTGGCAGAGGGGATGATTTCCATTGAATAAATATCTAAAAGAGCTGCTAGAAGATTCTTCAAAAGTTCTCCATTTGTGTTTTATGGAAGAAAAATAACAGTGTACAGTTTTGGAACAACATAAAGTGAGTAAATAATTACATTAATTTTCATATTTGATTGAACAATTGCTTTAACTAAGACTCTTCAAACCTATGGATTAGATGTCAATCTTTATGAGAACTTGTTCAAACAGACACACTCATTAAATAAATCAATGCAAGGTAAACATGCTTAAAGTTTACTCTCTCCAAGCTCTTTACAATTCCTCTATAACATCTCTATAGAGAAGAATTGTATTATAGAGACAAGTTTTCTTCAACATCTTTATTTCCCCTGAATAACCTTCAGATATGCACAGATCATAATCACACTCCCTCCAACATTCACTTGATGAGAGCACAGAATTGATGATTCCCACTATAGCATACTATTCTGTGGCCCTGGGTGACACTATAGATGACCAAGTATCCTCCATATTCAGCTGAAGAGTGAGCGAACACTCCAGTTTTTTGTGCTATTGTCATGTTACTTGCAGCTCTTGCATGAAAGGAAATGGAACCTTTACAGCAATCAGAGGGTCTATGCTGATTGACTCTGATGGATGCACGTTTCCCTCGGAATCTGACTCTATTTCTGAACATCAAAACTAAAAAGGCAACATCGACTGCCACCTGAATCAGGTGATGGGAATGACTGGAGAAACGGAGCAGATGAAGAGACAAGCACACACATGCACACACACACACACACACACACACTCACAAGATGGTGCAGCTGTGTTCGACATGTGCTGAACAAGACAGCCACAGTGGCAGAAGTTGTATGATGTCTCCAGGCTCATGGATAGTGCAGATAGACAGAGCAGAAAGGGAAGAAAACACGTATATTTCAGAAACAGGACCCATCTGAAATGATGACTTTATATTGATGACTGAAATGCGTTGTGCATTTAACCTAGCTGAAATAAAATCTGGTGGTTCAGGGTTTTATTTGCAGTCTCCTTGGCAATCATGATTTCAAGCTTGATTACCCTTCCTAGTGCCATCTAGCACTCTGCGCATGCGTCAAGCAACAGGAAATAGTTGTATTTATGTTATCGTTTTAAAGCTTAGAAGCTGTACTTTACAATGCATGCAGGCAAATGGTACAAACATCAAATTGATCAAATAGCCATGTGTCATATGCCCTTGGAAAGTTCTGAAAGAGTAGAATACCACCAGCCTATGCGTTTTACCATACAGACAAAAAGCAAAAGCTAAGTATATGTCTTAGACATACAGTACATGTTACATGTAAACAGGTGTTGCTTATTTGTGTTACAATGATGGTTCTGGACAGGAATCGATCCCAGGTACAGGTATCTGTGTTAGAAGTCTAAGATGCTAAATACTAAGCCACTGGAGGTGACAAGAATCCAAGTGCAGATACCACTCAGTACACAGATGTAATCCACAAAGGTGAGTCTGTCCTTGATGCTTGGTAGAAAAATAGGCAAAAAATACACAATCCTATAATTCAGAAATCCAACACACAGAAGATATCAAAAAGTCTCAAAAATAATCAAAATAAACAAATACAGTCCATAAGCTGAGCAAAGTTAAAGTAACAGTAAATTAGCAGAAAATGTTAGACATAAAAGTCTGTAACAATACTGTAAGTGTGCTTACGGAGATAGACTTCAAGACTGAGCACTGAAGAGAGGAGAAAGCAGTTCTTAAATACACCATCTAATGAAACACATGTGAATCAAATGGCACAATTAGTCCCAAAGAAGCCTGAAAGATTCCAGGGCTGAGAGATCTGGTGGTTGGGATGAAAACAAACCAGAGACCTCACAGGACCCCTTCCTCAAAGAACATCCCATGACCTTCCCTCCAGGATGATCAGATGACCTGGATGTATGGTCCTGGGTCCCAGCCTGGGATGTTCTTGATCATGGATCACCTCTGAGGGTGTTATGAGAATATTCAGCCCATAAGAGTTGGCTGCTCCATGTGGTTGGATGGTTAGAGGCCAAGCAACTCAGAGTGGTCTCCAGGTCTTAGTTTATCTGCTCTGTCTACCCATTTGACTGCGGGTGGAATCCCAATGAGAGACTAACTGATGCACCCAGGAGACTACAGAAAGCCTTCCGGAATTGTGATGTCAACTGGGGCCCCCAATCCGAGACAATGTCCTGTGGAATACTATGCAAGAGGACAACATGCTCTAACAAAAGATCAGCAGTTTGTTTGGCAGAGGGGAGTTTGGGCAGTGGCACAAAATGATAAGCTTTAGAAAATCTGTCAACAATGACAAAGTTCACAGCATTGCCTTTGGAAGGAGGTAGGCCTGTAGCAAAGTTAATTGAGATGTGTGTCCATGGGCGGGATGGGATGGAAAAAAGAGCTTGTGTCATGGGGATCTTGTTCTGGGCACAAATGGAACAGGCAGCTACAAAGGAACGAACATCCTTCTCCATGGTGGGCCACCAGAAATGTCTCCTCAGAAAATCTTGGGTCCGACTACTCCCTTGGTGATTTGTAATCACTTTGGAATGAGACATTTTTGGAACAAAGAGTTTGTTTGGTGGGTCATCACCTGGACCTGGCTCCCTCCGTTGTGCTCTCCTTACAACAATCCTAGAACTTAAGAGAATTGGTTCAGGGTCCTGCTTCTGCTCTGGGACTTGGAATTGCCTGGAGAGTGCATCTGGCTTTTGGTTCTTAGACCCTGGGCGATAAGAGAGCATAAAATTAAAATGATTGAAGATAGACGATGAGAGATGAAAGCGCATGGATGTAATTTGCCATCACCACTGGTTTGCTGGTATAGAATAGCCCCGACCCCCGATCTGAGGCATCCACCTCCATAACGAATGGGAGTTCAGGATCTGGTAAAACCAGAACTGGTGCTGAGGTAAAGCATGTCTTTAACTCCTCAAATGCTTTGTCTGCTTCTGGAGACCAACACAGACTATTCATAGGCCCCTTAGTCAGAGCAGTGAGAGGTGCAGCTATGGTACTGACGTTTCTGCAAATTTTCTATAAAAGTTTGCAAATCCCAGGAAGCATTGAAACTGTTTGATTGAGGTGGGTTGTGGCCAATCAATAACCGCCTGCACCTTTCTAGGATCCATGTGCATGCAGCTTTTAGAGATAAAGCCTAGGAAGGAGGCAGTGGGCATATGAAATTCACATTTCTCAACCTTGTCAAACAGGTGATACTTGAGAAGGCGTTGCAGAACTTGCCTGACATGCTGAACATGTTCATGGAGAATCTTGAAAAATATAAGGATATCATCTAGGTAGATGAAAACAAAGTGGCTGAGCATGTCCCGAAGTACATCATTTATGAGGGCCTGGAAAACAGCTGGAGCACTGACCAATCAAAGGGCATTACTAAGTACTCATAATGTCCTGAGGGGGTGTTGAATGTGGTCTTCCATTCATCACCTTCACGGACACAAATCAAGTTATAAACAGTCCTGAGATGCAGCTTGTTAAGATAGACTTCAAAGGCAGATGGCATCAAAGGAAGGGGGTAACGTTTCCTTACTGTGATCCTATTCAGGCATCTGTAATCTATGCGTGGTCGGAGACTAGTTTCCCTCTTTTTGGTGAAGAAAAACCCAGCAGCAGCTGGTGATGTAGAAAGACAGATGAATCCAGTGGCAAGGACATCACAGATGTACTCCTCCATAGCAGCTGATTCAGGAGCAGGAAGAGAATAGAGTCTGCCTCAAGGAGGGAAGGTCCTGGGAAACAGGTTAATGGCACAATCATAGGGTTGATGGGGGGAAGCAAAGTGGCCTTTTTCTTGCTGAAAACCTGCTTCAGGTCCAAGTTCTCAGAAGGGACTTGGGATAACTCGGAAGTTATCCCAATCAGGGGAATCAAGGAATGGCGAAGGTCTAGCGAAGATGCAAGTAGCTTGGCACATGGCACCCCACTCAATAACCACCTCATTGGACCAGTCAGTGTGGGGTTTGTGTTGGACCAGCCAGGGATAACCAAGAATCACAGGGAACTCGGGAGAGTTGATGAGGTGGAACTGCAGAGTCTCCTGATTTTGTCCCTCTAAACTGAGATGTAGTGGGGCAGTGAGATGGCAGACTCTAACTGCACCAAGAGGTTGGCCATCAAATACAGTGACAGTAACTGGAGGGTCAAGGTTGGTGAGAGGAATCATGAGATGTGTAGCAAACTTGACATCCATGACATTACCTGCAGCCCCAAAATCCACAAAGGCCCTAGACATGTTGTTGCTCTCCCCAAGACAGAGAGATAGACAGCAAGACCCCAACTGTCTTAGATTTGGGAGTGGTAGTCTGACTCATCACAGCTCTCCTTCCTCTGGACGAGACTTGACTTTTCCCTGAAGTGCTGGGCAATATGTTCTGAAGTGGCCAGGTTTACCACAATAAAGGCAACACCTCTTCCTAATCCTGTGGGTTCATTCAGCTTGTGAGAGCCTGGTACTCCCCAATTACATAGGATCATCAGAGGCTAAGGAGGAACCAAGAGGAATGTCAGTTGTAATTGGATTAATTGGTAGTATTGTCTCAACAGGTGAATTAACCATAGAGGTCTTCTCTCTCTCGATGCCAATTATCCAGATGGATCACCAAATCAATAAGAGTCTCCAAATCAGAAACTCCCTCCCTGGCAGCCAAATCAACCTTAATAACATCAGACAGCCCATGCTGGAAAGCAGAAATGAGTGCCTCAGTGTTCCACTTACTTTCTGGTGTAAGGGTATGGCATATTCTGCAACACTGAGACTGCCCTGATGGAGCTGTAATAGTTGCTTGGCAGCCTCACGCCCACTGACGGGATGGTCAAACACCTTCTGCACCTCCTCTGTAAATAAGTGGAAACTAGAACATGGTGGTGTCTGTTGTCTCCAGCAGTGGCCTAGGAGAGAGCCTTTCCAGTGAGTAAGTTAATCAGATAAGTGATCTTAGAGCAACCTGTGGGAAAGGTATTGGGTTGAAACTCAAATGTCAAGGAGCATTGTGTAAGGAATCCTCAACAAATACCTGGACTGCCATTGTTATTCATGCCTTTTAATGATCTGCTCTTGTCTGGCTAGAATCTGTTCATGCTGGCCCATTGTTGACATCTGTTGAGACATGGCAGCAAGGAGACAGTCCAACTCAGATTGAGCTTGCTCAGTAGAATGTGTATCTGTCCATGTAGATGGCTCAGTCTTGCTGTTACAATGATGGTTCTGGATGGGAATCAAACCCTGGTCTCTGTGTTTAAAGTCTGAGACACTAAGCCACTGGAGGTGACAAGAACCTAAGTGCAGATACATCTCAGGACACAGATGTAATCCACAAAGGTGAGTCTTTACTTGATGCTTGGTAGAGAAATAGGCAAAAAAAAAAAAAAAATCCAAGAATCCAAAAATCCAACACACAGAAGATCTAAAAAATTATGAAAGTAACCAAATACAGTCCATAAGCTGGGCAAAGTTAAAGTAACAGCAACTGAGCAGAAAATGTTGGGTATAAAAGTCTGTAACAATACCATAAGTGTGCTTACAGAGATATACTTCAAGACTGAGCACTGAAGAGAGAAGAAAGCAGTTCTAATAGGGCATCTAATGAAACACAGGTAAATCAAATGGCACAATTAGTCCCAAATAGTGTTGGGTAACGTTACTTTTTAAAGTAACTCATTAGAATATTGTGTTATTCCTTTAAAAAAGTAACTAAATTCATTAAACAGTTACTTTTTTATGGAAAGTAAAGCGTTACGTTACCTTTGCATTACTTTTGTGTTACTGTTTTCTCACCGCCACTCTCTCTTCTGCTGTGCATTAAATACAAATACAAGAGATTTGTAGATTACAGGTCATGCTAGCAACTGTACAATACTCATGACAAAAACACATACTAAACAAACAGATATTTAGAAAGACCCAATAACTAGAATATGCAAGATTTGTTTTTCCAGCGACATGGCAGCCAACATGAAAAAAGAAGAATAATCACTGCCTTACCTAAAGCAGTAAAGTCAAAAGCAAAGCACTTGAATCTGCATTATATATGTCATCATGTGCTGTGCCCATCAACAATGCCAGAGTAAACTTGAGAAGTTTTTCAGAAGTCAGGTTAAAATTCAGGGTGGAATGCCAACCTAACGTGTTCAAGGAATAAGTCTGATGAATAAATTATTATTTATCACTTAAGTCATCTCAGTGCTCGCATGTTTTGAGCTGATCCACGGTGTGTACAGACACCACTGGTTGATTGCATACAACTGCAAATGAGCATGTTGATACAATTTGAATGGAATCATTTTTGATGCTACCAAAATGTCTTCAAAACTTTATGTTTCAAGAATCAAATTGCTTGTTTATTATAGAACAAAGATGTTGAATATTTTAAGAAATTAAGAAATTTTGTCTGCGTACACAAACTGTACGTTGCTCGCAGCTGCTGATCCAGAATCAGCTTTTCTCATCCCATTCTCCCAGTTAAGGGGAGCTGTATCAAGGAACAGTTCGGCTGCATAACGCCAGGTTCACACATCATCCATGAGCGGGGCAGTCGCATTGGACGTTCACATAGGCCGCGTCTCTTCTGTGAGAAACAGCAGTGCCTCTGTGCAAAAAATTTACATTTACATTTACATTTATTCATTTGGCAGACACTTTTATCCAGAGGGACTTACAAAAGAGGAAAACATAAGCGAATCATCTTAAGGAGACAGTGGTACGAAAAGTGCCAAATTACAAAGTTTCTCTAGCATCAGAATAGTATTCAAAACAGATTAATTTTTTTTTTTTTTTTTTTAGTGACTGGTTAAGTGCTCATGGAAAATAAAGTTATCTATGGGGTCCTATGCCAATTTCTCTTTAATAAGGTCATAATAAGCTGAGGTTAGTGCTGCTTCAAGGACAACAATGGGCAGTCACGTGCACGTCATCTTGATCAGCACACTTGGTTGTGACTGGTTAATGTTGTATCTATACTGAGCACTTATATACACAGAATGGCAAAAGGTCCGGCAGTTTATTAATTCTTTCCTTTATTAAGTTATTTTATTGAGTTTACTTGCATGCAGGCATATAAATTGTAGTGTACTATAGGTTCGATTTGAATAATTGTGATTTGCTTTTGTGTTTTTCCTATAATCTGCTGATTATTTAGTGTTGAACTGCACCCAGAGCCGCTGAGTTCAGCGTGAGCCGCACAGCAAAAATAGGCTCAACGCCGAAACTATATGCTCACTGCCACATCTGGGATGCTTCTGGGATGCGTCACCTCACGCTTGCAGTATAAATGGTGTCATCCGTTAATGTGGCCGCCGTGTCGCTCATGCCCCGCTGAGCTCACGCCCCTCTCACGTTGGATGTGTGAACCCGGTGTAAGTCAGTGAATTCAGCGAGTATTTCACCCTGTATCATGTCGTGGCCAGTGGAAGACTAGTCTTATAATCCCTCTGCCTAAACGCATTTACTGATTTTTATTTGTATTTTATTTTTTTAATGCAGTGTGTATTTACACATGAATCAAGCTTTAAAACAAAGCAATTCAGATGCACAAAGAATCAGCGATCATTCCACATTTTATGTATCTGTATAGTCATGCCATGGCCACTGGAAGACTTCTCTGGCTTATGCCTGTGCTATATTATACCACGAAAATGTGTGTTTACACACTTTTAAATGCAGCATACATGAATCAATCGCAAGGATCAAAGTATCACTTACCCGAATGTTTCTCAAACGTTGCCTTATGAGAACACATTTCTTAACTCTTGCTGTGATTGTCATGACAATGGCAAATTTTATGATGGCTGCTCATTTAAGCTCCAGTGCACAACAAAAATCCACCGCTGCAAATGATGAGTACAAATGGATTCCACTGAAGCATTCAGATTTACATTCCTTTCCCAGCAATATTTTGCCATTTTTAAAAAAATAAATCTCAGGGTGGGCTAAAAGAAGACTTGTTGTGCTCTGCCCATCGCTGGTAAGCATGGCTCATACTCTCTAGAACTACAATACCCATCAGGCGCACACTATAATGCCCATCATGCACACACATACTATAACTTCATTGAACATCTCTAGTAAGCCTCCCACTCACTAGAACTACAATGCCCATCATGCCCCTCCTCGAAGTTTGCACACTTTTACTCCTGATTTATCACAATATGGGGAAAGGAGAGGTGTACAAAAGCATTGCATTACTTATTTAAAAAAAATAAGTCTTTTATATTATGGTCTAAAATAAAAATAAAAATTGCGTTACTTTACTCGTTACTCAAAAAAGTAATCTGATTACGTAACCCGTTACTTTTATCGCGTTACCCCCAACGCTGGTCCCATAGAAGCTTAGAAGATTCCAGGGCTGAGAGATAGACTCTCTGTTGACATCTGGTGGTTGGGAAGAAAACAAACCAGAGACCTCACAATTTGTCGCATTTTCACATACAGTATAATTTCATGAAAAATAAGCAGAACATAAAATATCACACACCATTACTTAGAGGAGATTATCTTTAAAAAGAGCCCACACACAACATAACTGGATGCATAGATCATTAGATAATCCACACCAAGCACAATGTGTACACAGCACATAATGTGCTATCTGGCTAAAACCACGTTAGCTTTCCTGGATCAGATGATGTCATTGGAAATTATGTAGTACGTTGACCAGCATCATGAAACGCTAAACCAATCATATTAGGATTCAGATCGCTGCAACCAGAGGTGGAAATCATCCAAATATGATCAGAGAGGATCGTTCACTCTAATTGCAAATGGCCACCAGGAGATGGCACCAAGTACATGGCACAGACTCAGTGATGGCTCAAATGACACAGAGTGGAACTGAATGAGAGCTCGTTACTCATGCTTGCATGCTTTGGAGAGAAAGCATACCTTTAGTCATTGCTGTATTTACATGTGTAAATAGATTGTATGTACAATTATTATTATTTTTATTTGTTTGGGGAAGATTTTGGACACTTGGAGATGTTTTTGGACACTAGGATAAATTATTTTTCTAATGCTATAACTTTTGATTGCTTTGTCTTATCAAAACAAACTTTTACTCAGTTACAGGTGACATGATTGGGAACAAGACTGAACCTATTTATCAGAGCTACCTTATTTACGCCCTGAGATATATAATGTCAACTCAGAAAAATAAGGGGAAAAAAGTTAATTTTTTATTTATTTATTTTGTTCTCAGCAGTTTATCTTTCACTAGGCCACAAGAGTCTCATGAACTTTAGGAATCAACATGTCAATTTACCATGTGATCATGTTGTCCTAAATCCCTAATCCCAAGTATTAAATTTTACACTCAGACTTTGCTTTATATACAATTTCAGTATTAGGTATACTATCTATTTTTGTTTTCTATAAACTTAATACCATTAAAAAATGTAAAAAAAAAAAAAATAAAAATCTTGCATGCATTGTCTCGTTTTGATAGAATAAATCAAAAGAGAAGCATTCAAAAGCGAATCCTTTTGCAAAGTCGCTACCGCAATAATTCAGTGCGAAATTACGAATGGTCCTTTCTTACAGCTATTTACAGTATACACTGATTGACTGAAAGGTGACACTTTTCTTTTGGTTTTAGACTTCACAGTATTTTTACTTAATTTTTTTCTTTTAACAGTCAAGCATTTTGACAATATGCATATTGCAGTGCAGCAGTATACACTGTTGCTAACAAGTTTTGCTTGTAAGGCATGCCTCTTTCCTCATTAGTCATTCTGCAAAAAAAATAAATAAATAAATAAATAAATAAAAAATAACTAATATATATATATATATATATATATATATATATATATATATATATATATATATATATATATATATATATAATTTTTATTTATTTATTTTTTAATCTGTCAACACCTTATCCCTCTCTGCATATTTTCCCTCTCACTCTCCTTGCTCTGTCCATCTCTCCGCATCAGTGCTTTATTTCCCACCCCTGCTATCTGCTACAAAGAATTCAGTCCTTAATCCTCTTTCTGGAAGCCTCCAGCCTTGTAGTCTCACTCTCCTTCAGCTGTTAAGTGACAATATCCTATAAACATGCATGTATATAACAAAGAGGTTTATGGTTTACTGATGCACCTGTGTTTATTGGTTTTCCTTATGCCTCATTGTAAGAATCCTCTGGTAACTGTAACATGAACAGCATGTGGTGTGTGCAATGAATAACTCCTCTTCCTCCTGGCCGGCCTGATTAATTTATGCATTAAGTTGGACAGAATCCAGTTTAGAAATTTCCAGTGACTCTTAGTCATCAGGAGAGGCCCAAATCATTTTCCTGAGAGTAATTGGAGGGTGCGAGGGAGGCCATTAATGCAGTGAGGCCAGAGAAACAGAGAGCCAGTGATCAATCAAACGAATACAAGCTGTGGGGTCCAAATACAACAAGACTAAATTTTATCTAAAGCTTTTTAATAGATGTTTGTGCCCCCCCCCCCGCCCATCCACTGATCCACCTAAACTGATGCTAACCAAATCTGCACCAATATGGTGCACAACAACAAGAACCTAAGCAGTGTTTTGAGCAAAGAACTGTATAGAAATGCTTAGGAGGCATTACGCAACTCTTTTTAAGAAACTAACCGTAATTTGACAAAATGTACCAAAATCGCTTTTCCACTATTGGACCAGTGCGAGCCAGGGCTATCAACTGGCCAGCTGGTGCCACCACCCTCGGTCCTTCAGCCATGAGACCAAAATCAATCTGCGTTCCCACCATCGGGCCAACAGCCCAGCAGCGTTGCCCTAAAACCTGTGCTTAAAGGAATAGTTCACCTAAAAATGAAAATTCTTTCATCCTGTACTCACCCTCATGCCATCCCAGATGTGTACGACTTTCTTTCTTCTGCAGAACACAAATTAAGATTTTAAGAAGAGTATTTCAGCCCTGTAGGTCCATACAATGCAAGTGAATGGGTACAAAAATTTTGACATTCCAAAAAGCATATAAAGGCAGCATTAAAGTAATTCATAAGACTCCAGTGGTTTAATCCATATGTTCAGAAGCTATGGAATAGCTGTGGGTGAGAAACAGATCAATATTTAAGTCAATTTTTGCTAGAAATTCTTCCCCCTGCCCAGTAGGGGGCGTATGCATGAAGAATGTGAATCAGCAAAAGAATGTGAAAGTAAAAGTTAAAGTGGAGATTGAGCAGGGAGGAGAATTTATAGTAAAAAATGACTAAAATATTGATCTGTTTCTCACCTACATCTATTAAATTGTTCTAAAGACATTCATTTAACCACTGGAGTCTTATGGATTAATTTTATGATGACCTACGTATGTGATTTTTGGAGCTTCAAAATTTTTACACCCATTCACTTGCAATATATGCACCTACAGAGCTGAGAAATTCTTCAAAAAATCTTAATTTGTGTTCTGCTGAAGAAAGATAGTCATACATATCCGAGATGGCATAAGGGTGAGTAAATTATGAGACAATTTTTCGTTTTTGGGTGAACTATTCTTTTAACACGCCACCGCCCATTTCACAAGCAAGAGGGGAACTCAGGCTGAGGTATCATGCTATCTAGTTATCTAGAATATCGAGTTTATATCGTTTGTAAACATTAACTAGCTATCAAGATAAGTTAGTGTTGACAACTCACTGACTGTAACTGCCATGTTTTTTTTTTTTTTTTTTTTTTTAAAGAAAAGCAGTGACAAGTTGAAATTAAGTTTTGTGGTAATTAACATTATGCCACAAATGCTGTTGATTGAGCTTAACTTGTATTGAACCTGAAATATTCCTTTAAGCGGAAGGGCCAATTTTAAGTGTATATTTACTTACATTTTGGCCTGTTTCAAAAACAAAACTATGGTATGGTTTTAGAATACACAAGGTGTAAGGACTACATTTTTGGTTCATTTATGGTGCATTTTTGTCCTGTTTTGAACTTGACCATTGTGGTTACTATCAACGGTCGTTATATAGAAAAGAGTTCCACTGAAACATAACAGCATACAGGTTTGAAACAACATGTGATTGAGCAAATGATTTTAAATGGATTTTTAAAATGGCATCTGGTTGTGTAAGGTTGAGTTCACAGTTACCTTAAACACAGGATTTCATCAAGTACTCTTTAAACGAACAAGAGATTAAATGAAATCAATATCCAGGAACGGCATAATGAATCGCAAAAAAGGATCAACGAAAGAGTTATTCTCCTCACTTGATTTAGCGTTACTCTTTGACAGGTTATAAATCTGTCATTATCCACTGAGATCATATACACATATGTAGTTAATGTTATTTAAGGTTAATTCATCAGTATTCAAGATTGTAGATTTATATGCAGCCTGGCAGGGCAAATATCGATTGGGTTAGAACACATCCCATATTATCCTTTGGGCAATGCTGCCTTGATTGATTCTAAGGACTGAGATCAGTAAGCCCATGCTTACATTCCCAAACATCCTCCTCTCAGTCTCGAGAAGGGCAAATATTTTATTAGAACATGGCACCAATCACGGATCGTTGTGATGTTCTTTCGTTTGAAGATTTTTGCCATTATTGTAGACAGACAGAGAAGCCCTTTCTGTCAATGTTTAAACTTACAAAGAGTCTTGTAGCCAAGACTCGCTTCTGAATTATAATGCAGTTTCACTAGTTTCAATTTTTAGAGCTAATCAAGACCTATTATTATATAGCTTTTTTAAGAGAAAAGACTCTACACGGATCGATTTAAAGTGAAGTGTATAATTGTTTTTCGATGTGAAAATGTGAATTGATGCAAAAATGTGTGATGGTTCTTGTAAATAATTCAGCTGAAAGGGGTTGATTTCATGGTACACGAACTTTCAAAGCAACATGTCGATTTCACACATGATCAAGTTGGAGGAGATCTAGAGAAACTCTCATTACAGGGCTAGGTTTAGATGCAAAAGTCTCCATTTGCTCTCCTTTGAAACTTTTTTCTATCTTTGAGAAACAGTTGAGGTGTTACAGAGATCATATTTGTGTTATTCTTTCATGTGGCATATAGTGAATGCGCAAATGAAATCCTTGTTTCAAGGATCACGCTTCCTCCATAGTACTGATCAATAACAATAGAGCTGCCAACCACTAGCAAGTTCACTGTCCACTAGCAAGTTCACTGTCTAGTTTTATGTCATCAGCCAGTAGATATTAATATTGACCATTCACATGCAGCACTAATGTTATTGCACTACGGTCAGCATAAAATTTGGTGACCATAAGCAAACAACTCATTTTCATTTCATCAAGTAAGTGTTGACAGAACCAATGATCCTTCGAGTTTTACACCACTCGCCTTGTCCATAACGACATCAGCTTGTTTCTTTCCAGTGCCTGCTGCCATTGAGTATGCATTGATATGTCTACGCATGTCTATCAATGTGTCCATCTCTTTACAAGCCGAAATGGCTGTGTGAGGTCCCAAGGGCTCAGTTTTAACATCTCATTATGAGGAAGTTGAGATGAGGTTGTGACCTGCGCTGATTGCAATTCTCCTGCAAATGTAACACTGTATGTCTTCATCCAGCATTTACAAACCCACCCCAAAATGCAGTCATACATACTGCATTCTGTACACACCAATCTCTATCACTCGCAGTCGCATTTCACACCAGACTGCATTTGTAAATCGCAATCTAAATACCACGTGGGGTCCCTTTTTGTGGTAATTGTCTATTCCGGTGTAGATGAGGACCACATACAAGGTCAGTGTCATAACAGTGGGTGTCTCAAGAGCCGGATGGGCTTTGAGGAGCAAAGCCATCAAGATCTAGACCTTAATAATTTATAATCGGACACAAGTAAAGAGAACAGGCTTTGACTGGGGGAGTACAAAAAACAAGGAGTGTATTGAAGGAATAAAGCACATGGTATATGCTGAAAAATGTCAGGAACTGATACATCTTGATAGAAGCAAATCAAACCATCCGCCGGAAAAGAAACTTCAAATATACCACAGTTGACTGTCAAGATTTGGCCCATTAGAATGCTCCGTGTGCCTTGAAAGGATCTTGAGATATCAAGTGTGAATTCTGGGGGAAATTGCGATTGCTTTTATTTGAAAATATATCAGTTTTAATAACAACACAGCCTTCTGCTGTTATGAACATCTCAACGTAGTTTTATTTTAAGAAAAAGAAAGGTACAAAATATTTCAAAATATTTTATATTGTTGAAGTCACAAAAAACAGCAAATATACAAATAATAATAATAAAAAGTTTACGAACACACTGATTTGGCCTCATTTGCACTGTCCAATATTTACGATTACTTTCATTGATATCTGGCACAAATCGGATCTTTTTGCTTATGTATAAACAACATAAACGGACACGAGATCATATTTTTTGCATCAGATTTGAACCACTTTCAAAGGTGATTCTAAATGCAAAAGAACTTTTGAGCCTTTGAGTTCTGTTTATGTATCTTTAGAACATTATCAGCAATTGTAATCTTATTACTGATTTAATAAAAGACAAACATTTCAGAATTGTAATCCCAGCTCTATGGTGCCTTGATCTCACCATGGAAGAAAAACATTAAAAAGGTAGTTCTGACTGTATATTTCACAATTCAGACTGTATTTCTCAATTCACAATTGCAAATTTATATGTCATAATTAAGAGATATAATCTCGCAATTGTGAAAATTAAGTATGTTCTCTGATCTTAATGCATAAAGTAAGATAATGCATCTTAGGCTGTACCAAATGCAAAATCGGTCCAGTGCACTGAAACGTTCGCTCCCTAAAATTTCCCAGAATGCACAGTAAAAACCAGGGAGCATCTTTGCTCACTATGTTCCCTTATTGGAAACGTCGTCATGTCTTCGTTAGGAGACAATCACAAGTGTAAAAAACTATGAAGTCAAAGCATTATTTTCTCTCTAAAAGAGATATGGTTTGTAATGTCTTTCATCCATAATGACCATGAACGGGAAACAATATTTTAAATATTAGAGTTTTTAGAAGAAGGTTAAAAATTAGCCTGATCTCATGAAATTTACGGGATAATGGCAACATTTTTGCAAACCAAAATTACGTGCTTCATTTTACATTTGGCTGCAGTTTCCCAGTGAAATGTCCAGCGGGGGGCACCAAAAGCGAGTGAAATGATGTTGTAACAAAATGAGGTTTTTATGGTGAATATTAGATGGATGTTTTAATGAGTAAACCGTACCTCCCTAACATAAAACTTTAGCCTAAACCTAACCAATAGTGTTCAAAAAGATAAATGAATGGTGAACAAAACAGACATCCTTACCCAACACCTAAACCTAACTGGTAGGGTTTTAACAGCAAAGTCGACACGGAAAGCACATCTACTGAAGCAACCATGCCATTTTGTGTCACTTCTATGACACTGGCTCAGTCTCTGAGTCAAAAGTCCAATACTCTATCAGGTGAGCTACCACGGAAGTTAATCACATTAAAATAAGTTAAATCACTTTTTAAATTGTGCATTACATTAAAGTGTTTTGATGTCAGAACTGTACCAGGGTGTGAGTAAAAGAGTGAAAAATAAGTGTTTATAATGTCATAAACAGCCATAGTACTCATGATTTGTGTGAAAGTGAATAAAACGCACAGTTGTTGTAGCGCCTCCACGCCAACCACCACCATTGTGTCTTTGAGCAAGACACTTAACTCCAGGTTGCTCCAGGGGGATTGTCCCTGTAATAAGGGCACTGTAAGTCGCTTTGGATAAAAGCATCTGCCAAATGTAAATCTTAAAGTGTCTTACAGGTGCATCTCAATAAATTAGAATGTCGTGTAAAAGTTCATTTATTTCAGTAATTCAACTCAAATTGTGAAACTTGTGTATTAAATAAATTCAATGCACACAGACTGAAGTAGTTTAAGTCTTTGGTTCTTTTAATTGTGATGATTTTGGCTCACATTTAACGAAACCCACCAATTCACTATCTCAAAAAATTAGAATACATCATAAGACCAATAAAAAAGACATTTTTAGTGAATTGTTGGCCTTCTGGAAAGTATGTTCATTTACTGTATATGTACTCAATACTTGGTAGGAGCTCCTTTTGCTTTAATTACTGCCTCAATTCGGCGTGGCATGGAGGTGATCAGTTTGTGGCACTGCTGAGGTGGTATGGAAGCCCAGGTTTCTTTGACAGTGGCCTTCAGCTCATCTGCATTTTTTGGTCTCTTGTTTCTCATTTTCCTCTT
Organism: Myxocyprinus asiaticus; assembly: GCF_019703515.2. Lineage (NCBI taxonomy): Eukaryota > Metazoa > Chordata > Actinopteri > Cypriniformes > Catostomidae > Myxocyprinus > Myxocyprinus asiaticus. The sequence continues at coordinate 7,534,661 of NC_059350.1, forward strand.
GACAATACCCCATAGATTCTCTATGGGGTTCAGGTCTGGTGAGTTTGCTGGCCAGTCAAGCACACCAACACCATGGTCATTTAACCAACTTTTGGTGCTTTTGGCAGTGTGGGCAGGTGCCAAATCCTGCTGGAAAATGAAATCAGCATCTTTAAAAAGCTGGTCAGCAGAAGGAAGCATGAAGTGCTCCAAAATTGCTTGGTAAACGGGTGCAGTGACTTTGGTTTTCAAAAAACACAATGGACCAAAACCAGCAGATGACATTGCACCCCAAATCATCACAGACTGTGGAAACTTAACACTGGACTTCAAGCAACTTGGGCTATGAGCTTCTCCACCCTTCCTCCAGACTCTAGGACCTTGGTTTCCAAATGAAATACAAAACTTGCTCTCATCTGAAAAGAGGACTTTGGACCACTGGGCAACAGTCCAGTTCTTCTTCTCCTTAGCCCAGGTAAGACGCCTCTGACGTTGTCTGTGGTTCAGGAGTGGCTTAACAAGAGGAATACGACAACTGTAGCCAAATTCCTTGACACGTCTGTGTGTGGTGGCTCTTGATGCCTTGACCCCAGCCTCAGTCCATTCCTTGTGAAGTTCACCCAAATTCTTGAATCGATTTTGCTTGACAGTCGTAAGGCTGTGGTTCTCTCGGTTGGTTGTACATCTTTTTCTTCCACACTTTTTCCTTCCACTCAACTTTCTGTTAACATGCTTGGATACAGCACTCTGTGAACAGCCAGCTTCTTTGGCAATGAATGTTTGTGGCTTACCCTCCTTGTGAAGGGTGTCAATGATTGTCTTCTGGACAACTGTCAAATCAGCAGTCTTCCCCATGATTGTGTAGCCTAGTGAACCAAACTGAGAGACCATTTTGAAGGCCCAGGAAACCTTTGCAGGTGTTTTGAGTTGATTAGCTGATTGGCATGTCACCATATTCTAATTTGTTGAGATAGTGAATTGGTGGGTTTTTGTTAAATGTGAGCCAAAATCATCACAATTAAAAGAACCAAAGACTTAAACTACTTCAGTCTGTGTGCACTGAATTTATTTAATACACGAGTTTCACAATTTGAGTTGAATTACTGAAATAAATGAACTTTTCCACGACATTCTAATTTATTGAGATGCACCTGTATATGCCTTAACAGATATGTTTGGGTTTTATTGTATATAAATTCAAAAGAGATTTAATTCAAAATAGCTTACTTGCAATTCATATTTTCAAATCAGCAGATCTCTAAAGAATCTTTGTCTTTGGTTTTTTTACTGGTGTAAAAGGAAAAGGATCACATTCTTAGTGCATGCATAGTAAATGATTAAATGTTGTTAATGCAGCATTATGTAATGACTATACTTAGAGAGGTACATAATTACAAACTTATTATTAACTACTCATGCACTTATGAACCCATGATTTGTTAATGCAGAATCATGTCATGACTTTACTTAGAGGGGTACATCAATGCTAACTTATTATTAACTACTCATACACTGATCTACTCATACACTTATCATGAACCCATGACTTGTTAATGCAGCATCATGTCATGACTTTACTTGGAGGGGTACATCATTATTAACTCATTAACTACTCATAAACTATTATCAACTGATTACTTTTTAATGCATAATTTTGCCATGACTTTACTTGAAGGGGACCATCATTATAAACTTACTATCAACTACACATTTACTACACTTAGTATTCATCCCAGTTAAATAACATATCGTTTAGTGTCATTTGGTGGTTTGACACGAAGTAATAGAGTGGAGATGCGGTCACAGCCTGTGTCTGGATAACGAGTGAATTGAGTGGGAGGACTCACAGTGGTAGGGTGAGTATGAAGGAAAAGGGATGGAGAATCACACACACACACACACACACACACACACACACACACACACACACACACAAATCGGTTGAGATCAAATTATTGGTGGCAACTATTAATGTGTTTTTCTACGTTTGATGAGGACGATCCATGTAAATAATGCGGAATATTCCAGATCCATCCAATGATGTTTGTGGCAAAAACTGCAGATGGCAAGTTATATATACAGTAAATATATATATATATATATATATATATATATATATATATATATATATATATATATATATATATATATACACTACCGTTCAAAAGTTTGGGGTCACTTGCCTGAAATGTTTCTCATGATCTTAAAAACCTTTTGATCTGAAGGCGTATGCTTAAATGTTTTCAATTAGTTTTCTAGACAAAAATATAATTGTGCCAACATATAAATTTTTTTTTTTTTTTTAAATGGATGACTTGGACTGAATAATTCAGAAAAGCAGCCACTAAGTGCCCAGTATTGATGGGAACTCCTTCAATACTCTTTAAAAAGCATCCCAGGGTGATACCTCAAGCAGCTGGTTGAGAAAATGCCAAGAGTACATTTCTGCAAAATCTAGGCAAAGTGTGGCCACTTTGAAGATGCTAAAATATAACATAGTTTTTATTTATTTTGGATTTTTTTAGTCACACCATAATTCCCATATTTCAATTTCTATTATTCCATAGTTGTGATGACTTTACTATTATTCTAAAATGTGAAAAAAATAAAAATAAAATAAATAAAGAATGAGTAAGTGACCCTAAACTTTTGAACGGTAGTACTGGTGGCCAAAAGTTTGGAATAATGAACAGATTTTGCTCTTATGGAAAGAAATTGGTACTTTTATTTACCAAAGTGGCATTCATCTGATCACAATATATAGTCGTGAAAACTTACTATTACAATTTCATGTTCAGAACTTCTTAATCTACTTCAAAGAGTTATCTTAAAAAAATCCTCCACGTGCAGCAATAATCTGCAAAGCTGTCATTGCTGCACGTGGAGGATTTTTTTAACCTCTCAGTTTGTCCTGATTTTTCTAGCTCTCAGTTTGTCCAGATACTCAGGTGACATTTCACCCCACACTTCCTGTAGCACTTTTGTCTGGCACTTCTCACGCACTTTACAGTCTAGCTGATCCCACAAAAGCTCAGTAGGGTCAAGATCCATAACACTCTTTTCCAATTATCTGTTGTTCAATGTCTGTGTTTCTTTGCCTACTCTAAACTTTTCTTTTTGTTTTTCTGCTTCAAAAGTGGCATTTTCTTTGCAGTTCTTCCCATAAGGCCTGCACCCCTGAGTCTTCTCTTTACTGTTGTACATGAAACTGGTGTTGAGCGGGTAGAATTCAATGAAGCTGTCAGCTGAGGACATGTGAGGCGTCTATTTCTCAAACTAGAGACTCTGATGTATTTATCCTCTTGTTTAGTTGTATATCTGGCCTACCACATCTCTTTCTGTCCTTGTTAGAGCCAGTTGTCCTTTGTCTTGAAGACTGTAGTGAACACCTTTGTATGAAATCTTCAGTTTTTTGGCAATTTCAAGCATTGTATAGCCTTCATTCCTCAAAACAATGATTAACTGATGAGTTTTTAGAGAAAGCTGTTTCTTTTTTGACATTTTTAACCTAATATTGACCTCAAGACATGCCAGTCTATTGCATACGGTGGCAACTCAAAAACAAACACAAAGACAATGTTAAGCTTCATTTAATGAACCAAATAGCTTTCAACTGTGTTTGATATAATGGCAAGTGATTTTCTAGTACCAATATAGCAATTTAGCATTGTTACTCAGGGATAAGGTGTTGGAGTGATGACTGCTGGAAATGGGGCCTGTATAGATTTTATAAAAAATGACTTTTTTCAAATAGTGATGGTGCTGTTTTTACTTCAGTAATGTCCTGACTATACTTTGGTTCAGTTAAATGCCATTTTAGTGAATTCTAATATATATATATATATATATATATATATATATATATATATATATATATATATACACACACACACACACACATTTGCGGCCAAAATTTTAAAATAATGTACAGATTTTGCATTTAAGGAATATATATATATATATATATATATATATATATATATACATACACACATACATACATACATATATATATATATATATATATATATATATATATATATATATATATATATATATATATATATATATATAAAATAATGCAGGTTTAATTCAAAGTATTTTAGATTCTTATAAAGCCTGTTTGATTTAGTTTTCTCCCAAATGTTTATTAATGCATTAACTATCAATCATATACTAACTAACATGTAGTTAAGGTGGCCGTTACTCATGCACACATAAATGTGACTCCAGTCATGGTAAATGGCTCTTCATTAGTTCTTGACAAGTCCATTCCTTAACTCATCATTAATTCATGCTGAAGTAAGTATTAATTCAGGTATTAATTTATGATTATTCATGTACGCTTATTATAATGTGTTACGCAAATCTCTTAAAGGAATAGTTCACTCAGAAATGACAATTCTCTCATAATTTACTTACCCTCATGCCATCCCAGATATGTATGACTTTCTTTCTTCTGCTGAACACAAATGTAGATTTTTAGAAGAATATCTCAACTCTGTAGGTCTATACAATGCAAGTGAATGGTGACCAAAACTTTGACGCTCCAAAAGCAAATAAAGGCAGCATAAAAGTAATCCATAAGACTCCAGTGGTTAAATCCATGTCTTCTGAAGAGATATGGTAAGTGTGGGTGAGAAACAGATTCATATTAAAGTATTTTTTTTTTTTACTATAAATCACCACTTTAACTTCTACATTCTTCTACTTTTGTTTTTAGCGATTCACATTATTTGTGCATATTGCCACCTACTGGGCAGGGAGGAGATTTTTTTTGTATAAAAAAGGACTTAAATATTAATATGTTTCTCACCCACACCTATCATATCGCTTCTGAAGATATGGACTTACCACTGAGGTCGTATGGATTACTTTTATGCTGCCTTTATATGCTTTTTGGACCTTCAAAGTGCGGGCCACCATTCACTTGCATTATATGGACCTACAGACTAAGATATTCTTCTAAAAATCTTAGTTTGTATTCAGCAGAAGAAAGAAAGTCATACACATCTGGGATGGCATGAGGATGTGTAAGTGATGAGAGAATTTCATTTTTGGGTGAATTATCCTAGTTTAGGAATTGCTACATCATCACCGACAAACCATCAATTTACATTACATAACATTCACATTTATGCATTTGGTAGACACTTTTATCCACTTATTACAGGGACAATCCCCTTTGAGCAACCTGGAGTTAAGTGCCTTGCTCAAGGACACAATGGTGGTGGCTGTTGGTTCGAACAAAGGTTCGAACTGGCAACCTTCTACTTACCATCAAGCAGTATTTACAATCAAAATAACTCAATGGAACTTTCAAGGTATTCTAAGTGATTTTAAATGTTTTAACATTACAACAACTGGCTCGTTAATAACTTTTTTGGGCCTTTGGAATAGTTGCATCACTAAGGGAGACAAGACATACTGACATTTCCATGGAGAGGTGGAACTTCTTGTTTATTCTATAAAATGCTTAGCTTGTGCTGCTGATAATGTTTATTCAGCTTGTTTATAACACCAAAACATTTTCTATCATGCAGTCTAAACTGGTGCAGTTTATTTAACTAGGGCAGCCAAGCGTACGTCAGAAGTTTAGGTTCATATTTGCTCAGTAGCTGATAGTGTGGAAGTACCTTTAAGTGGCATTGTGCTTGGCACTATCAGGCAAGAGAGAGTGGCCATGCATTCCATTTCAATAATTGTGTCAAGTGTTATCTAGCTCTTATGGCAACTTGCTAAACAATGATTAATCACTCGAATAGCCACCATTTTCAGACACATCAGTCATTTTAGCCCCTGTCCTGTCAAATATAGAAGTGTTCATATGCGCTTGCATGCAGAGACACTAAGAGATATACACTCAAAAACACAGAAACATACACAGATCGATAATACAAGGACAAAAGTACATGGCCACCTTTCTAATTAATGGGTTTAGCTAAAGAAGACAAATCTAAATGCTACAGAATACAATTAAATTCTAGAATGTGCTTCTATATTTGTACCCATGGTATTGAAATTAAATGTTAAAGAAGCAGATAAGGGTGTGGTGTTTGGGACCCCACTTACTTTTGGCTATATAGTGTATAAACACACACATAAAGGCATTAACAGTCTGTTTTTTTTTTTCTGTTTCTTCTTATTCTTATTCATTATCATTCATGTTTTATGCACACACACACACAAACACACTGCAAAACAAAACATCTTTTGCATTGCTAAATCAGAATTATTGGGGTCTGATTGATTGCATTACGTTTGATCCCTGCTGAGAAAATATGCACTGATCGCTGTCTATCAAGTCAAAGCAATCAAACCACGAAAATCATATTAAACTGTACTAATTTAAATGTCATTTCTGATTAAGAGTGATTAGATTACATTTAATCAAGAAAACACATTTGAATACACACTACCGGTCAAAAATTTTGAAACGCTTGACTGAAATGTTTCTCTTGATCTTAAAAATCTTTTGATCTGAAGGCGTATGCTTAAATGTTTTAAATTAATTTTGTAGACAAAAATATAATTGTGCCACCATATTAATTTATTTCATTATAAAACTAAAATTTAATTTTAAAAAAATTAAAAAAAAAGATTTTGAAATTGATGACTTGGACCAAATAATAAAGAAAAGCAGCCAATAAGTGCCCAACATAGATGGGAACTCCTTCAATACTGTTTAAAAAGCATCCCAGGGTGATACCTCAAGAAGTTGGTTGAGAAAATGTCAAGAGTACATGTCTGCAAATTCTAGGCAAAGGGTGGCCACTCTGAAGATGCTAAAATACAAAACAGTTTTGATTTATTTTGGATTTTGTTTAGTCACAACATAATTCCCATAGTTCCATTTATGTTATTCCATAGTTTTAATGACTTTACTATTATTCTAAAATGTGAAGAAAAAAAAAGAAAAATAGAAAAAAAAAAAAAAAAAAAAAAAATATATATATATATATATATATATATATATATATATATATATATATATATATATATATATATATGATCATATATATAATAATATATATAATAAAGAATGAGTAAGTCTTTCAAAACTTTTGACCGGTAGTGTAAGTAGATACATATTTGTTTACAATACATTTAAAAGTAATCTACTGAAGAATTAAGTTGAATTAGCGTCTGTACTTGTAGAAACTATCCAACACTTCACTTTGGCTTTTTATAAATGTGCATGAATCTGGTTTATTTTTCAAATCCAGTCTCTGTTTGTTCTAAAATGTATTTCATTATTTATTTATTTATTTCTGTTCAGACTACAAACACCAAACAAATTTGAACCAAACACACGCACGCCCGCACGCACGAACGCACAAACACACACACACACACACACACACACACACAAACTGATTTTTTCTGCTTGTATGAACTAAGTCTTTGTGGTCCTTTAGATTCAGTCGAACACAATATTTAAAACAAATAAGAGATGAGTCAACCAGAACCAGTGCATCAAAAAGCAATTAAAATAAATTATCGAACAGTCCAGGTTAAAACAGGAAAAGTAGTAACACTGGTAGTATTGTGGACATTCTCAAGAAGCGTCTGTTTGTGCCAAGTCTCTCTCTCTCTCTCTCTCTCTCTCTCTCTTCCAGTGCGTTGCAGCATGTCATCCGTTAGAAGAGTGAGTGTTTTGCGCTCAAAATTGCTCATCAAGGCCCTTGTTTAAAACTATTCTCATGTATGAGTGGGATATTGATTTATGCGTGGCGTCCTGCATCAGAACTCGGACTGAAGTGCTGAGGGAAAATCAGTATTCTGCAAAGACTCGATGGATTCGATCTGCACTTTTGGGAATGCACATTTTACTTTGAAATAAATGCTGAAGATTAAGATGGAACTGGTCCAGGTTTGAACCTAATGTCCCTGATAATGTCACAAAAATTATTCCAATTCTTACAGTGGCACTTAAATCACCACGTAGAAATAGTTAAAAAGGAATTACTGTATGGAAAGAAAAAAATAAGTGTAGGTTCTTGTGTGAATGAATGTAACATTAGATAGGTAATAATGCTTTTAGAGAAAAAGTTTCAGAGTTAATGTACTGGTGTACAGTACTATACATATTCAGCATTTTTCAAGAAATAAAGTGCTGGTTAGGAGTAAAATGTTGCAGAAAAAACGTCTTCACCTATGGAGCTTAAATAATGACTAAAGTATTTGAATCTGAATTTATTTGAATCTGTTCATTTGAATTGTATACGTGACATTTAACAAAATATGTATTTTTGTGCCAAATTTTATTCATTTGTAATTTTAAACAGAAGATTTTTTTTGTTTCGATTGGTGGAATTAACTGTGGAACCCGTGTTTCTAAATTTAGCACGGAACCTAGACCTTAGGCCTAGTTTGTTTATGATCTGAATTTCTGAGATCTGAATGTTAGAGATTTGGATTTAAATTTCTGGATTTCTTCTTAATCTAAATGATTTGAACCTGTAACTTTTAAATCGGAATATTTACATCTAATTCCGCCTAAAAAATTAATTAAAATAATAAATGTGTATATATATATATATATATATATATATATATATATATATATATATATATATATACACACACACACACACACACACACACACTGGCGAACAAAAGTTTTGAATAATGTACAGGTTTTGCAGTTTCGGAAGGAAATTGGTACTTTATTTCACCAAAGTGGCATTCAACAGATCACGAAGTATAGTCAGGACATTACTGATGTAAAAAACAGCATCAACACTATTTGAAAAAAGTCATTTTTGATCAAATCTAGACAGGCCCCATTTCCAGCAGCCAACACTCCAACACCTTATCCTTGAGTAATCATGCTAAATTGCTAATTTGGTACTAGAAAATCACTTGCCATTATATCAAACAGCTGAAATACATTTGGTTAGTTAAATGAAGCTTAACATTGTCTTTGTGTTTGTCCTTGAGTTGCCACAATATGCAAAAACTGACATGTCTTAAGGTCAATATTAGGTTAAAAATGGCAAAAAAAGAAACAGCTTTCTCTAGAAACTCGTCAGTCAATCATTGTTTTGAGGGATAAAGTCTATACAATCCTTGAAACTGAAGATTTCATACAAAGGTGTACACTACATTCTTCAAAGGCAAAGGACAACCAGCTCTAACAAGGACAGAAAGAGATGTGGTAGGCCAGATGTACAACTAAACAAGAGGATAAGTACATCAGAGTCTCTAGTTTGTGAAATAGATGCCTCACATGTCCTCAGCTGACAGCTTCATTGAATTCTACCCGCTCAACACCAGTTTCATGTACAACAGTAAAGAGAAGACTCAGGGGTGCAGGCCTTATGGGAAGAACTGCAAAGACTTGAAACAGAAAAACAAAAAGAAATGGTTAGAGTGGGCAAAGAACACAGACATTGGACAACAGATAATTGGAAAAGAGTGTTATGGATCTTAACCCCATTGAGCTTTTGTGGGATCAGCTAGACTGTAAAGTGCGTGAGAAGTGCCCGACAAGACAGCCACATCTATGGCAAGTGCTACAGGAAGCGTGGGGTGAAATGTCACCTGAGTATCTGGACAAACTGACAGCTGGAATGCCAAGGATCTGCAAAGATGACATTGCTGCACGTGAATGATTTTTGGATGAGAACTCTTTGAAGTAGTTTAAGAAGTTCTGAATTTTTTTTTCAAATTATAATAGTAATTTTTCACGTTATTAATGTCTATACATTGTGATCAGTTGAATGCCACTTTGGTGAATAAAAGTACCAATATATTTCCATAAAAGCAAAATCTGTACATTATTCCAAACTTTTGGCCGCCAGTGTGTGTGTGTGTGTGTGTGTGTGTATATATATATATATATATATATATATATATATATATATATATATATATATATATAATTACTGTATATTAATTATCGATATATGTTCTGATTTGCTGTGATTGTCACATCGCAAGTTTGCATTCAGTGTGCACAGATATTGCTTGATTCTGGATATTTGTTGCTTTAAGGACTTCATTCATTTTAATTTACTTTTTAGTTTAACAAAGTCTGTTTTAAGGCAAAAACAAACACAGAAAAACATGCATTTGTTAGAAGAACACAGATTTTTAGATTGTAGGTCAAATATTAGGCAAACCCCTTATGAGATGATTATATGTCTGCTCAGCATCCCAAGACGCCATTTCTGGAATAGACATTCAAACCTGGCTAGATATAATTAATCTAGTATGATGCATAATTTATTACAAATTCTGAGTCACACAACCACACATAGAGGCATTAGCTAATGATTTGGCTAGCTCATATGTTTTCATCCTTGGGTGCAGGTTTGGGCCTAGGGATTTAGAGTGGGTTCTGTTCTGATGAAAGCATTTATTTACTGTTGAAACTACTATAGCTGAAACATCAATCAAAATCACATTATTTTTATAACAACTTGCAAAACTTTTACAGTGCAAGTTTGGATCACGGAACCAAATCAATGACTAAAATGCATTTGACATACAGTGGCCGCAAAATGTATTTGGACATTTAAGCCACACTTAAAATGTATGAATTTATTAAAATATCAAAAAAAAAAAAAAATAAAATAAATAAATAAATAAATAAAACATATACAACTAAGTGGCATCTGCATACAAATGATGCAAAAATGTTTAAAAACATCATTTTATTGCAGAACTTTCTTCATTTTCTTTATCCAATTGGTATTTCTAAGTATATATATATATATATATATATATATATATATATATATACACACACACACACACACACACACACACTGGCATCCAAAAGTTTGGAATAATGTACAGATTTTGCTGTTTCGGAAGGAAATTGGTACTTTAATTCACCAAAGTGGCATTCAACTGATCACAAAGTATAGTCAGGACATTACTGATGTAAACAACAGCACCATCACTATTTGAAAAAAGTCATTTTTGATCAAATCTAGACAGGCCCCATTTCCAGCAGCCATCACTCCAACATCTTATCCTTGAGTAATCACGCTAAATTGATCATTTGGTACTAGAAAATCACTTGCCATTATATCACAGGTTTGTTAAATGAAGCTTAACATTGTCTTTGTGTTTGTTTTTGAGTTGCCACAGTATGCACTAGACTAGCATGTCTTAAGGTCAATATTAGGTCAGAAATGGCAAAAAGAAACAGCTTTCTCTAGAAACTCATCAGTCAATCATTGTTTTGAGGAATGAAGGCTTTGCTTGAAATTACCAAAAAAAAAAAAAAAAAAAAACTGAAGATTTCATACAAAGGTGTACACTACAGTCTTCAAAGACAAAGGACAACTGGCTCAAACAAGGACAGAAAGAGATGTGGAAGGTCAGATGTACAACTAAACAAGAGGATAAGTACATCAGAGTCCCTAGTTTGAGAAATAGATGCCTCACATGTGCTCAGCTGACAGCTTCATTGAATTCTACCCACTCAACAACAGTTTCATATACCACAGTAAAGAGAAGACTCAGGGGTGCAGGCCTTATGGGAATAATTGCAAAGAAAAAGCCACTTTTGAAGCAGAAAAACAAAAAGAAAAGGTTAGAGTGGGCAAAGAAACACAGACATTGGACAACAGATAATTGGAAAAGAGTGTTATGATCTTAACCCCATTGAGCTTTTGTGGGATCAGCTAGACTGTAAGGTGCGTGAGAAGTGCCCGATAAGATAGCCACATGTATGGCAAGTGCTACAGGAAGCGTGGGGTGAAATGTCACCTGAGTATCTGGACAAACTGATAGCTAGAATGCCAAGGATCTGCAAAGCTGTCATTGCTGCACATGGAGGATTTTTTGATGAGAACTCTTTGAAGTAGTTTTAAGAAGTTCTGAATTTATTTTAATTTTCCAATTTCTTTTCTTAAGAGCAAAATCTGTACATTATTCCAAACTTTTGGCCAGCATTGTATTTATATATACAGTTTAAGTCAGAACTTTATATACACTTAGGTTGAAGTCATTAAAACTCATTTTTAACCACTCCACAGATTTAATATTAGCAAACTATGGTTTTGGCAAGTTGTTTAGGACATCTACTTTGTGCATGACATGAGTAATTTTTCAACAATTGTTTACAGACAGATTTTTTTTTTTTTTTTTTACATTTAATTGACTATATCACAATTACAGTTAATAAATTATGCATTTCTCTTCACTGTACACACCAACATCGGACATTTTGCCTGCAAAATGGAGCTTGTACGTGCCCATACACCCAACAACACTTACCCCTTTAGCCACTAAAGGGCAGTGTATCACATTTCGGTCATCATAGACCGATCTTTGCTAAACAAAAAATATCAATCTACTCTTTCCGATTTTAATGTGAGATCAGTCTGTCAAAACACAGAGAATACAATTAAAAACAACATATTATTGAGCAAAATTTAATAATGTACAAATTACTAAGGGAATATTTTTTTTTCAGTGATGTAAATAATACATACAATCTAATAAACACTAAACAAACATCAACTAAATAATATCAACTAAACAAACAAGCAAATCAGTCAATCAATCAATCAATAAAAAGCTCTTTTAGCAAATAGTTGAACAGATCAAAAAGTCAAGACATTTTTATTTGTATAGTGCTTTTCACAACACACATAATTTCAAAGCAGCTTTACAGAAAATGATGCTTTAACAGAAACAGCTGTAAAATAGTGATGTCTTCGAGTCCTAATAATGTGGTTTAATACAAAACAAATACAAAATACATTAGAGCTAGAGTTAGGGTTAAATTGTGCCTTAAAATAATAATAATAATAAAAAAAAGTAAATTATATTAATATTAAGACCCCCAGTGAGCAAGTTCAAAGGGCATGTGGCAAGGAACACAAAACTCCATAAGATGTTGGTTTATGGAGAAAAATAACCTTGGGGGAAACCAGGCTCACTGTATGGGCCAGTTCCCATCTGGCTAAAAAGCAAACAAGTGTTAGGGGCCAATATTTAAACAAAATGATTTTGTATTCACTGTTAGATTAACATTCTGAATTAACTATGGAAGTGCACACAGATGTATTGTCCTTAGTTATATGGCTGATGAAGGCTGCAATTAATTTATTATCTGTATATTCCATTTTAAGAGTGTAGTCCATCATTTGACCAAGGTGATGCAGGCAGAGGTCAGTAAGATGCACTGCAGTTTGACTGCTTGTGACAGATACATTCTGGGTGAAGTCCATCTTAAGTCCAAGTTTCAGGCAGTGTCCAGTGAAGTAGCCCATGTCTGACGGTTGGTGCTGGCATCAGTTTATCCTCTGTGAAGTCCATCGTAGTAGACTGAAGTGATAGCTTGCTGGCACAGGCTGCAGTTAGTCATCATCACTCAGCAACACGTAGTAGTGGGAGTCGGATATCAGGCAGGATCAGAGCTTGATCTGGCAGGCTCTGGTAACCTCAGTATATGTATCCCAAGGTTAAGACATGGGGAAAAAAACGAATGCAGCATAACTATGAGTTGATGGATAAATTAGGTTTATGACTGGCTGAAAAGATGAGTCTTTAGTCTAGACTTAAACTGAGAGAGTGTGTCTGAGTCCCGAACCATGTTCGGAAGACTGTTCCATAGTTTAGGAGCCCAAAAGGAAAATGATCTACCTCCTTTTGTGGGTTTTGCTATTCTATGTATTATTAACAGGCCATAATTTTGCGATCATAGTGAACGTGATGGAATATAGTGTGATATAAGGTCATTTAAGTACTGTGGAGCTAGACCATTCAAAGCTTTGTTAGTAGTTAGAAGTATTTTAAAATGAATACGAAATTTAACAGGTAGCCAATGTAGCGACACTAACATTGGGCTGCATCTGAGCTGCAAAAAGGCAACATCTGCTACAGGATTCTAAAACAAAACTACAAAGTGGAAAGAATGTGTTTCCATAAAGAACTGTGTGCATCCTACCCGCAATGCTCTTTTCTTTAAGCACCTTAAGCCATTGGCTTCTTCCACCACAGTGTTCTAACAAGTGCTGCTAGGGATTGTTTCTACCTTCTGCTATCAGACAATATGACACCTCCTCCTCCTTTCCCCTTGCATGCTACTCCTCCAGGTGATACCCCAGCTGGGGGTATCAACATTATACATGAATGGATCTTTCTCAATTATACAGTAGAAACCTACAAATGCAGCCATATGTGTACATTATTTATCTTCATGTAATGTTGTACCCTGTATGTCTGCAGTGTATGTTTTGTACCTTTATTTGTCATTTGGGGTCAGTTATATAGCTCCATTTATCTTGTTAGCTAGTCAGAACAGACATTGTATTCTGTAGTCTATTGAAGCTGCATATTGTTTAGTATTCTCTACATGTTCATTGAGTGACCTCCAAAGCCACAGGAGATGTTGTTGTTTATTTGTGCGTCTCTGTAAATGTGTGAGTATGTTTGGGGATTTTTTGATTTTTTAAGCCAAGGACAAGAGCTAGAATGTGAAAGCAAGATGTACAAGCTGGCAGCTTGTAATATATATTAACATACAAATGGAAATGTGTGAACACAACTAAATTGTCTTTTAAGACAAATGTGCCAAATGACTGTTTTGAGTTGTCAACAACTACATCAATTCTTCAAGTACTTTTAATTACATTTTAAGACAAACGTGCCAATGATTATATTTTGAGTTGTCAAAAACTACACAAATTCCTTCAGTAATTTTAATTACATTTTAAGACAGATGTGCAAATTACTATATTTTGAGTCGTCAACAACTTTGCAAATTCTTCCAGTACTTTTTATTACATTTGAAGACAAAAGTGCCAATGAGTATATTTTGAGCTGTCAACAACTATGCAAACTCCTCCAGTAGCCTACTTGTAGCATGGCGATCCAGCAGATTTAAATAACACCGAACAATCTGATGGTTTGTAGAAGGAATAACAATTTTAATTGGTAAAATGTAGTAAATGAAGTAAAACCAATTATAATAGACACTGAACAAATGCAAAATAATAAAGAAATATTTTTTTGAATATTGAGTAAATAGGTCTTAAAGATATAATCCCTAAATTAAGTCTATAATATGTTTTCTCAACTAATAAACTAAGATAAAAACAACATAGACTAAGGCCTCAGAGATGTAGTCAATGCTTACAGCAAAAAGAGATTAAAAGAGCAGAAAAGATATTTGTCCACACCTATATAATAAAAGCGTGTGCGAGCTTGGTTTATCTCAATGTTTTTTGTTCTGACAGAGGAAAACAACACATTCAGCCTGGGTCTCGGTCAGAACATGTGAGCGAAGTGGAGTGGCATAGGTGGAGGGTGAACGAACTGCAGGGTAAGGAAAACTTCCAGATGAATAAATGGTTAATTATTGTTATTTACACAGATGCCAGTAGGCTACTCAAATTAACAATTAATTTAGCAACTCAATATTAGCTATAGTAAGCAAATATGCATGATTTATTTTATTGGCATAACAGTAAATTAAATAATAGGTAGTAAGCACTCTTTGCTGACACATCAAAATAAAAATATGGAACCGTTCGGACCTGTATGCACCGTAAAAATTGGTCCTGCAGCTGTATATTAAGCAGTTGAATTAAGAAAAATTCAGTGGAGAGAGTCTTCTTCACAAGCTCAAGGAAAGATGATGAATATATTTTCATGCTGGATCATTTCAAGTTTGATTGGATGCTTATTGATTTAAATGTGAATTGATGCAATTAAAAAGGAATGTTACAAATGCGGATACACTCGTTTCAGTGCTACCATTATCTAATAAATATCTATTTATGTAAGAATTGCACTACGTTATTTTATATTTGTTGTAAAATGCTAAATTCTTTCAGAAATTAAGACATTCTCCATGCACACAGTGTCTCAAGTGATTTACGTTTTAAGATGAATTTGGACACGGCCACTGATCTAGAGTCAGCTTTCCCTTCCCGATAGTAATTAAAGTTTTTATATGAGGTTGGGAAACTGATCCTAGACAGTTTACTGGTCCTGCTACGAGCAGTGTTTCCGATCAATACCTAATAAGTATTAATATGAACATCATGCCCATGGCCAGGGGAAGGCTAAACCTTGCCCAGCCTTATACACTCCACTCAATAATCTGCTCCATGCGTGTGCGCTCTGCTCAGGCGCTAATGGCCCAAGCGGACGCTATGCTCAAGTACCGCTCACGCTCAACGGTAAAAAAAAGTTAGCTCAAATCCCACTCCGACATGAAATTTCTCTGTAGTATACTTGTTTCCAGGCATGCACACATGCCAGAGCAACTGCCCCTTTGCCCACATGGGCTGAGGTGCCCCTCTGGGTGAAATATAGGCTATATGCCGACATTTATTCAATTACAAAATGCTTAGTAATGTACACATCTGAAATTATGTGATTGTATTGTGTTTTAGTATATAAAATCTCACTGTTTGTTTTGTAATTGTTTACAACGGCTGTTAGATAATCGGGTCTACCAGACCTTCGTTATAATTTGTAATCTGTCAAATATTTCTCTGTTAGCATATATGCCATTGAACATCTTCAAATAATGCCTTAACTTTTTTTAATTTATTTTTTTATTTCTAAATTACCTTTATTTACTTTAAAAAAGTCATCAAACATGCCTCTGTTTTTAACTTACTGATTTAATGCTATCAGACTTTAGGTCTGTAAATTAAAATGAGCAATTTCTCATCCTAATTTTGTGTTCAGCTGTAAGGGGTGTATTAGGTTATCCAGAAATGAGCAGTGAATGTTTTTTTTCTCCTTTTTAGTATTGTTGCTTGATTAATATTCCCTAAAATGTTATATGTACAAATTGTATGAAATCTAAAGGACTGTGGTTAATTATGTAATAATTAATATATTAGTAGATACCATGTGCCCCCTTTGTTTTTCCTTGATATTTTTAAAGCAGCATAAAGTGAATCTGGACTTTATATATGTCAAGCGATTATGTGTTGTGCATGTGCTCTTTATATGTAAAGCAGGGTTAAACCATGGATATAACAAATAAACATTTTTCGTCCTGCATAGAGATTTTGTCCAATATATATAGTAGATGAAATCATGTTTAATGATCCCAAAACAAATAAAAATTATTTAATTCACGAATTACCCTGCCTTTGTTTAAGAAACGTTTTTTTTTTTTTTTTTTTTTTTTAAATGTACAATCATTTATAGCGTTTTTATCTGCGCATGAATGCAGCAAGCTATCTCGGAAGATGTTATCCACAACCACTAATCTAGAGTCAGTTTTTTACGTTTCACTTATCGTTAAGGTGTGGATTTGGCTTTGGAAAACTGACCAGCAGTTTTGTGCCCCTTTATCCCGAAGCAGAAATCGATAGCAGATATCTTTACCAATCAAATGCTCAAATGTACAATGAAAGCATGAAAGCAGAATGCTGCACCTGTAAATTAGGACACACTGATCTGTAAGATCATACATGTTTATTAGTTTTGATGCAGGGATTTTGTGTGTGTGTTCGCCGGGATTCATGGAAATATGCTTTGCCAATGTACAGTATTATCAAGCTTACATATTCAATTGAGGATGCTCTAACATTCGCACCCCCACAGAACTAGGCTTGCATCTAGCTGGCAGCTTCACTGACATGACCGCAAAATAACAAGATACCTTATTATCTACTTATCTATTAATTTATAATAGAATAGTAGTGTAGCCTACTAGCTCACCTTTTGCTGCACTACCATCTTAGCATAGCACATCCTCATTCTCTCTGGCAATGTGACACATTCCAAAAGTAATATTTGCTAATTCTCATTATCTCTCCACTCCCTTTCGATTTCCTCGTTCTTAACTTTGATTTATACTTTGCATTTATGTAGGCTATAAGGTTTGCAACTTCACTAAAACAATGTTTGAACTCCCTCAGGCCTATTGCTTATTTTGCAGGTTCACAAACCAGCATATCACGAAGTGCATTCTGGGTTGAGCGAGTGGCACTGAGCAAGCGGAGTGGAATCTTCAAAAAGGCGCTCTCCGCTCAGGTGAAATTATCACCGCTCCGCTCAGTGCTTCGCTTCGCTCCGCTCACATGCTCTGGACTCGATGACACTAATTCTAATTATTAATTCTAATTCTAGCACTTAGGTAGGTATCATGAGTAACAAAACATAGGCTATGTCTGCATCAATCCGGATACATATGAAAACAGCATTTTCATTTACGAAACGCTCTCTGTCCACATTGCTGTTTTCAAGTGTTTTCCAAAAGTTGCCCATCCACAATGAAACGTATGAAAATGCTTAAATCCCCTTACTGCACATGCAAAAAATCGCCTTTGCATGTACAGTCTGAAACGCAATTGACCCCGTGTTCTGTCGCCGGACACCAATTCCGAGTAAACTTCCCGTCCCCTTTATAGTAATGCAATGTGAAGGTTGTATAAAGTAACATTTATCTTTACCAACACTATCAAAGTGAATATCAGGCACAACAGCTCCGCTACAACACAGGCTGCCATCTTGACTGTTTTGCTTGAATGGATCACATGACTGCGTCACATGACAACAAATACGTCATGGTTTTCAAATATCTCCATCTTCCCTGTCCACACTACAACGTGAAGACAGTGTTTTCAAATGTATCCACTTGGTAGAGCGTTTTCATAAAGCTCATTTTTCGCTGACAAAAACATCGTCTCAGTGTGGACGAAAGGCAAAAATATAGAGAAAAAGATGCGTTTTCAAACGAAAACGTATTAGTGTGGACGTTGCCCTAGTCACTGAACATTGAATAAAAAAAGAAATACATAATATTTGGATTACATTTTAAGACGAATATGCCAATGAATATATTTTGAGTTGTCAACAACTACGCAAACTCCTCCAGTGCTTTTTTATTGTATACTTAGACAAATGTGCCAATGACTATATTTTGAGTTGTCATCAACTATGCAAATTCCTCCAGTACTTTTAATTACATTTTAAGATAAACGTGCCAATGACTATATTTTGAGTCGTCATCAACTATGCAAATACCTCCAGTACTTTTAATTACATTTTAAGACAAATGTGCCAATGACTATATTTTGTGTTGTCAACAACTATGCAAATGTTTCCAGTACTTTTAATTACATTTTAAGACATATGTGCCAATGACTATATTTTGAGTCCTGACAAACAGCTGTTAGACACAATCATTGCCAGGTGATGATATTTACCAATCTCATCTCCTGATCTCACTCTCCATTCACAAACTGGCACTCAACCATGCCCCCACCACCACAGAGCCGAATGGTGTGTGGTTGATAAGACAGTTTAAAATCACAATATTAACATATTAAATTGTATTCAGGGAAGAAGCAATAACTATGAACTTACTTTTGCCATATGGATGAAAACAGTTTTGAATAATGACGCAGAGATCCCAACTCGAATCTTATGTAGGCTCGTGGAGTGAACTCAGAAGCATAAAGTGTGTCTTGCATTTTCTGGCATCTTGTTAACCAGCATCACTTGAATGTGCTGATTTACAGGCCTTTTACCAACGTGTAAATTTGCAGGCTATTAATATCACCAAAGCATATTATTACAGGGCGATTTATAGTAGATAAAACACTGTAATAATATGTAAAGACATTTCTTGTCGTGTGGCTACCTCTGGTGGACAAACAATAAAACAGCCTGTTTTATCTCCATATTTCTAATAGCTAAAAATTGCAGTTATATAAATAGCTATTTCTTGTTACGCTCTAGCCAAATTTATGCAATTTTGCATGTGGCCTCAGATTGTTTATACTGCCACCGTGTGGCCGAATGTCACAAAATTTTATATGCGGATTCGAGTTGACACCCTACTTGTGTTTAGCAATTTCCATAACTCTTGGCCATTCCCAATACGAGTTATAAGGTGCTGAAATGTTACTGGCCGGTAGTGGCCATTTTTGTTTATTTGTCTAATCTATTTTTTGTCAAAGAATAAGTTATCATTTGGACCAAAGAAGATGCATATTTAATATTCACAGTGTACCGAGTTTGGTTACATTTGGAGTTTGTGTTGAGTAGATATTGATCAATTACTCAAATCGCGTTAAACCGAAGGAATTGTATTGTTAATATCTTTGGAACAATTTCACGTATCAAAATTCTTTTGAGAAATCTTTGTCTTCGCGGGGTCTGTAGGTGATGTGTACCAAATAGCATGCTGATTAGACAAACGGTCTAGGAGGAGTTCAAAAAAGTAGGTTTTTCATATAATTCTAAATGGTGGAACAAAATTATAGACAGAAATGAAATCAGAGATATACATTTTTTTATTCTAGCCCTTATGGTTGCAAAGATATGAGTATACGTTAACCAAACCGGCTAATCAATATGTCTAAAAGCCATTTTTGGGTCAAATTTAATGGAAAACTATATGAGTGGTGCTCAGTGCATTGAGAGAGTGACCCCCCCCCCCCCCCCCCCCTCCCCCCCACCACACACACATCCTTAGTATGTTTGACTTTAAACCATCCAGTGTTCATTTTAACATAGTTTTAGTCCTTTGATGTAATGTTCTTTAAATGTAGTCGATATTTTGTCATGTCATATTAATTAATTTTAGTCAGTTTTACTCTGACTAACATTGCATATAATTTTAGTAAAAAAAAAAAAATAACACTTTTAATTGATAATGTGCAAAATGACAAAAAAAAAAAAAAAAAGAATTGTCAAACTGTAAAAGACCCAACTTTACTCAAATATTCAAACATTTATCAAATGTATTTATTAATTAATATTACATGTATCAAAACATGTTTCAACAATAATTTAGTTAACGAGACTATAACTGCCCATATCATAACATAAATTAGCCAGAAAAAAATACAATGCTTTCTGTCTCTCTTTAACATGGCTAACAGATACAGAAATTTTCATTCTGAAAAAAATTAATAAAATTATTTAGAAATAAATCATCTTGTTTTGCAACTCTTAAACTGTATAAGGTACGACCATAACACCTACATGCAGCACCTTTTCAAAATAAATAAATAAATAAATAAATAAATAAAAATCGGAGAGACTGCACAAATAGGTTTGAGAAGAATAAGCAGAACCGCTGTGAGTATCAAAGGCTTTTTACCAGCATGCCAATTTGCAAAGGACTGCTTTTACCTGTGGTTACTTTTAAAAGGTGAATATATATATATATATATATATATATATATATATATATATATATATATATATATATATATAGACAAATTACTGAAAATCAGACAGAACGTAGAAGCTCTGGTAATAATGACATTATCCCACCTGCCGTGTAAAATAATCCCATCCGAATAAATCTTAATATATACAGTAATTGTTTTTACTTAGATTACAGTTAACAGGCTTTCTTGACTCCTAACATTTTTTTAGCTGTAACCAAGAGATGTGACTGTAATAAATTGGATGTATAGAGATTGTACCTTGGGTTTTGTGGTGGTAAATAAACTACAACAAATTTGAATTGTGCAGTTTGGTCCTGGCAATGCTGAGCCAAGGGGGTCATGTCACTATTTGTTAAGATAGTCAGGGAATTTTGTGTGGATGGCTTTGTAGGTTTCACACCCCTCTCTCCCATGTGAAATTGCAGCTGTGTTGTCTCATCATCTCAGACTGGACCAATTTAGTTTGACAACACCTGTGCTAGTGCTAAGTATTTGTATTATTTATTTATTCTATTTTATTTTTTACTGGGAATGATCTTAACCCCTTTCAAACTAGAGAATGGCCACATACCATCTCTCTAACACAACATGTAAAAGTCTGTACCATAACCTGCTCTATAGTACAGCACATGTCTACCTTGAAACTCATATTTGGATTATTAAGTTTAGCTGTTTATGTAGCTACTGTATATTGTTTTGTCAGCAAATATGTGTATTTAACTAGTTTTTAAGAAAAGGCTGGATGCTTGGAACAGCACATAGTGAAAAGTCTAATAAGCCTAATTACATTGTGCAGAGAAATAAGCCAGAGCCTTTGTAAATGAGGGCAGCTAAATCAAAGGTTTAGGGTT
Organism: Myxocyprinus asiaticus; assembly: GCF_019703515.2. Classification (NCBI taxonomy): domain Eukaryota; kingdom Metazoa; phylum Chordata; class Actinopteri; order Cypriniformes; family Catostomidae; genus Myxocyprinus; species Myxocyprinus asiaticus. The sequence goes on from NC_059350.1 coordinate 7,556,616, forward strand.
GTTTAGGGTGTAGACTTGTAAACAGCTTATAATCATTGCTCACGAGAACATGTATCAGCAATATTACAGTAACTTTGCAGCGTTAATGTTTAAGCGGAACAAAATTAAAAAGTAGTAATTTCACTTGAACTTAATTAAAAAAAATATGTAATCAAAGTAGTTAAACGATAATAATCTCAAAAATAACTTGTTAAAACATAACCATAACATTTTACATTTTCACTTCTTTGCATCTAAACAAATTATCACATTTTACCAAATGTCCAATTGCTTTGTTATTGCCCAATTTAGGCCTGTCAAGATTATTAAATAATCGTCTGATTGTGATTATTTGATCTAACCTTGATTAAAATAGCTGTGATTATTTTTCACTTCAAATTCCTATCACATTTTAATATCTAAATAAGTGATTTTTAAGCAAAAATAGAAATGCCACAAATGGCAAGTTTTTGTGTCTTATTTTCCGGTGGTATTGCATTGTGTGAACACTCCAAATAAGCTCCACCCTTCTCACTGACTCGCACCCACACTCAGAGCAGCTCCTGAAGAGCATATTAAGATTATCCACTTCTGAAGCACTGTGATGCACATGTCGTCTGCTGAGGTTTTGCCCCAAACACCCGTGAAAATACAAGTGAGTTTTATAGTGAATGCAAATCACTCTGGTTTCACTTTAATTTAACCTTTGCGTAATAACAAATGTTCTTGGTCGTTGGGGATTCATACACGCAATGTTTATGACACACAGTAACACCGGGGAGGAGAAGACCGCTTACTCTGTTTCTGTGGAGATGATAGACTGAACTAACATTTTTTAAAATACACTCAGAATCTCAAAGTTCTTCTTTCATGCGGAGTATTTTTATGCTCATGGGTTTTATCGAAGTTCCTTAAAATAACGAGTGAAAGTGGAGAAATGTAAGACAGAATTATTTTAATATTGCATAATATACTATAATATAATATGATATAATGCAATACAATAAAATACAAAACAATATAATATAATATAATATAATATAATATAATATAATATAATATAATATAATATAATATAAGATAATATAAGATAATATAAGATAATATAATATAATAGCTATTCAGGTTGGCTGAGTTCCAAATATAACAGTGTACATTTAAAATGGACCAAGATTTTAAATATTTTGATTACATTTCTTCTTCCCTCAAGTTAAAAAAAAAAAAAAAAAAAAAAAAAAAAAGGATATATATATATATATATATATATTATACAGTATATATAACTGTATGCGATATGGCCCTACATCAGCACTGCTATGATTCGGCTATAGGTAATCACAGCAGTGCTGATTTAGGGCCATATAGCACGATTGCGAGTGTGATATTGCTTATATACAACAGGTCAATGAATTTGTGCATGGAACTACTCTCTTACGTGACAGATCAGAATCTGCCGTTGCTGGTTCAAACCAAATGATGCGTCCAAGCCTCTCAAAAACATCACTTCAGAACTACTAGTATCACAGCTTGGGCTTTTTCTAAGATGTTATTGGAGAAAAAAGGATGTGTGTGTGTGTGTGTGTGTGTGTGTGTGTGTGTGTGTGTGAGAGAGAGAGAGAGAGAGAGAGAGAGAGAGAGAGAGAGAGAGAGAGATGGAGTGTGTGCGATCACCTGTTGATGATGCTGTAGTCTGTTAGTTAGCTTTCTGAGGAAAATGTCATTTTGGTGAAATGCATCCTATTTTCTCAGCAGAAATTTCTCCCTACTTCACGGTAGCTGGTGCGCAAGAGGCATTCACGATAGAAACCACAATGTCCTCCGCCATTTTCTCCTCTCCAATGTGGAGAGTCCGGTAAGAGGTAAGCGACTTGAGTTCGTGTAATTAATCAGTCTGTTGTGTCTCTCAGCTGTGATGAGACAACGCTGAAGTTGTTAATTTAAAGCTGTTTAAAGCTATTTCCTAGCTTAGTAGTGTAGTAGTAATACGAGCGATCACGGAGTGCTGTTGAATATAAACACTGAGTGACGCTGATTCACTTCACGTCACCAACTGGCTCATATTACACACAAAAATGGTCTTTTGGCTCCACCTGCTGGCTAAAATATGTAATGTCACAAAATGTAATGTAAAGAGACAGATGGCTCTTAACACATCTGCATTGCTCTTACACTTTAGTTTAGAATGGCACGAACACAAGCGGAGTAATACACACAGTGAAGCATTAGAGTGCTGATGGTGTGAGACCATCAGTATTCATGGAACGCCTCTTTTCCAATCAGATTCAAGGACCGGAATAAACTGTTTTATATGTAAACTCAGCAAAAAAGAAACATCCCTTTTTCAGGACACTGTATTTTAAAGATAATTTTGTAAAAATCCACATAACTTTACAGATCTTTATTGTAAAGGATTTAAACAATGTTTTCCATGCTTGTTCAACGAACCATAAACAATTAATGAACATGCACCTGTGGAACGGTCATTAAGACACTAACAGCTTACAGACGGTAGGCAATTAAGGTCACAGTTATAAAAACTTAGGACACTAAAGAGACCTTTCTACTGACTCTGAAAAACACCAAAAGAAAGATGCCCAGGGTCCATGCTCATCTGCGTGAATGTGCGTTAGGCATGCTGCATGGAGGCATGAGGACTGCAGATGTGGCCAGGGCAATAAATTGCAGTGTCCACACTGTGAGAAGCCTAAGACAGTGCTACAGAGAGACAGGAAGGACAGCTGATCATCCACGCAGTGGCAGATCACGTGTAACAACCCCTGTACAGGATCGATATATCCGAATATCACACCTGCGGGACAGGTACAGGATGGCAACAACAACTGCCTGAGTTACACCAGGAACACACAATTCCTCCATCAGTGCTCAGACTGTCCGCAATAGGTTGAGAGAGGCTGGACTGAGGGCTTGTAGGCCTGTTGTAAGGCAGGTCCTTACCAGACATCACCGGCAACAATGTCACCTATGGGCACAAACCCACCTTCGCTGGACTAGACAGGACTGGCAAAATGTGCTCTTCACTGACGAGTCGCAGTTTTGTCTCACCAGGGTTATGGTCGGACTTGCGTTAATCATCGAAGGAATGAGCGTTACACCAAGGCCTGTACTCTGGAGCAGGAACGATTTGGAGGTGGAGGGTCCATCATGGTCTGGGGCGGTGTGTCACAGCATCATTGGACTGAGCTTGTTGTCATTGCAGGCAATCTTAATGCTGTGCGTAATGTAAAATATTTTTATAAAGTTACAACATGCGTTACAGGGAAGACATCCTCCTTCCTCATGTGGTACCCTTCCTGCAGGCTTATTCTGACATGACCCTCCAGCATGACAATGCCACCAGCCATACTGCTCATTCTGTGCGTGATTTCCTGCAAGACAGGAATGTCAGTGTTCTGCCATGGCCAGCGAAGAGCCTGGATCTCAATCCCATTGAGCACGTCTGAGACCTGTTTGATCGGAGGGTGAGGGCTAAGGCCAGGGCCATTCCCCCCAGAAATGTCCAGGAACTTGCAAGTGCCTTGATGGAAGAGTGGGGTAACATCTCACAGCCACGCCCCCCCCCCGATCCCTTTCTTCCCGGAAGTGCACGACGAGCTGATGAGGTCTTGGAGGGCACCTTTTTCTGCCCGAAACTGAACTCCCATCTTGTCTGCTCTAACTACCCTCAATGGCGGGGCGGCCCACAGGTATCTGGAGGTCCCTCAGATGGATAAGGCATTTGCAGTGCACCTGTGCCTGCAAAGCGCAGCCACCTGATGGGATTGCCCGGCACTCCCTTCCAAGGCCTGTAGGACAATGTCGTCTCTGATGGCCAAAGCCTACTGTGCCGCTGGTCAGGCCACCTCTGCCCTGCATGACATGGCCATCCTGCAAGTACACCAGGCCAAGGCACTAAAGAAACTGCACGTGGGTAGTCCTGATCCCGATGTGATGCAGGAGCTGCGCTCGGCAACCGACCTTGCCCTCCGGGTGACGAAGGTCACGGCACGAGCACTTGGGCAGGCGATGTCCACCCTTGTGGCCCAAGAACGCCACCTGTGGCTGAATCTGGTCAAGATGAGGGACACGGACAAGGTTCGCTCCCAGATCGGGCTATTCAGTGACACCGTCGAGGACTTCGCCCAGCAGTTATCAGCGGTGAGGAAGCAGACGAAGGCTGTACAACACATCTTGCCCCGGTGTGGCTCAAGATCCCGTATCCCATCTGCTCGCCGAGGGTGTCCCCCTGCGGCGGCAAAAGCCCAGGCGGCTCCGCTTCAGCCCGAGCCCAGTTCTCAGCCCCAGTGTAGAGCCCCCCGCAGGAAGCTGACGCCCCCCACTTCACGGGCCGGCACAAGGACTCGGAAGGCTCCTAAACGCCCCTGAGATGGATGACCCAGGGAGCGAGATGTCTGTGTGTTCTGTCAGGTATGAACAGGTAAGTTCGGGAATACAGACAGCTGGCTGGGTGTATCGCTTGCGTATAGCGCCTTTTGCCTCCAAAGAGGCAAAGATGTGCGCTTCTTTTCCCATGTGAGTTCACAAACCCGTGAACCCTGGATGTCCTTCCTCCCTAGCCCTGTGGCTCATGAATTCAGCGGAGGAATTCACAGCCGGAACCAGTACGTGTGCTAATATGCCCTTACTGAGGTAGGTGCTCCACAGGTGCCAGTTACTCCGGTAACCCCTGTGACGTATTTTCTGCAGTATGGTCTGCAGTATGGTCTCCCTGTCGGCAGACCTGCGTCTCCCTTCGACAGAGCCCTCTCTGTCCCAGTCGCCGTGTTTGTAGAGCTCCTCCCCTTTCAGGCAGGACCTACCACCGTGCCTCTTCCATGTGCGGCTCTGAGCCCAAGAAGTATGACAATTTTTGTGACAATTAATCATCATAATCGTGAAAGCCCTAAACAAACAATAAATCGGCATAATTAAAATTATTTGTTTGACAGTTAATCTTCAGGCAAATTTCATAATCATGACAGCACTAGTCCCATTGCTTTATATCAAACATGTGCTTAACAAATTTGGAAAAAAAAGAAAGAAAATATGCTGTTTGTATACAGTAAGTAGCTATTTAATCTCTGGGTTTCAAGATTTTGTAGAAGCAATTTTTGCTGCTTAAATGTATATATATATTTTAGGGTAAGCATGTTTTGCTATGTTTGAATACCATGGATAAAATGTCCCTTCCACCTGACAGATATCACTCGAACAGGTGTCCTATGAAACCACACCTTGTCTCTGTGACTTCCCTAGGCTCTGTAAAATGCACAAAATAAATAAATAAATAAATAGTCATGGGACCAGCCAGCCTTATTTTTATTTTTTTTTATTTTTTTTGCCAATCATAAATCTAGCCAAACAGAAATGCTCTCTGTTTGTCAGTAATCTTGCACATTCAGGATTGCTGACATTGGGTTGGCTAACATGTCTTTTGAGGGTGGGGCTTTTAAGAGAGGGCTGGTTGAAGATAGCAAAATGGTGGAAGGTAGCAAAGAGCTAATTTCATTATGATTTTGCACCACTATTTTCATATGGCACCACAGATTTTCAATTTGATTGATATTGGGGCAGCTTTTTATTTTTGAACCACAGTGCTGTTGTGTTGTCCTTGTGTTTGTGTAGCGGTAGCCAGCTGATACATGATAGCTGTGCAGTGTGTAAACCTCACTCTCCTGGCCCTAAGAGACGCACTAGTGACTGAGGCTTGAGGTTATGGCTATATATTTCCTTGCTAGCACGTCTGACTCCCAAGCCAGGAATCGCCGGTTCGAATCCCGTTTGAGGCGGGTCGAGTAGGACTGGTGACACTAGTGCCATGACCCAGATGGGAGTAAGGTTTACGGGGTTGAGTGTAAATGTAGCAAGATGGTAGCTGTGCAGTGTGTAAACTTCACTCTCCTGGCCTTAAGAGACGCACTAGCGACTGAGGCTAGAGGCAATGGCTTTACAGCATCTTTGCTAGCTCGTCTCGACTCCCATGATGGGAATTGCTGGTTTGAATGCTGCTTGGGGCGGGTCGAGTAGGACCGGTGACACTAATGCTGTGATCCGGATGGGGGTGAGGTTTAGGGGGGTGGTGAGTGTAATGGTAGCCAGCTGGTACATGATAGCTGTGCAGTGTGTAAACCTCACTCTCCTGGCCTTAAGAGATGCACTAGCGACAGAGGCTAGAGGCAAAAGCTTTATAGCCTCCTTGCTTGCTGCATCCGAATTTTGGCTGAAAAGCTCTATCTTGTTCTCATCTAACTCATTTCAAGTCTCATGTAAACAGTAAAAAAGCTGTTTTCTGATAGTATATTGCTGTGCATGTAAACACTTATTGTTTTAACAGAATATCTTAACTTAAATGTTCTCTACCAAGTTCATGAGAGACCTGTTAAAGGGTTAATAAAGCTATTAACACATTTTTCCCACACTGTAACTAAGTTCTGAGACAATCGATGAACTTTCGCCTCATAATGATCAACACTCTTTCAAAAGGCTTTGAGGTTCATATAGGTATGAATTTTCTGTTGGAGCATAAATAGATTGTACGTTTATATGAGTCTACTTTTTTTGCTCCAGGCATGAATTATCTTTTTCTCTTTCCCGTCTCTGATTTTCCTTGAGGAATTTGACTGACCTAGTTAGCATACTCCCGTGCACCTTAAGAATGTTATAAAGAATATTTACAGTGCTGTATTTAGATACAGCACGACATGATTAAGTAATGAGGATTTGAATTATTAGTGTTTCAAGGAGGAAGTCTGATGCATCATTTAATGATTTTTACACTGAGATGAAAAGCAGCAAGATGTGAGGAATTGTGCATTTTAAAGTTTTTTATAGGTTGATTTTTCTAGTAGTTTATAACATGGGTAAATCAATAAGGGTTCTGATGCAGATCTGCAAGGAGTTTTTGATTTGATGATGGTGTCTCCTTAATGCATAAAAAAAGAGAATCCAACCTCAAATTATCTCAATTTGGTCTCACTCATTTCTGTATTCTGCTCATCCCTCCACAAATTCAATGCATTTTATAGCAATCTGTCTAACACAACTATGCATTCATCTATAGTAAATTGTGTACAGTGTGATCATATTTCTGAAAAAGTATACCAGGGTTGTTTACTATGTATCTGCCACAGCATATGGAGAATATAAAGTAACCATATGGTCTTTGTTTGTTTTTAAAGGTGATCCTCATGCTGACCAAACTGTATGACTTCAACCTTGGCAGTGTCACCGAGAGCTCCTTATGGAGGTAAGAATACAGATAATATTTTAATGGCTCACTTTTATATTTACAGCACATTACTGGAAAATATATGGTGTCTTACATTACTTGTTATAGAATTTTATTTTAAAGGAATGTTCCAGGTTCAATACAATTTAAGCTTTATCAGTAGCATTTGTGGCATAATGTTTATTACCACAACTTGTTCCTTCTTTATATGAAAAACAAAAACAAAATTGCAGTTACAGTAAGTACACTTATAATTAAATTAAATAAGGCGAATCCAAAAGCATAAAAAAATACAAACTGTTTCAAAAGTATAGCCACAAGACAAACATTATTCATGTTAACATGATTTTAGTGTAATAAAATCTGTTCTAAATGATTTTAGTGTGATGGAATCAATTACAAGGTTTACGGTTACATCGTCATGACAATGAAGTTATTGGATATTGGATAGAACTTAACACAGTTAAGATTAGTAAGTGTGTTTATGTCTTGTGGCAATACTTTTGAAACAGTGTGTTTTTTAATGTTTATGGACTGGCTCCATTCACTTCCAATGTAACTGTATTTGCACCAACCGTGATTTTTGCTATTTTTTATATAAGCGGGGAACAATTTGAAATTATATTGTGTGGTAATCAACATTATGCAACAAATTCTAGACTGAGCTTAATTTTTATTAAACCTGAAACAGTCCTTTAAAAGATATAAATGATTTCACTATTAAGAGGTACACACTGTTTAAAGAATGTGAAGCAATTATGCAATGTCTCTGTGGGAGCTCCACAAACCACACAATGAAGCAGTGCAATTAATTTTGACAATTTTACCAAAAGCAACTGTGATGAGGAGGAGGGTGTGACTGGGCCGTGAGGATAAACGCCCTGCGCTGAGTTGCCTAATCAGCGGGAAGGAGATAAGGGAAGAGCCGGGGATGCCAGAGAGAAAGACGCATGCAACAGTGTAACAGTTCGGGAAAGGAGGATGCGGGAACCGAATTAACAATGAACAAAACTTTAATTAGACAGAACATCAAACTGAAAACACAGCAACATAAACACACACACAGAGCAGCCACGTGTGTCTTTCTCTCCCTCTCTCTGGCGTCCCTGACTCTTCCCTTATCTCCCTCCCACTGATTAGGCAACTCAGCGCAGGGCATGCATCCTCATGGCCTGGCCACGCCCTGCTCCTCGTCACACACCTCCACCGCCCGATTCAGGCTGGCGCGCCATCCGGACTGACTTGATCCCTCCCATCTCTGGAGGGGAGACGCTGCCCTTCCGGCCGTTCTGCCACCTGATGGTCCTCCCCGCCTCCTGAGGATCTGAGAGAGAGATGAGAGGAGGGAGGGGGAGAGAGAAAGAGTGAGCTGGAGAGACAAAGAGAGAGAGAGGAGAGAGAGAGAAAAGAAAACGCTCTTCTTCGGCTCCCACATAACGCCGCCCACCCGGTCCTCCACCGCTTCACCGCCCCCTGGCAGAAGGCAGCGGTTCCTCCATTCGCTGGTGAACAGCAATGGCTCTTTCGCTTCCTCTTTCGTATGGCAGCAGCGAGTTCTCCTGGACAGCGTGCTCTTCCTCCTTTCCTGGGTTTCGGCACCAGTGTAACAGTTCGGGAAAGGAGGATGCGGGAACCGAATTAACAATGAACAAAACTTTAATTAGACAGAACATCAAACTGAAAACACAGCAACATAAACACACACACAGAGCGGCCGCGTGTGTCTTTCTCTCCCTCTCTCTGGCGTCCCTGACTCTTCCCTTATCTCCCTCCCGCTGATTAGGCAACTCAGCGCAGGGCATGCATCCTCATGGCCCGGCCACGCCCTGCTCCTCATCACACACCTCCACCTCCCGATTCAGGCCGGCGCGCCATCCAGACTGACTTGATCCCCCCATCTCTGGAGGGGAGACGCTGCCCTTCCGGCCGTTCTGCCACCTGATGGTCCTCCCCGCCTCCTGAGGATCTGAGAGAGAGATGAGGGGAGGGAGGGGAGAGAGAGAAAGAGTGAGCTGGAGAGACAGAGAGAGAGAGAGGAGAGAGAGAGAAAAGAAAACGCTCTTCTTCGGCTCCCACATAACGCCACCCACCCGGTACTCCACCGCTTCACCGCCCCCTGGCAGAAGGCAGCGGTTCCTCCATTCCCTGGCGGACGGCAATGGCTCTTTCGCTTCCTCTTTTGTATGGCAGCAGCGAGTTCTCCTAGACAGCGTGCTCTTCCTCCTTTCCTGGGTTTCGGCACCAGTGTAACCGTTCGGGAAAGGAGGATGCGGGAACTGAATTAACAATCAACAAAACTTTAATTAGACAAAACATCAAACTGAAAACACAGCAACATAAACACACACACACACAGAGCAGCCGCGTGTGTCTCCCTCTCTGGCGTCCCTGGCTCCTCCTTTTATCTCTTTCCCTCTGATTGGGCAACTTAGTGCCGGGCGTGAATCCTCTCGGCCCGGCCACGCCCACCTCCTCGTCACAGCAACTTACAGTACAGTGTATTCAAGGTAAATTTTATCAGTATGTGTGTTCCCTGGGAATTGAACCCATGATCTGCATTGCTAGCATTTTCCTCTACCTGTTGAGCTACAGGAATCAAAAAACAAACAAGGCCTCTCTTTTACTTAAAACAATTTAACATACTCCTCTTCAGTATCAATTTAAAGGTTATCACTGGCTCTTTGCAACTACAATTGTATAAGCAGCATGACAGTACAGACGCATCCTGTTCTGTGACTTAAAAGAACTCGGTATTATTAGTCAGATGAAGCCACATTAGTTAATTAATGGTGTGACTAATTGATTGTCTTTATACACGCTTTAGATATACAGCACACAGCTCATTGCTCTGCATGAGCATTAGAAATGCTTGACAAAAGTTTGTTTTTCCATTTTCAGACGGAAAAAAAGGTTACAGCATTTTTTTAAGCTAAAACAAAAGGCAAAAGAGAAACAAAAGAATGATAAAAACAATATTATAAATATAGTCGCAAGATTCAATTATGAGGGTCCAAGCATATGCAAAGAGAACATGACTAAAATAGCCAAATTTGAAAATGAAGATCCTGTGGATACATTTGTTTTGGTTTCAGATTTCAACTTCTTTGATCACAGTTGCACAGTTAGGATTTTGTTTAAGTTATAGTGCTGCTCAGCATTAGAAATTGATTACATTTACCATATGACCTAAGAATGCGTTCTGGTCCATGTGCACCAAGTTTTGTGAAGTTTGGACATTCAAGATACAGGCCAATCAGTCATTATGGGCCACACCCAAAACTTTTTGCCATACATCTTTTTAATGACTTAATGAATCAGAATATTGTTATTAACTTTTTGTCAGGAGCATCTCTAGATGATACATACCAAATTTCATGCGACTCAGACAAACTGCCTCGGATGAATTTGAAAAAGGTTTTTCAAAAACAATCTAAGTGGTAGAAAATCAAACTGATTTGGGGGCACTGAAGGATTCAGAGGAAACAAAATGACCACTTCGACAATCCTTGTGGTTTAGAGCACACAGATAAAACTCTGTAAAGAACTTGTCAGTTCTGGGAGCGTTATGTGTGTGCGTTCCTCCATCCTTATGACTTTGCTGTGCAGATCTATAAAATATTTTTAAAAGTGTCAATAAACCTTCTCTTCAGTACATTTTATGTTTGTATTTGATTATTTGTTTTGCAAACTCTATGCAGGCTTCGGCTTTTCATGACACCTGTATTTCATGATTTCATACTATTTGAGCTTCAGTTGTAATGAAGTTTCCAAGTAAAAAGTCTGCACAACTTTACTTTTGTTAAATGTTACGTCAATGTATGTGTAACCGGTCCTGCTCAGAGCGGGATTCGAACTGTGCCTTCGGCATGGGAGGCGGGCAAGAGGCCTAGAGGAGGCTAAAGGCTACAGCCTCTAGCATCAGCCGCTAGTGCGCCTTTTGAGGCCAGGGGAGTGAGGTTTACACACTGTACAGCTATCTACCAGCTGGCTACCGTACACTCACCCCCATAAACCTCACTCCCATCTGGGTCACAGCACCACTGCAATTGTTCCTGCTCGACCCACTCCAAGCAGGATTCGAACCGGGTCTCCAGCATGGGAGGCAAGCGTGCTAACGAGGAGGCTAAAGGCTACAGCCCCTAGCGTCAGTCGCTAGTGCAACTCTTGAGGCCAGGGGAGTGTGGTTTACATACTGTACAACTACCTGCCAGCTGGCTACCGTTACATATGCATTATTTTATTCGTCCAGAAATGATAACATTACTTACAAGGTTAACATTACCAGGCGTACACACATCACAACAAAAGGACAGGCATTGCCTGCACTGCAATATTTAAGAGACGTTCTCAATGCTTCCCCTAATTTCACAGACCAAGGGATAACCAGACAGCCGGACGTTGCTTGAACAAGAAGCGTACACCATTTCCTTAAGCAGCTCTGCATCTTACTTTAACTTGACACGTTGCAGTGGTACCGTTGAAGCTGACGCATTGCTTCATAGAGTTCACTGATTTGGGCAATGCTAAACTGAACACTAAGCCCTGAAAACACAGTGAGTGGTGTCACAATGGTCAAAGACGTCTATCTAGCGCATGTTAAAGTAGGCCAACAAATTAAAAAAAGCACAATATAAATAGCAGCATCTATATTACCGGTGGTGAGTGTCGTCAAACAACCAGAAATAACCCCCGTTGTCACACTTGACAACGAAAGCCATATGAAACATATGTAACCTGATGTATATTGATTTAATTGATGGATTTCATGTGTTTGTAGACTCTCTAACATTATATATGTTTCTTTCCTTGATTAAGATTTGCAAAACATTCTTGATAGAGTATTATACAACTATAAATCAACAGATGAAGTACCACAGTTGACAACTGTCACCTTGTAAAGATTTCATGCTCACTGATAGTGGAACCTGGTGGCCGAGGTTGGTACCGCATGCTTTTTGTCGGCTAGCAAGCAAAAAAAAAAAAAAAAAAAAAAAAAAAAAAATATATATATATATATATATATATATATATATATATATATATATATATATATATATATATATATATATTTTTTTTTTTTTTTTTTTTGAGAAAAAATATGTAAAGAGAATTTTTTTGGAGATAGCTTTTTTTTTGAGAGAGAGAGAGAGAGAGAGAGAGAGAGAGAGATCAGACAGAAAAAAATGTAGAAAGAAAAAATGTGAAAGAAAAAAAATTGACAGAAAAAAAAAAACGGGTAGAGTACCGTAAATAATGACAAGTTTTGGTTGAACTATTCTACGCTACAAGGATAAACTGCAGCAACTATACCAACACTAAAACTGAGAAAATGGCTTCAAAGTTACTTGGTTTGAGTATGGATTTTCTAGTCTTTGCAAGTTTTACACTCCGTTTTCTGAGCATTGTTGAGCCAACCCCTCTTTAACAGGACAGATCAAGAGGCCCAGTTTTGGTCACTTTGAGAAAATGTGTAGTTAATGCATTTTGCCTTTGCACTGTAGTATTCATTTAACTTCCACAAATTTCAAACATATTGTAAAACTGGCCTCAGATCAGCAGATTTGACAATGTCTACCAGCAACAGATTGGAGTGGTGATGTTCAACAGACTGAGTGGCCTTTTTGCTTGGAAAGACAGTCGCCATCGGAAATGCAGTAGCCAAACACTATGTACTGAAGCAAGACAGGGAAAGTTCCAGCTGAGCTCCTCTCTATTATTCTCATAATAATAATAATAATAATAATAATAATAAATGTTGAATGTTCAAAAATCTACTGTCTTATTCTCAGACAATGCTTGCTGTTGACCCAGTGTCTCGGTAATGAAGTAAGTGACCCTACATAAAAATATTCTGGTAACAAAAGGGTGATTAATCAAATGGCAATATGGAGTGTAGTTACCTACCCAATCATTTTAGATGAGCCAGGAGATGGTAATTGGATTTCTCTGTGTGTCCTTTGTTTGTGTATGTGTGTGTGTGCTCTGCAGTTAATCATGAAAGAGTTCCCCTATCTCATAAAGAAAAAAATGGAAATTTTTCCATTTAGGCTAAGATTTATGTCAAAACAATGGTAAGGTTACAATCAACTATATAAGTGATTGATTGATTTATTGATTTATCTCTGCATTTATATAAAGAGGGGACCATGCCTATTTCTCACACATCTTTATAAAGCCACTTTTTTTTTTAGGCTAATACCGTAAGGACTTATAGTGGGCCATGATGTCACTCAACATGGGGTAAGTTGTCATAATGGGAACCCATTTAAATAGCCCATTATATATACTGCTTAGTGGCTTTTCAGCAAAATATAAACAGTAAAAAAAATTATAAAGCACAAGATGATTCATGAAACAGCAAAGCATGTAAATGGAAACATACAAAAATATCAAAACATTGTTTTGTCCAACAGATTTTGTAATTAATCACATACATTAAAAAAATTAAACTTGTGACAGTGTGCCCCGACCAGACTTTTATGAAAAATACAGTTGGCCAACCTATTAATTGCTTACTTATAGTTGTTTCTGCTTAAAAGGCTGGGATAGGATAAAGTATTTTAATACAGAAAAAGTCACATACTTTAGCTTTAACATGGTGTTATCTTACCACACTAACACTACAGTAGAGATAAATTGTTTACAAGAATACGTTTATCATAGAACACCAACAGGAAGACATTTTCATGACGTGGAAAACCACATCTCCATGTAAGTAACATTAATGGTATTATTATAACTACAGAGCAGTGCATAGAAAAATATGGATAACAGGGCTGGCTGTGAGTAATTACCAAACTAAACATTTTAATAACGATAAACAAATTTTAACATCTTATTTATTTTATATTACCAAAGTAAAGTCGATGGTCGCTGGATTTAGATTCCATTTCAAAACCAAACAAACAGAACATCAATGTTTTAAAATGGTAAAACATTTAAAATTGAGTTCCACAACCATATTAAGTATTACAGAGCATTTTAATCATGTAAAATATAGATAACTGAGCTGGCTGCAAGACAAGTAAATATCAAATTGAACATATTAACAATAATAAACATTTCCCATCTTATTTATTTCAGATTACCAAAGTAAACAAGTCAACAGTCGTTCACCTGGCAAAACCAACTGAAAAACTGCTCCAAGGTCAATGTTGTCTGTCAGTTCCATGTGGATGTGCAGAAACATCAGGTGGTCGAGGCGCTTTTCCAGCCTGATCTTATGAATGTTTGGTAACATTTTTGCCAACCAAAATTATGTGCTTCTTTACACATTTTTCTGCAGTTTCCCAGTGAAATGTCCAGTGGGGGGCACTAAAAGTGAGTGAAATGGTGTCGTAATCAGACAAGATTTTTAAAGTGAATATTAGATGGATGTTTTAATACTTTAGCCTAAACCTAACCTATACTGTTTGTAAAGATAAAGAAGAGGTAATCAAAGCATCCTTACCCTTAACCAACACCTAAACCTAACTGATAATGTCCTAACCGATAGTGTTTTAATAGCAAATTTGACATGAAAACTTCAATGGCACTTTCGCTGCACTTTCACTTTCTTTTTCGAGCGTCCTTGGCTGGGCTTGACGCTCGGTGTCTGAGTCCAAGGTCTCCAAGTCCAAAGTCCATCACTCTATCAAGTAAGCTACTGCGCTAGCTAATCATGTTGGAATACATGTGTAATGGTGGGTCTGTAATACAAGGGTTTAAAAGTATTGTTTTTCAAATGATGCGTTAGAGTAAAAGTTTTTTGATATAATAACATAGCAGTGTGTGTAATACAGGAAAAATAAGTGTTTATAAAGTCATAAAAAGCCATAGTATCCATGATTTGTGTGAAAGTGAATAAAACGCACAGTTGTTGTAGCGCCTCTAGTGGTAATTTCACCAGGAAACTGCAGCAAATCATAGAAAGCGGGACGTAAAACTCAGTTCGCAAAAATGTAGTTATAGTAACACTCATTGTATGAGACTAGGTTGCGCTTGTCAGTCGTTGTGGAGTGCTGGAGCATCTTGATGTGGTGAAGACATGAAAAGCTCCTTTCAGTTGTCACATTTGACAAGGGGACTGTAAGATAGAAAAAACACAGATTTGTTCACAAGCGGAAAATCACCACTTTACAAGTGTGAAAGATTAAATGAGGGGCAAATTCATGGTTCTGACCTTAGAAGAATGTTCCTCTAGCTATCACTCTGGCCATGTATAGAATAATCTGAAGAACCTTTTAAGAACACATGCTGTTTTTGTCCCAAAAGGCTGAGCTCTTGTGCAGAGTACTTTGGTAATTTGTCATACTTTTAAATGTGAACAGGGCTTTGATATAAGAACTGCTTTTAAATGTAATTTTGAGACTGAATGAAGATTTGATTAATGCACATAAACACAATATATGTGGCCTGTGTATTTATGTCTAAATAATTTTCATTCTGTGCCAGTGAGTGAATAAGATGAAATAACAAGAGTACTTTTAATTTTTTCATTGTTTGAAAAAAAAAAAAAAAAAAAAAAAAATATCACAGACAGAATAATATTACATATATTCTTACTTATAAAGCTCTCAAATGACTTTGGGCTACATGGGGAGAGAGAAAGGTTTCAGCAAAGAGGCCCTGTAGTGAAATCATAAATGTAATGTCCATTACAATGAACAGGATGAGAATCTAATCATTCAGTTAAGCAACATGGGCTGCCATTGAGCAATTAATACTCATCTCTACCTGAAATACAAGTTTCTTCTAATTTCACTGGTTTGAGCACAATCGTATTAATTATAAATTGAATGATAAATTATGGAAGACTATGAGGTGTTGATCAATAAATGGATGACGTTCACATGTTCACATTTGTTGGTGACCTTTGATATGATGTGAAGTGATATGTTGGTCAATCATGTCCATTCTTCTTGCTTTAGTGGGTACATGTCATGCAGAAAATGACTGTCCTTGCTCTTTTGAAATAAAAATTAGATCTACTGTATTTGGACTAATTTAGCTAATGTACACAATGCAAACTCCCTCCCCAGTCCACCCAGGCCATATATTGAAGCTAAGCTTCAAGAATGGGACAATTCGAACTACACTGAAAGTTTTTAACATTCTAATCCAAGGGGTTAGCCAGTAATACCAGACGTCATTTAGAGTTTTAAAGGTACAGTAGCAAAAACAGCCTGTGTATTTCTAATGGTCAGAGAGAAGGTAGAACATGGACATTTAATACTAAACTAGTATTTAATACTAAATCTGATTTTGGTGCAAGCGGACCAGGGCCGTTTCTAGACATTAAAGGGATATTTCACACAAAAATGAAAATTCTCTCATCATTTACTTGTATGACCAGACCTTTCAAGCTCCAAAAATCACATAAAGGCAGCATCAAAGTAATCCATATGACTTTAGTGGTTAAATCAATGTCTTCTGCAGTGATGCAATCACTTTGGGTGAGAAACAGATCAATATTTAAATCCTTTTTACTATAAATCTCCACTCTCACTTTCAGAATGTAAAAGTAAAAATATTTAAATAGTTATCTGTCACCCACACTTATTATATCACTTACGAAGATATGGATTTAACCACTGGAGTCATATGGATTACTTTAATGCCATCTTTATTTGCTTTTTGGAGCTTGAACGGAGCTTGATTAATTTGCATTATATGGACCTACAGCTGAGATATTCTTCAAAAAATCTTTGTTTGTGTGTCTAAAAGAATGTATTTGTTATTGAATTGACTCAAATTTAGATTATACAATAACTCAGCTTAAATTTAGAAGATTATAACTGATTCTGGGTGAATTATAAAATAAAATAAATTCTACACAGAAATGCATTGTTTCATTGTGTCAGTTGTACATGCACAAGGAGAACTGAGATAGTGTTAACAAGGTTCAACTTGACCAAAGGTGACACAGATCACCCTAATGGTGACATCACAAGAAACAATTATTTGCAAAAAAACAAAACATAAATGATACTAGAAGAGCTAAAACCTTCATGAATTCTTAATAACAACTATTTAAATGCCTCCATAAGTTCCCTTTGACCAAGGAAACATAATTAATTAATTCAAGTGCAAGGGATTATCATTTGATATAATGGCATACTTTAATTACTAGTAATATTCATGTTACGATAAGTTATAACCATTTCTAAACCTCCAACACCAAAGAATATGCATTTTCTTATTTTCTGTTTTGTAAAAAACACTAATCTATAATAAATATAATAATTAAAATTCATTGTACTGGTTTAAGAATAGACCACTGAAAACCTCTTATCTGTCGACCACTGAATAGCCTATTAGAAGAATGCATCGGATGGGTGTTTCTCTAGAAACATGATGAATTCAGTGTTTCTGAGCTTCAAAAGCTCACCATCTTTAAGATCATTCTCTATAAGTCAAGCATCTAGATACTCACAGAATTGCAGAAAAACAGAATAATATCTCACTTTTTATTTGATCACCTCTCAGTGTCTGCTGCTCTTGTTTTGTGCGTGCAGTGCATAAAATTGTGGTTTGCAGCTCTTGAGCGTGACCGCACACGCAGCGCAGAGGGAACATTTTCTTGACACTGGAAACATGTCCATGTCCATGACCATGCGCTTAAGTTTGAACACTAAATATTTCACGATAGCAAAGTAGACATAAGACTCATTTTACATGTTATTTGTTGCAATGCTGATAATAGGAGTCATTTGTGGATTTTACAAGTGCTAGAAATGAAACTTATCACACACAGCCCTGGCTATCTACCAAGTTCACATGTCTTTTGGAGGTCCCCCGGCAATGTGGAGGCCATAGGCTTTACCTAGTCTGCCTATAGCTAGTGCCGGCCCTGAAGTGGACTTCAGAAATAGGGCTGCAACTAACGATTATTTTGATAATCTATTAATCTAACGATTATTAGAAAAATTATTTGACTATTCGGCAGTTATTGCAACGATTAATCATTAGCTCTTAAACAATTATTCAGCTTGTGCCCCATCTTAAAAGGTTGTATTAAATGTGCTTACTAACAATAAAAAGGACAAAATCATCTTTTAAAAATACCTCTAAATGACATTCACTGAATTAAAATACTGTATATTTTTAATATAATTAAAAATACTTTTATTAAGTTTAATTCAGTAAAGAAATTCACTGCAAAAAATCCTAGTTATCAAATGTTTTTGTCTTGTTTTCCATTTAAAATTGTCCAAAAATCCTTAAAACAAGATACGTTTACTTGAGAAGCAACATATAAGTTTTGTTACTTTTGTTTGTTTGTCATGTTTTTTGTCACTCTTTCCCGATCAGTTTCACCAGGGATGAACTGCTGAATATTTGGCAGAGCATGCCTGATAATTTCTTGCTGGTGTTTGATTATTCGGACGTTTTTTTAGACATCTTAGTTGAAGGCGCTGCGGTGGTCTACAAGCGATCCAAAAGACGCACGTGAGGGAAAGAGCCACTGCGCTTGTGAAGCTTCGTCAACATGGCTTTAGGACTCTGCTGCTGAGTATTCATCTGGTGAATGTCCACTCCCTCACCAACAAAACGGACAAACTACTTCTGCTCACTCAAACAAATAAGGACTTTTCTAACTCCACTGCTCTGTGTTTCACAGAAACCTGGCTGAGTGAAGTCATCCTGGAATGTGCATTTCATCTGCCAGGCTTCCAGCTGTTCAGAGCGGATCGCATCGCAAAGTTATCGGGAGTTTTCCTTGTTTATTCTGGTGAGTGTTTATATCCTGCCACAAGCGTGCGTGAACGCAGCATTGCAACAGCTGGCTGATCACATCATAGACACGGAGCAACAACACCCGGACTCACTTATTATTATTCTGGGAGATTTTAATAAATCTAACCACACCTGTGAACTGCCAAAATTCAAACAACACAGCACATGCCCCACCAGAGACAGAAATATATTGGATCACTGCTACACCACTTTAAAGGATGCATATCGCTCTATCCCACGTGCAGCATTAGGACTCTCTGATCACTGTCTGGTTCATCTTCTCCCGACCTACAAGCAGAAACTAAAATCAGCTAAACCTGTAGTAAGGGCTGTAAGGAGATGGACCAATGAAGCAGAGATGGAACTACAAGCTTGCTTTGACTGCGCTGATTGGAGTGTTTTTGAGGCTGCAGCCACAGACCTGGATAAGTTCACAGATACTTGATGTCATATATCAGTTTCTGTGAGGATATGTGCATTCCTACTAGGACATTTTTATCATTCAATAACAATAAACCATGGTTTACAGAAAAACCCAAACAGCTTTGTCATGTCAAAGAGGATGCTTACAGAAGTAGGGATAAAATATTGTACAACCAGGCCAAAAACACATTGACTAAGGAAATCAGAGTGGCTAAAAGTAGCTACTATTAAAAGCTGAAAAAACAGTTTTCAACCAACGATACAGCATCTGTGTGGAAAGGCCTAAAAAGCTTTACCAAGTATATTACACCTCCCCCCTCGCTCTGTAGAGAGTCAAATAATAGCTGATGAACTGAATATGTTTTACTGCAGGTTTGAAAAGCCCAGTCTCACACCCCTCCCCTGCTCTGATCTTCACTTCACACGTACAATAAACACCTCCTGGAACCCCCATTGTTTCACCTGCCTGTCTGATTGTCTGCTCTGACCAACTGGCCCCCATCTTCACACAGACCTTCAATAGATCACTGGAGCAGTGTGAAGTTCCCTGCTGCTTTAACTGCTCCACCATCATTCCGGTCCCCCCAAAAAAAAACAAAATCACAGGAATATATGACTACAGACCTGTCATTCTCACATCTGTGGTCATGAAGTCATTTGAGAGACTGGTTTTGGCCAACCTGAAGGACATCACTGGACCCCTGCTGGACACCCTTCAGTTTGCTTACCGAGCAGAAATTAGAAGTTATTTCATTAAAAATATAATTTAAATGAGTGTCAGATCTAAAATGTCTGAGGTCAACCTTTGATGGGAAAAAATTGCTGTGGCACTGTTTTACAGCTTCAGGATAGAATTATGAAAGGGGAAAAGGGCAATTATAAATGAATATAATACAAGCTTGTTATGAAAAGATGTAGATTCAAAAGCAAGTCAAATGAGGTTTGTAAAACTTTGATGTCCAAAAATATTATTATTATTATTTTTATTTATTTTTTTCAGCTGTATTTGTGATTGCACACTTTAAAGTGGCAGAAGATATTTTGATTCTATCATGTCTGTCTTTGTATTTGTGTGTGCGTTGGAGAGACTTTGCTCTTCTAAAATATATTTGAAATGGCAGTTCTACGCCCCCCAAAAAACATGTTTAAAAAATGTGAGGTCACAACCGAACACAAGTTTCACATTAGCACACAGAAGAACATCTGAATATTTCATAAAACACACCACAACTTCGCCGCAGACTATTTTCAAATGCTGTCAATATTCAACATTTCGTATTACAGGGATTTAAACAACCCGTTGTAGGATATCTTTTGTTCTCTCTATTTTTGAGTGTATGTATGTGAGTAGATGCTGCTGAGCTAAAACCATTAAATGAAAGCTCATTTTATTAAATTTCATTATTAAATAATTGGTATAGGCTAATAGTTTTCAGTGGCATCTTTCTGATATGTGAGAAGAGGTAGACTGGCTGTTTCTGGGCTTCTGAAGCACCTGCTTCACATTTCACAATTAAAATATTAAGTTAATAAACAAGAGATGCCAAATATAGAACCAGCACTCTATCCTCAGAAAATACTGTGAAGTGTGTGTGTGTGTGTGTGTGTGTATGTGTGTGTGTATGTAGTTGTCTGAAATGTTTGTAGGTCCTGCTGTAAATCAGGGATGTAAATTAGTCAACAGTGGGCATCCTATCTTAAGTTCTCTGTTTATCAACTGCCTGTTGCTATGGTTACCAAACACCTGTGTTGCATTTGTATCTAATTAGGCAACTGTTAAATACTCCCTTTATTTCAATGGTCATTTGTAAAGTCTTACTTTTAGGTTTACGGTGATCTTGAGCAGCTGTCTTTGTGCACACTGGCTAATGCTGCTGTTATTGAACCTTGTCACTTTGCCCCCTTGTTTCTTGGATTTTAAGTGCATCTGTGAAACTGGGACGTTATTATGAATTGTGACATAGTTAAGTAGGAAACTAAATATGAAAACTAAAACAAATTCAATAAAAAAAATACAACAAAAAAGAATAACATCAGAAGCATTTTTTTTTATTTATTTATTTATTTTTTGTGGATAAGCTTAAGTAAATTCACCCACATCACTTTTTAAAAAGCCTATATCATTTACTTACACATGCATAAAACAAATAAAGTATTTGCATTATGGAATTAGCAAAGGATGAGTCATTCATTTGAAATGTGTTACCTTTATGCTTTGCTGTATATTGCAGCTAAATATTGAAATAATACAGTATTAATAATATATTAATATTGAAATTTAGATAACTTCACAAAAACATCCACCGCCATCTTTCATTGGGGCATGCCCCTTTTCGCCATTACAACGACCAACAATCAGCTTATTTAAAAGATCCGGCAAAACTGTGCTTACATGACTGTAACGGGATCAGGATGGGCAAGGAGGAGATGGGAACCAGCAAGACAATCAGCATAACTTTAATGATGTAACTGAACTTAAAACACATAAAACAAACATAAACAAACACAAACACAGCATGGCCGCACGTGTCTCTCTCTCTCTCTCTCGAACTGGCGTCTCCGGATCCCCTTTATCTCTCTATAGGAGTGGTGCTGGCGTAGTGGGCTAAAGCACATAACTGATCCCCACAGCCACCACCATTGTGTTCTTGAGCAAGGCACTTAACTCCAGGTTGTTCCGAGGGTATTGTCCCGGTAATAAGTACACTGTAAGTCGCTTTGGATAAAAGCATCTGCCAAATGCATAAATGTAAATGTATCCCACTGATTAATTGACTCAGCTCCGGCCATGCACCCTCATGGCCCGGCCACACACTCCTCCACTACCCGATTCAGGCTGGGGCGCCATCCGGAGTGGCCTACTCCCCCCCGCCCCCATCTCTGGAGGTGAGACACTGCCCTTCCGGCCATTCCGCCAGCCGATGGTCCACCCCGCCTCCTGGGAATCTGAGGAGAGACGAGGGGAGGGAGAGGGGAGAGGGAAAGGGTGAGCAGAAGACACACAGAGAGAGGAGAGAGAGAAAAACTTGCTCGCCGTCGCCTGGTCCTCAGCCACTCCTCTGCCCTCTGGCGAACGACAGTTGCTCCTCCCCGGGCGGACGGCAGCGAGTCCTCCGACCTCTGGCGGATGGAACAGCTCCTCCCCTTCCTGGTGGATGGCAGCGGTTCCTCCAACTCCCACCAGCCGGCAGCGATTCCTCCGTCCCCCGGTGGACGGCTGTGGCTCCTCCCCTGGCGGACAGCGGAGGCGAGGACTCCAGGTGAGGCACATCCCTCCTCCTTCCTGGGTTTCGGCACCAATGTAATGGGTTCAGGAGGGGCAAGGAGGAGGTGGGAACTGGCAGGACAGTCAACATAACTTTAATGATGTAACTGAACTTAAAACAAACAAACAAACACACACACAGCGTGGCCGCACGTCTCTCTCTCTCTTTCTCGAACTGGCGTCTCCGGCTCCCCTTTATCTCTCTCTCACGCTGATTAATTGACTCCGTGCACCCGCATGGTCCAGCCATGCCCTCCTCCTCATCACAATGGCATTTGAAATCCTCTGCTTCATGCAACATTGTACACATTGTATAAGCTGGTAGGAAACCCTGTAAAGGTGTTAACATGCAATGTGAAATCTGGGTAATGGGCAAAAATCAATGTATTTCGATTGGTTTATGCTTAAACCATTTATGACCTTTCCCCAATAAAGGAAGGTCTTTTAAGGCTTTTACATGAACACATGTTGTTTGCTTATTAAATGGATAGTTATTACAAAAATAAAAATTATCTCATAATTTACTCACCCTCATGCCATCCCAGATGTATATGACTTTCTTTCTTCTTCTGGACACAAACAAAGATTTTTAGATAACTATATCTCTGGTGGCAAAAATTTTGAAGGTCCAAAAAGCACACAAAGTCAGCATTAAAGTAATCTATATGACTCCAGTGGTTAAATCCATGTCTTCAGAAGTGATATGATAGGTGTGGGTAAGAAACAGATCAATATTTAAGCAAATGGTTTTTTTATATATAAAACTTCACTTTCATATTATTTGTGCATATTGCCACCTACTGCACAGAGAGGATGATTTATAGTAAAAAAATAAAAATAAATAAAAAGTTAAATATTGCTCTGTTTCTCACCCACTTCATATCACTAATGAAATTATGGATTTAAACACTGGAGTCGTATGGATTATTTTTATGCTGCCTTTATATTCTTTTTGGACCTTCAAAGTTCTGACCACCATTCACTTGTATGGACCAACAATACTAAGATATTCTTTTCTTTTAAAAATCTTCATTTGTGTTCAGCAGAAGAAAGTCATACATATCTGGGATGGCATGAGGGTGAGTAAATGATGAGAGAATTGTCATTTTTGAGTGAACTATACCTTTAAGCCTAATTTATGTAAAATTGTGCATGTAAACTCGCTAATTGTGTGTTTAGCATTTTCCGTGACATTGCCAAGTCATTCTTGTGCATGTAACTCATAATTACAATATTTCAGACTTCACTTGAAGGCTGCATTAATCTCATCTCATTATACGAGGCCATTTCTACCTGTTAGTTGTGCACTGTCGTTTTACTACTGTAGAGAATGTACATTAATATGCAGCAAAAAACTTCTGACTTTATAATACAGTGTATAGTGTAGTCTCATTAGTTACAACATTTATAATATTAGCTGCAAGCTTCACATTGAGTGATGACACTTTCTCAGCATAAAATGTTTCTTTGCTCAGCTCTGACTGATGGTTACTTTTCTTTAACTTTGCCCCCCATAACTTTAATTAAAAGCTGACATTTTGTATGAATATCAATGAACAAGGGGATGGTGTGGTGGCAGGATGTTTAAGAACAGAAATTATACTTGTACCTCAACTAAATCAAAATGTTTGCTTTTTTTTTTTTTTTTTTTTTTAAAGTACTCAATGCTCTAGCAGTAAGATATTATGGGCTTATGTAAGCACAGCCAGAGGATAAAATATCTTAATTCATTGTGTTACATGACTAAAAAACTGCTCAAATTGAAAAACACTGTGACTGTTATCTACCCTGATAGCACACATACATCACCCAGACGTCTATTTGATGTGTGTGTTTACATCTGGATATTTTGGGGATATTTTGGGATATTTTTTTACGTTGTTTGCTCATCTGCAATACGTCTATAAGACGTACTGTATGTCAGTAAGTATGTCTCGGATGTCAATAAGACATTCAGCAGAATCTTTTTAAGATGTTTAGCAGATGTTATTAGATTTTGTCTAAAACAGACATCTCGGAGATGTAAGTGTGTATGTGTGATATCTGGGAAATAAAATAGGTAAATAAATGCTGAACAATTCTTGATATACTGTATACTTTGTATTCAGTTATCTTATATGATTGATTGTTTCTCACCAATGATTAACTATACACAGGGACCATCTTATTGCCATATCTGCCAGTGACAAGTGAAATGGGAAAATGTACCATCCATAAATATTCCTTACTTTCTTATCAGCCATTAAACTATTTTTTTTTTATTTGTTTTTTATTTTATTTTTTATTTTTTTTGCATTAAAAAATAAATAAATTAAAATAAATAAATAAATAGTGACAGTTTCAATCTCTCAGTGAAACTGCCTCTCTCACAAACATGAACTAAGAATGAAATGTTTTTCATTTCAGTTTGTTCTGAGCAAAAACTGTATTTTTTTGTTCCGGTTCAAAGGTTCTGCAGCCTCCTTTCCAAAACCTTCCTTTGGTATTCACGGTCATTTTTGACAGGAATGTTTAGATGTGTAACCCTTTTTTTTTTTTTTTGATGATGATAATAATACCATTTTTTCTTCCCTGAAGTAAGAACAATAAAATTATGCATTTCATTTGGGATTTTATGCTATTTTTTACATGTACATTTTTACATTTTACCATTAATTTGCATATACACATAAGCAATTTTTTTGGTTGAAAAAAAAAAAAAATTACATTCAGAACCTACACATCTATAAATTGAAACATGAATAACATACGAGAATGTGACATACATTGGAGGCAGATTGCTACCATCTCATGAACAAAACATAAATAACATGACTAGAAAACCATGTCAAGCCAGTGACAGCTAGTAGATGGCTTTAGCCACTTACTGTGTAGTCTGATGGCTTGTTGATACCTAATTTTATATTTTATCACAATATATGCATTTGGATATATATTTAGACATTATCAAACTATTATTTGCCAAAGTTTACCATTTTAAAATTGATTTGAAGTCAGTTTTTGCAGTTTATGTCATTACAGTTGTCATCAAACCTGACCTTTTCTACCATTCATTGTTTCAAAAATAAACAATTTATTATTCAAAGTAAATGCATAATAATGTAAAATAAACAAAGAAAAATTGGAGTAAACATTTTGCAATTTCAAACTTCCTGTAGTAAAAATTAATTTAGCAAACGTGTTACACATTGTGGCTGATTTATTGATTATATTTGACAGATCAAAAAAAAAAAAAAAAAGATCTGTTTTTTGGTCTTTCCCATTCATTTTCAATGGTCGGTCAATTTTGACAGCTAATACCAAAGGTGTCGTTTTTTTTTTTTTAATGTTTTTTTTATTTTTATTTTTTTATGTTCAGATGGTAAATGGAGGAAAATGAACCAAGTCTTTTACTGCTCAAATAAAGGAAACCATTTTTATTAAATTGTAAAATATTATTTCGGTCAAAAATGACTGAATACCATAGGAGGGTTAAAGTGAGGAATAATCAAAATCTTTGGAGTTCTGGTGGGGAAAAAAAAAAGTTAATTTACTGTATGTATACAGTATTTATATATATATATATATATATATATATATATATATATATATATATATATATATATATATATATATATATATTTTACTCTCATCTGTGACTTTATTAAATGTTAATTTTGGAACCTGTGCATAAAAATGTAGGAAAACTTTTCTGAAGGAATGTTCAAAAGTGTTTGATCAACAAATGGCAGACAGGGGGAGTGTTTGGAAATCATATTTAGAAGTAGTGAATATTTCTTAAATTTGGTTTGATGACCTTTAAAGCATGGTGAAGGATCATGGCAACTGCACTTCACAACTGCAACAAATTGCTGCAACATTTCTTAAATCTTTAATTAATTTCCTTAAATCAAATCAAAATCTTTTGAAGTATTTAAGTAGTGTGTTACTTACACAAATCAGCTACCATTCCATACTCTTTAAAGTGCACAGCGGGTATTTAATTACAACAACTGATTTCCCAAATTCTCATTTGGGCCTCTGATTACATTTCAGGTCAACGGACTACGGAACTACTTATGAGAAACTCAATGAGAAGGTGGGCGTAAAAACCATCCTCAGCTATCTGTACGTCAGCCCCAACAACAAGCGCAAGGTAAGATTAATGGCATTTTTTTATTCCGTCTGGGGCACCTACGCTTTCAAAATGTATCCTTTATTGTTAGTCTTAATGATGTCTCTTTTTACGAAGGTGTCAAAACATTTTTCAAGGTGATTATATTAATGTGTGCCTGGAACTCAAACCCCCTGCTCATTTATGACCGTTAACCGCATTGGAAGTATTTCACAGGTCTCCTTCTTGGCTCAGTGTGCTGTTGGCTAATTTATCCTGTAGTAGTATTAACTATCCTCTCCAGCTTTTTTATGAGATCAGTGCATTTAAAAGATTCACTGACTATGCCGCACAGAAAGTCTTCACTAAGAGATGTACGTACTGTAGTTGCATTCAAAGGAAAACACTCATATCATAAATATTAATAAGGCCATTTTTTTTTTTTTTTTTTTTTTTTTTTTTTGAGGGCTGATGAATTATGAACTGAATGAAAAAGAGATTTAAATTTTGTAATGTTTTAATCAAACGCATGCCAGAAATACTTTTATTAATGGTTGGCAAGTTGGGAGTTTGTTGTGACAGTATGTCATTGGTTCCCTCCTTTTTTAAACCCGTTATTCTCTTCTTTTACTCTTTTTGAATTAGGAAGAGCTGCTTTCTACTTAATTATAGCTTAATTATGGCCCATAATGAAGATGGAATGTACTTGTTATAGTTAAAAAAGGTCCTATTCAACAGTGTTGACTTTGAAACTGTAGCTACTCATAATTTCAAGTTGTTAAACAAGTCAAGCTGCTCTTTTGAAAACATAGTTTGTTAAACTACAAGCTACTCATAATGAAGTGCTGTAGTTAACTTCATTGAAGCTTCTTAAAGGAATATTCTGGGCTCAATACAAATTGAGCTCAATCGACAGCATGTGTGGCATAATGTTGATTACCACACTACCTCACATCTCCTTTTCTTTAAAAAAAAAAAAAAAAAAAATCTAAATTACAGTGAGGCACTTACAACGGAAGTGAATGGGGCCAATTTTTGAAGGATTTAAAGGCAAAAATATGAAGCTTATCATTTTATGAAAGCACTTTTATTAATTCTTCTGTTAAAACTCATGTATTATTTGAGCTGTAAAGTTGTTTAAATCTTAGTTTTTTTTTCTGTCGTTTTTACGTCGTCATGGCAACAAAGTTTTAAAATTGGATATAACTTTTTTCACAGAAAAGGTAAGTAAGTGCTTTTAGCAAACTAAAACACGTTAACATATATATGTTTAATGTCGTGTGACCGGGGTTGGGAGGGTTACTTTTGAAACATATTCCACTACAGATTACAGAATACATGCTGTAAAATGTAATTTGTAATGTATTCCATTAGATTACTCAAGGTCAGTAATGTATTCTAAATACTTTGGATTATTTTTTCAGCACTGGTAGATATTTTCACTTGTTTTGACTATAAAAACTCTGCCAGTACAGTAAGACAAAATACACGTTAAAAATACATTCTCTGAAAAACCTAAATATCTTATGCAGTGTTGTTTCTAAAACAAGATTAATCAAATTGATTTTGTTTTAAGGATTTTTAGATATTTTTACAGGAAAGCAATTCAAAAATTATTATCAAGAATATGACTTTTGCCCTAATATCAAACATCTTACTAGAAAAAAAAAATGATCTAACTTGAATTTTCTTGATAAAAAAATATGATCGGGCCTTGTAACATGTTTAAGTAAAATGGCTAGAGATAGCATTTTATTTTAGCGTAAAGCTGACAATTTACACAAGGTTTATTTCTATTTCTTCTGCTCCAAACTTACTTCAAACTTACTTCTCTGTCTGCTCGTATGAATGTAACACTTCATAAGAAAGTGTTTCACCGCTGTTCAGATGCACTTTGGATCGCATCATTTATATGTATATATATTTTCCAACTTAAAGGACTAAATATTAAATGAAACAAATGACAATAAAATGCAAAGTAATCTCTTCAGTAATCAAAATACTTTTTGAATGTAACTGTATTCTAATTACCAATGATTTAAATTGTAACTGTAGTGGAATACAGTTACTTATATTTTGTATTTTAAATACGTAATCCCATTACATGTATTCCGTTACTCCCTAACACTGCTTGTGTCTATATTTTTGAAACAGAGAGTATTTTAATGTTTACAGATTGGCCCCATTCACTTCCATTGTAAGTGCTTCACTGGAACCCAGATTCTTTTTTTTTTTTTTTTTTTTTTTTTTTTTTGGTAAATGAAACATTTTAAAGCTGAAAAAACATAAATGTATAGAAGTTTCAATTACTTTTCCATTGCGTACAGTCATTTTAAGGTTTACACCATTACGACGTCATGGCAGTGAACTTGTAAAATTTGATATAACTACACAGAAATGGTTTGTAAGCAATTTTATCACACTGAAATCATGTTAACACGCATAGTGTTTACATCTTGTGGCTATACTTTTGAAACAGTGAGTATTTTAACGTTTACGGATTGGCCCCATTCACTTCCAATGTAAGTGACCGTGATTTTTAATTTCTTTATAGAAAAGGAGGGACAAGTCGAAATACATTTTTGTAGTAATCTACATTATGCCACAAATGCAGTCAATTGAGCTTAACTTGTATTGAACCTGGAATATTCTTTTTATTTTATTTAGTTATGACCTAACACTGACATTCACTTCTGCTCAATCTGCTGTAATGATGCAGTAACAATTATTATTATTATTATTATTATTAATTATTATTATTATTATTTTTAACAGATAATTCAGTTTTGCCTACAGATGTGAGCCATGCTTATTTAGGTATTCATATTTCCCAGCTGTTTTGAACTGGCTGATTTAATTAGACTGCACAAATGTCATCAACATCTGCTAAACAATTTACCATTGAAATCCATTCTGAATGCAGATGGACAATTTTGATGTCTGTTTTCATTGCGTAACCATTGATCTACATACCAGAAGAGGAGTGACACTTTGAAATCAGCCCAGTGCACAGGAATAGTTCACCCAAAATTTTTTAATTCTGCCATTTGTTAGGCCTACTTACCTTTATTAATACCTAATAATAATAATAATAATAATAATAATTATTATTATTATTTTTATTATTATTATTATTATTATTAATAATTATTATTATTATTAGTAAGTTATTATTATGAAAAGGCATATACAAGGCATGTTGTATTAATAGAAACTATAAATGTAAGAGTAACATTTAAAAATTGTCAATTCATTTAGTTTGACACACATCCGGTTTAAGCCCTGCCCACACCCAATTCTATGCAAATACAGAGACAGATACAGATCATTTTGTCATATGAACAGTTACAGATACAAATACAGATAATGGCTTCACTGCACACCCCTACTAATGACATTTCAGAGCTACAGTGGAGGAAGGAATGATCAGTGAATAACAAATTACATTTCAGTCTGTTCCTAATACAAAGCTACCATATGATGGGACTATACAATAGCACACAAGTCATATGGACTCCTTTTTGAAGCTTTGCCTAGAGTCATCTTAAACAATATAGCTGTGTACAGATTCTTCAGCATAAGGGTTTGGGACAACATGATGGTGACTGAATAAATGTCAACATTTTCATTTCGGGTGAGCTATTTATTTAAGAGATGTCCCTTCCTCCTGTTATTTTCATTTGCCATTACTCCATACGAGTGTCTAAGTGCTCCATTTTCAGGCCAGTAATGAAGATGGAACAAAGGTTCACCTTGAATGACTACTCTCACTCCCGATGATATTATAAAAGCAGGCCTGCAGCTGGACTGTAATTAAGGACTACTACTGTAAACAAAATAACTGCTTTAAGGATAATACAGAAGTCAACATCATTTTCTGCTTTTACATTACCATGTGATCTGGAGCAGCTATTTAAATCAAGGAAGTAATGATTATCTTTTAATGTGAATGCTGAATTTGCCATTGAATTTGGCCTGGTCAATACAGTCCATTTCAATGAGTCATAATGAGTTGATTTGGAAGGTCCTACTTTTTTCCACTTTCTATTGACAGAACAGTAGAGAGAGGACGGGAAATTATGACTAATTTCCAGGACACAAAGCAGGCCATATTTAGTCCTGTACCCCTTGGACGAGTATAATTGTTTCAGGAACATGTGCGCTAACCACTAGGCCATGGCTCCTATATGACAAAATTAACATTACGAGTCTGTTGGTTTTAATATTTTTGTTTTCTATTGCAAATTTATTTTAAAGGGTCTCCAAACACTTTTTGGGTCCACCGTATTTAAGCATGCAAAATAAATATAGTCTAGCATGGTCACAATATCCAATGCACAGACTTGATCCAAACCCTTCTTCAACCTGCAAACCGCATACTGTGATTTAAATACAAACCATTTACTTTAATCCAATTTTATTGGAAACAGAATACTGATCGCCCTCACATGGAAATAGGCTTTTTGCCTGTTATCCCGGCAACTCCACCCTTTGGCCTCACACTGACTGACCAGTAGCTGCTGCACTGACCACTTTCTCTTCTAGGGTTTTGGCATGGACATCATTTCATTTTCCTCTCCCTTGTCTACAATCTGCTGTGATGGCACTTTCTGCTGAGCGCATTTACCTTTTCCCCGTGGTGCTCCAACTTAAAACCACAACACGGTGCTTGCTTCCACTTCACTTCTGTTCTGCATTCCTTACCACCCTTTAATTATCTACCACTCTCTAATTATTTCAGAGAAAACCCATAATATTTATACCAATATGACAGTCATTTATACAGAGGGAATTAATTTTCTCTATCCCATTACACTCTGACATTAAATAACTTCATAAATGACTACAGCTTGCAAAACAAATCATTTAGCAGTAATAATTTTGCCACTAGACCAAATTATACACTATAATACAATCTTAAAAGCCACTCAAATACTCAACACTGATCATTTTTATTTATTTATTTATTTATTTATTTATTTTCAGGAATTGCATGTTAATACAAAATCACATGAAAAGAACTGGCTATTTCATGTCAGAGCAATTTTGTCTTGAGAAAATTACATATTCACTACAAAGCTCATTTTTCTCATAATGTCTACTTCTGTGTTTTTTTTTTTTTTTTTTTTTTTTTTTATTGCCTTTGATTACAAGTGCCACGGCAGGAGGGGCACAACGTCTCGTTCCCTCCATCAGGGAACAGAGGTTACATCAGTAACCAAGACGTTCCCTGTCTGTCACTCGCTCGACATTGTGAAACGCCGCAGGTGCTGAACCGTGTCACGAGGCACGGAAGAGTGGACACGGGCAAGCTGCTGCCTGCCTCGCAGTGAGCGCTCAACCATGTCGTGACCTTCCAGCGAGTTAGGTAAGGCGTCTCCCTAGTCCCGTTAAGGGGGGATAGGGCACTTACCCAAGTAGGCTACTGGCGGTGCCTTTCTAAATTTGCTGTTAAGCAATCTCCCGCCGAGCACTTTCTAGAAAAGCGCTGGGAAGTGCTCTTCCCTCTCCAGGAAGGAGAGCACTACGGAGACCACATCCTGCCGGAGGGAGGTTAACATGTGGAGCATACCTCACATGGACTTACCAACAGGGAAGTACACATATGGAATGATACCACAGGAGGACCCTATCTACAGAGAGGGTACGCAGCACAGTGGCCGAGACAGAGAAAGCTCTGACGAGGGGAGACACAGGTTTCACCTAAGGCGGAAACCGAACAGTGGAAACTCATCACACGAGATTACCAAAGGGGAATCACCATGCATGGAGCACTGAGCCCAAGCACACGGGCTCACCTGAAAAAGGGAATACCATGAGTACTGGGCCTGGTGGCGTTACTCCTCCGCTGAGTTCATCACCAGACAGTGCTAAAGAATTAAAGAGACATCCAGAGTTCACTGGTACAGGAAACTGTTGTGGAAAAAAGGTGCACATATTCACCTTTGAAAAAGGGGAATGGCACAATGCAAGCAATACACCCAACCGGCCACCCAGTCTACCTGCTGTTACCGCATAACACTCGGGTCAAAACTGGGTCTATGCGTAGGTTATAAAACCTTGCAAAGGTATTGGGAGTAGCCCAACCCGCAGCTCTGCATATGTCTGCTAGAGAGGCCCCCCTTGCCAGTGCCCACAAGGACGCAACACCTCTAGTGGAGCGCGCTCCCAAGGGGCACGGCAAGTCCTGAGACTGGTATGCGAGAGAAATGGTTTCCACAATCCGATGGGCCAACCTCTGCTTGGAGACAGCTTCCCCTTCTGCTATCCTCCAAAACAGACAAAGAGCTGCTCCGAGCACCTAAAGCTCTGCGTGCGGTCCAGATAGATGCGCAGGGTGCAAACTGGACACAGTAATGACAAGGCCAGGTCTTTCTCCTCTGAAGGGAGCGCTTGCAGGTTCACCACTTGGTCCCGAAAAGGAGTGGTGGGAACTTTGGGCACGTAACCGGACTGGGGTCTCAAGATCATGTGAGAGTGTGCCGGCCCGAACTCCAGGAATTCGCTGGTAACAGAGAGCGCCTGCAGGTCCCCCACCCTTTTGATGGAAGTGAGTGCCACCAGGAGGGCCGTCTTCAGAGACAGAGTGCTGAGCTCGGCCTGCTCCAGGGGCTCAAACAGGCTCCCTGTAGGGCAGGTAGGACCACAGAGAGATCCCAAGAGGGGATCAGGCACGGACTAGGAGGATTCAATCACCTCGCACCTTTGAGGAACCTGTTGATCAGGTCATGCTGTCATGAGGGACTGCCGTCCAGTGTATCATGGTGAGCTGCTATGGCAGCCACGTACACTTTCAGGGTAGAGGGAGACAGCTTCTCTCCAGCCCTTCCTGAAGAAAAGATAGCACAGACCCGACGGCGCATCTCTGTGGGTCTTCCCCACGGGAAGAACACCAGTTAGAAAAAGACACCACTTCAAGGCATACAGCCACCTCGTAGAGTGATCGTGCTTACCACCGCTGGTGGAAGACCTGCTAGGTCTTCCGTATCCCGTTCAGGAGCCAGACGTGGAGATTCCAGAGGTCTGGCTGTGGGTGCTGGTGCGTACCTTGCCCCTGAGTGAGAAGGTCCTGCCTCAGGGGAATGCACCAAGGAGGTGCTACTGTCAGGAGCATCAGATCCAAGAACCAAGTCTGGTTGGGCCAGTACGGTGCAACGAACAGGACTTGCTGCTTATCCTCCCTGACTTTGCACAGAGTCTATGCAATGAGACTCACAGGAGGAGATGTATACTTGCGCAGACCCCGAGGCCAGCTGTGCACCAAGGCACCCATGCCGAGGGGAGCCTCGGACAGGGAGTACCAAAGGGGGGAGTGAGAGAACTTTTGGGAGGCGAACAGGTCTACCTGTGCCTCACCGAATCTCTCCCAAATCAGCTGGACTACGTGGGGGTGGAGTCCCCACCCCTATAGGGCATTACCTGCCATGAGAGCGCATCCACTGCACCTTTGAGGATGCCCGGAAGGTGAGTGGCTCACAGCGACTTCAACGTCTGCTGACTCCAGAGGAGGAGGCGGCGGCGGGTGAGTTGCAACATGCGATGCGAGTGTATGCCACCTTGGCAGTTTATGTATGCTATGGCCGCTGTGTTGTGGGTCCGGACCAACACATGCTTGCCCTGAATCAACAGCTGAAGCCTCCGCAGGGCCAGCAATACCGCCAGCAACTCTAAGCAGTTGATGCTCTGCCAAAGGATTCGGGGCCCCT
Source organism: Myxocyprinus asiaticus (assembly GCF_019703515.2). Classification (NCBI taxonomy): domain Eukaryota; kingdom Metazoa; phylum Chordata; class Actinopteri; order Cypriniformes; family Catostomidae; genus Myxocyprinus; species Myxocyprinus asiaticus. The sequence goes on from NC_059350.1 coordinate 7,591,025, forward strand.
TTCCAGAGCCCGACACTGCCTGCCTGTTGCACATGGTGCCCCAGCCTGAGTTTGAGGTGCCTGTTGTGACCATGACGCACCATGAGACCTGCTCTAGGGGAACACTTGCCCATAGAAACGCCAGGTCCGACCAAGGGCTGAAATTCTGATAGCACTGTGGTGTGATGGTCACACGCTGGGTGCCGAGGCTCCATGCCCACCTCGGGACTCGAGTCTGTAGCCAGTGCTGAAGTGGTCTCATATGCATCAACCCGAGGGGGAGAACCACTGCCGAGGATGGCATATGTCCCAGGAGCCTCTGAAATTGTTTCACTGGCACTGCTACCTTCTGCCTGAAGGTCTTCAGGAAGGTCAGCACTGACTGAGCACGTTTGGTCATAAGACGTGCCTAGAGAGTGATAGAGTCCAACTCCATACCGAGAAAAGAGATGCTCTACACATGGGAGAGCTTGCTCTTCTCCCAGTTGACCCGAATCCCGAGTCAGTCGAGGTGCTGAAGCACAAGGTACCTGTCAATAGATCTTGCGAGTGAGCTAGGATTAGTCAGTCGTTGAGATAATTGAGAATGTGGGGATAATTGATAATTGAGAATGTGGGACCAGGGCAGCCTCTGTGACCTTGGTAAAGACACGAGGGGACAGGGACAGACCGAATGGGAGGACCTTGTACTGGTATGCTTGTCCCTTGAAGGCAAACCGAAGAAAGGGTCTGTGTTGAGCATGGATCGATACGTAAAAGTACGCATCCTTCAGGTTGATGGCCGCGAACCAATCCTGATGCCGTTCTGACGCCAGGATGCGCTTCTGCATTAATATTTTGAACGGAAGCCTGTGTGAGGCTTTGTTCAAGCATGCAGATCCAAGATTGGGTGCGACCGTCCTCCTTTCTTGGGCATGATAAAATAAGGGCTGTGAAAGCCCTTGTGCAGCTCGGCTACAGGGATGGGCTCTATTGCTCCCTTCGCCAGAAGGGTGGCAACCTCCACCCTTCAGAGGGTGGAGGTTGCCACTGAACCTGGGCGGGTGCCTGGCATACTGGATCGCATAGCCGAGGTGAATCGTCCTGATGAGCCACAGCGAGGGGCTGGAGAGCGCTAACCAGGCCTCCAGACTCCTGGACGACTGGACTTACCGTGCCCAGGCAGGGTGGTTCGCGGCAAGGCAGAGCAGGTGCCCAACCTGGAAGACAGCCCAGGGGGGATGTGCTGCTCCACAAGCCCGCAACGGTGGCTGGTGACTGGTGTGGGCAAGTGACCTCAGAGACAAGCACACTTACCTGTTCGCCGGCTGTCTCTCAATGGAGAACTAGGGAACGGGAGGTACTCGCATTCGCCTGATTGACCGGAAAGACTTCCAGCGCCTGGCCGTTATGAGTGCGCTGACCCAGGGAATGAGGAAACTGCTGTTTTACCGACCATGTGGGCGCCGAGGCCCAGAGGGCAACCGATGATATAAAACTTACCATGCGCTGGCCCAGGGGCGATGGTGGGGCTGGAGAGTTCGCCCGGGCCAGACCGGTCGGAGTCAGTCACCTCATCCCCGGGTTGCCCATGCCAGGGCCGCCTCGAAACCCGTCCAGGGTTTTTGGGGGCCGGCTGACAGGTAGGTGGAGCTGACTTACTGCGGGAGAATCTTCTTCTCTGAGGCTGGCATACAGGCTCTGTTGGTACGGTAGCTGGGGCCGGCACTGCAGGGGAATGGCTCTGGTGAGAAGCAGAAGGGCAAGGGGCTTTGGAGGCCTGAAAGCGGCCGAGTCGCGCCGTGGCAAGAGGTCTGCTTCCTCAACGTCGAGAACTGATGGGCGAGATCCTCGATGGCGTCGCCAAAAAGCCCACCTTGGGAGATGGGCGCATCAAGAAAGCGGACTTTCTCGGCGTCACACATCTCTGCAAGGTTGAGCCACAGGTGCTGTTCTTGGACCACAGGAGTGGACATCGTCCCACCCAGGGCACGCGTCATGACTTTTGTCACCCGTAAGACGAGGTCGGTCACAGTACACAGTTCCTGCATCAGCCATGGGTCGGTTCTACCCTCGAGCAGATCTTTCAGCGCCTTGGCCTGGTGGACCTGCAGGATGGCCATGGCGTGTAGGGCAGAAGTGGCTTAACCCGCGGGCTAGTAAGCCTTCATCATTTATGAGGAAGAGAACTTAAAAGCCTTGGAAGGGAGCCTTGGTCGGTCATGCCAGGTGGCTGCACCCTACAGGCATAAATGCGGCGCACTCCACCTGAGAGATCTCGACATATCCCTTAGCCGCTCCGCCGTCGAGGGTAGTTAGGTTGGAGGAGCCTGAAAGCGTGTATGGGCATCTTTATTTTTTTTTTAAAAAGGTGCCTTCCATGACTTCGTTAGCTCTTCGTGCACTACCGGCAAGAAAGGCACCCAGAAACCAATCATCCAGCTGCGAACGCTCAAGGCCGGGTGGAGGGTTCCACTTCAGCCTGATTTTCGCAGCCTCCCGAGCAAGCACGGCTGCCATCTCAGCGTCCGCCTCATCCTGTGCTCTACCGCCTGTGGGAAGGAGCTCAGAAGATTCGTCCACTTCCGATAGCAGAAGCCCACCCTCTGATGCTGCGGTCGAAAGCTCATCCACGTCACGAGCCACGAACGACACATTAAATCCACCCTGAGGCGGACCGTCTGTATCGCTCGACAGTATCTTCCGGATAGAACGAGCGTGCTGGGGCATGGGAGGTCCGCAGGGGTTGAGCCGGCGAAAACGCTCCCAAATCCACATCCAGATCATCCGCGGTGCTTGCCGACCCGGCCGGCTGAGCATCAGCCTAGGACGGAGCGGGTTGGGGAGCAGCCGCAGTGGCTCCTTGCTTCATGAAAAAGGAAGTGAGCCGTGATCGCAATGTTCTGATGGGCATGTTCTCACATTGAGAACATAACCCTTCCACGAAAGCTGCCTCAGCGTGCTGGCACCCAAAGCACTCTAGACAGATTTCATGGCTGTCCGGAGGAGAGAGATAACGGTCACATCCAGTAGCACAAACGTGGAAGGACATCTTTAAAAAGACTCTAAGCGTTTGCATGAGCTCTTTTAGAAGGAAATATACTCTTTTGAATATACTCTTTTAGTACCCGTGGTCTCAGCCTCCGAAGCACCCAGGAGAAGCTCGACCGTGTGAGGGTGACCACTGATATGTGCCGTAAAATCCAGCAGCATAAGGGAAAGGTGAGAGGACGAACTCAATACATGCATTCGGCTCCGAAGAAAAAATCTGAATGAGTGATGCACATCATCTCCTTTTATACCCTTATGTCCGGGGCGGAGAGTGGCATGCAGATTCCAATCACCAATTTTCATTGGCCTTTTCTATTTTAAGCAAAGGTGATTGGGGCTGTCAAGATTTAACCCCTAGTGTCACTACATTGACACAACGTCGAGTGGCAGACAAGGAACACTCATTTAGACAAGAAGAGACCATCTGAATGGTATGTAAAACGACCAACCACAATTTGTCTTGTTTTTAAGTGCTGTTTAGTGTATGTGAAGCACCCTATCAAGCCAATTATGTCAGAGAACTTTGTAGCAAAAATCACAGATGCACCGACCACAACTTGTCGCTCACGTCACTTTGTACAAATATTTAGGACTGCATATTGACCAACCTGATCACATGGGAAATTGAAATGTTGCTTCTGAATGTTCATGTACCCTAAAATAGACCCCATTTGATCCGAGACATTTGAGATACAGGTTCTGGTCCCATGGGAACCAGAAAGTAATCATGTTCACATAAACAATGGTGAGCATGATTCTTAGGTTACATTTTTGCTCTAAAATTTAAATTTTACTCCACAGACAGTAAGGTTTAGGGTTTAGCTTGGGTTAGGAGGTTGGGTTGAGAAAATATTAATTCCTGTTGACTGTATTTTATCATTTACAACAAAAAACAACTTGCTTTTGGCGACACTCTGTGGACATTTTACCTTGAAACTGGAGCTCATGTGCACATACGTTCAACAACACTTCCCGCTTCGGCCATTGGGAGAAGTGATTAGAATTGCAATATACACAGACCGATTTCAGCAGCAGAACTTTCTGACCTACTGTCAACGAATTTCAGTCGGGTTTTGTCAGTAGGGATTATTTGAGGTTTATCCATATATGCCCTTCTTAAAATAAATAAATAATAATAAAAAAAAACATCTCACCCATCTATTGCTCTTAACCCTGTTGTCTGCAATGTACTAGATATCTTCTGTCACCTGTTGGGGGCACATTTCTTGATGAAAAACTATTTTAAAATTTTTCCAAAGATGTCAGTTTTTGTATTGCATGCACTAATTTTTGTGAAATCTTTGCTGATTTTAATGAAGTAAAAGTGATAATAATGATTATATTGTTACTAATATTTTAAAATGAGTATTTGCTGAATATAAGCTTGTGCTTGGTTAAAATTTTATATATTATTTTATAGAAAAATCACATTGAAATGCATAATTCAAATATGAATTTCAAATATATTACAATCTATTATGATGTCATCTTACTATAGGTTCCTGAGACCTAGCGAAAAAAGTTTTACAATTTCCCTTTTTTAAATGTTTATGTAGTGTTTGGTGCATAAAATACATATGATAAAAATTGTTTATTGAAAAAATAATATACTATTTATATTGTATTTGATGTGCTGAATTGAACTGATACATTTCAATCCATATTTATAGACCAAGGAGAGGAAGCTGTCATGGCCAAACTCTCAAACATCTGATATCTCTGAAAATGTAACAAGTGAAGATTTACCAGTGTAACACATATGGACAAAAATTAATTGCTGGGCCTCAGGAGGATAATGACCTCATATCAAATATGATACATAAAAAAATAAAATAAAAAAAATATAGTTTGTCTAATGGTACTATAATCAGTTTAATGTAAAAAAAAAATAAAAAAAATAAAAAATAACGCATTTTCTGACAATTCTTTCATATGTCAGGCTTTACAGGGTCAATATCCAAGTACTGTATATTTAAAATTAAAATTATATGATTCTTTAGACACTATTTGGGTGGGGATCTTCAGATGCCACAGGAAAAAAACCTCTAAACACCATTTCAGTTATCTGAGAAACTTACTCTTAGTTCCTTCAAGAACTCTAAAGACTGTCGTTGGTTCTTTCAGTAACCCCATCACGAGGGAAATGTTTCAAGGCTCTTGAAATGTTTATTGAAGTTTCTGGAGCACATAAATGGGATATCTGATAGGATCTACTAAGGGTTCTGCCAGTGTGACATCTACCCCAACTGGTGCCTCACATATCTTTTGATTTTTAAAGTGAGACTTACTAACCTTAATATATATATATAAAAATCTGAATTATTTAGCCTATAATATATGTATATATAGGCTAAATAATTAAGATGTTATTTAATGTCTTAAAGTCCCTTAATTAAACCTTTATGCTTGGGATATAGTCACACGGCAGATTTATTAGGTTTCGCTATTCTACCGAGGATATAAATATCTGTGCCCATATGTGATCATAATGTTTTGGCTCATCGGTATATACAGTATATACTGTATATATACATATATATATATATATATATATATATATATATATATATATATATATATATATAGATATAGATAGATAGATAGATATAGATATAGATATAGATATAGATATATACACACACACATTATATATACCGATGTGCTGTCTACTTTAAGACTTTCTGTGCTGTCCCCTTTAAGACTTTAATATACATGCCCACTGTGCTATGATTGGCTAACATCTTTGGAGAGCAAACACCCCCCAACAACATGCATGGAACCGTTTTTTTCCCCAAGAATAACAGTATGAAAGTAATCATCTTAAATATTAAAATAATTGCATCTCACATCAATATTTCATGAGCAAATATTGCATTCTCTTTGTTAGTTAATTAACAACTACAGCAAAGGTCCCTCTCATCATTCACTCTTACTGCACACCAGTGGGCAAACCAAAGATGTGATGATGTAAAAGGAGGCGTTGATCTCCTGCTTTGGAGGCTGTCATGCATTAATAAAGGCCCCCAAGTGATATAAGGAAGTAGAAGCTTTTTTGCAGCTTGGTGTCAATAAATGTTATTTTAGGACTAGGGAAGAAGTTTTGAGTTCTGAAACTTACTGTATGTTTTAATAGTACAACAAACTCTTGTATATCAAAAGATCAAGGAACATCTGATTCCACATGACATGACCTATTTAAAACTGAAGTGTGTTATTTTTTGCGCCACTTGCGCTACCGAACGTAATTGCAAAAATAAATGTTTTCAAACAGCTTTATGAATATGCCCCCTGTCTGCTGATTGCACAAACAGATAGTCCCACCCCCAACTTATGGCATTGGTTAAGTCAAAGTTATTGAGTCAGTATAGACGTGTCGGTCAAAACAAACAGAGGAATTTTTATAGCGGCACAGAGACACAGTGATTACAGTTAACAAGAAAATAAACCTAAAAATGGCTTACAGCTGTCTCTACATATTAAGCTGGGATAAGATAATGTATTTAACACAGAAAATGTTATAACCTATAGCTTTAAATAACCCTTTATCCTTTCTATCACACAATTATTTGCTAACACAGTTATTTATTTGTATTTTTTTTTTCACCTTGAAGCTTATGATTTTTTCATTTTCAATAAATAATAAAATTAGTAGGATAAACATTTTTATGCAAGAATCAGTCTTCTCGACACAACATTGGCATTGAAAGTACAGTATTGATACTTAAATACTGATTTGCACATCCCTAGTGTTCTGTCAATCTGGGCTTTATGACTGTGAAATAGGAGTAACTAGCAGGTGTATAGAATTTCATTTGTGTCCCATAGGAGTTTTCCTTGTACTTTCATGTTCAGAGACATTTATTCATAGTTTCTGGCCCCCACAAAAGAGCATTCTTTTAAAAGCGAAGCATGTACATTAACACCACATACAACCACTTGTCAGCTGTATGCCACACAAATGGTCTATTGGGAATCCTGTGCTGGTAGTTACCTCATGATAAAAGGCATTAGCACAAATGCAGATGGCGAAGGCAGTTAGCAGCATTAAACTAAGGCTGAGCTTCAGATAATTTGTGTAGGATTCTCTCTAAGCTTTTAACATTTACTTTCACGTTGATGCTGAGTGCTGAAATTAGTGCACTAAATATGTATTAGCATTTACTGCCTTTGCAATGTAGCACATTTGTATCAGCTGAAAGTGCCTTTTTGAATGGAGTTTCTGTGCAGAGATAAAAGTACTTCAGTATCATAAATCTGATTGATATTACAGAGGCTTAAAAAAAACAAAAAACTAGCAGCCATTTAGATGCAACACACATACTGCAACCTTAAAACTCAGTAGCAAATCGTCCTGGTTACCTGCATAACCTCCATTCCCTGATGGAGGGAATGAGACGTTGTGTCGATGCAGTGACATTAGGGGTCACTCTTGGGAGCCTGAGACACCTCTGGTCTTTGATAAATGGCCAATGAAAATTGGTGAGTGGTATTTGCTTACCACTCCCCCGGACATACAGGTATAAAAGGAGCTGGTATGCAACCACTCATTCAGGTTTTGTGCTGAGGAGCCGAGAAAAGGTCCCGGCTATTTCAGCGGGTAGTTCAGAATTGTGGCAGGAGGGACACAAAGTCTCGTTCCCTCCATCAGGGAACGGAGGTTACACAAGTAACCAGGATGTTCCCTATCTGTCACTCACTCGACGTTGTGTTGATGTAGTGACACTAGGGGTCCCTATACGAAACGCCGCAACTGGCTGAACCATGTTTCATGAACTGGCGGTGTGTGACGGGCAGACCACTGTGTGCCTCGTAGCCAGCGCACCAGGCTGACATGTAACCTCCCCCAACACTGTTATGAGTGTCGAACGGTCGACTACCCAAAAGATAGAGATGGGCTAGCCCAGTTGTGGCCTCTTATCCCCTTTTTTTCCTCTCCCCAAAAAAAAGAATTAACTGACTGGGGCCACCAGGTCTAGTCGGGGGGTGTCACTCCCAAGGGGAAGACACCGCAGAGACCACACCCCGCCCAAAGGGGGTATTTTGTGTGTAAATACGTCACATGGTCTTGCCGAGCTTTGTCGGAAGTATGCCATGTGGAGAAGTGCCATGGTAGGTCCTACCCTGTGGGGGAGGAGTTTCTGCAAGCATGAAGATGCAGTTTACCAACAGGGAAATTAATTAGCGGAAGACATACGTTGCATAGGGTTACCTATGGGGAACCACCACATGCGGAGCTCCTACCCCAGTACAGGGCTTAGTTAGCACATGTACTGAGTCAGCAGCGAGTTTCACTGCAAACTCATCTGCCACAGGGCTCGAAGGAAATCAATCAGGGAACACAGTTTGTGAACATGACTGGGAGTCAACAGCGCACATCTTCAGCTCAGGGGAGGTGAAAGGCGCTTGCACAAGCGATACACCCGGCCGGCTGTCCTGCTTGTGCGTGCCACTACACGGGACGAAACTGGTTCCACCCGGAGATTGTAGAACCTCGCAAAGGTGTTGGGTGTTGCCCAGCCCGCTGCAATGCAAATGTCTGTTAGAGAGGCGCCACTGGTCAAGGCCCAGGAGGCCGCTACACCCCTGGTAGAATGGGCTCGTAGCTCTACCGGGGGCGGCACGTCCTGGGCGTGATATGCCATAGTTATGGTGTCAATAAGCCAGTTGGTGATCTTCTGCTTGGAGACAACGCTTCCTTTCCTTCCACCAAAACAGACAAAGAGCTGCCCAGAGACTATAAAGCTCTGCATTCGATCGAAATAGATGCGTAAAGCGCGCACCGGACACAGCAACATCAGGGCTGGGTGAGGCGCGGTCTGAAGGGATTCAACCTCCTGGCGCCTATCAGGAACCTGATAATCAGGTCGTGCTTCCCTAAGGACTACATACACCTTCAAGGTGGAGGGGGACAGCCACCCTTCCAACCTCTCCTGCAGGAAGGAAAGCACCGATCCGACTGCGCATCTCTGGGGGTCTTCGTGTTGGGAAGAACAACACTTAGCGAACAGACGCCACTTAAAGGCATACAGGTGCCTCGTAGAGGGGGCCCTAGCCTGAGTGATCGTGTCTACCACCGCAGGAATTCGCCAGGGGGGGCTGTCGTGAGGAGCGTGAGGTCCGAGAACCACGTCTGGGTGGGCCAGTAGGGTGCTACCAGAACGACCTGCTCCACATCCTCCCTGACCTTACACAGGGTCTGTGCAAGTAGGCTCACTGGGGGAAACGCATATTTGCGAAGTCCAGGGGGCCAGCTGTGTGCCAGCGCGTCTATACAGAGAGGTGCCACGGTCAGGGCGTACCAGAGCGGGCAGTGGGAGGATTCTTGGGAGACGAACAGGTCTACCTGTGCCTGCCCGAATCGACTCAAAATCAGCTGGACCACCTGAGGGTGGAGTCTCCACTCTCCCCTTAGGGTAACCTGCCGTGACAGCGTGTCCGCTGTAGTGTTGAGGGGTGTGAGTGGCTCGCAGCAACTTGAGGTGCTGCTGACTCCAGAGGAGGCGGCAGGCGAGTTGTGACATACAACGGGAGCACAGACCGCCTTGATGGTTGAGATATGCTACCATTGCCATGTTGTCTGTCTGAACTAACACATGCTTGCCCTGGATCAACGGCCGAAACTTCCACAGGGCGAACAGAATTGCCAGCAATTCAAGGCAGTTGATGTGCCAACACAGCCGGGGGCCCATCCATGAGCTGGCAGCTGCGTGCTCATTGCATACAGTGCCCCAGCCCATTTTGGAGGCATCTATCGTAACCATGACGTGCCTGGAGATCTGATCTAGGGGAACGCCTGCCCGTAGAAATGTGAGGTCGGTCCAAGGGCTGAAGAGGCGGTGACAGATCGGCGTGATGGCCATGCGATGCGTCCCACGGCGCCATGCCCATCTCGGGACTCGAGTCTGAAGCCAGTGCTGAAGCGGTCTCATATGCATCAACCCGATCGGAGTGGCCACCGCTGAGGATGTCATATGCCCCAGGAGCCTCTGAAAGAGTTTCAGTGGAACCGCTGTTTTCTGTCTGAACGCCTTCATACAGGTCAGTACCAACTGTGCGTTCTCGTTCATGAGGCACACCGTCAACGAGACTGAGTCCAACTCCTAACCGAGAAAAGAGATGCTTTGAACCGGGAGGAGCTTGCTCTTTTCCCAGTTGACCCGAAGGCTGAGGTGCAAGAGCACCAGGTCCCTGTGTGCACACAACACATCCAGAGAGTGAGCTAGGATTAGCCAGTTGTCGAGATAGTTGAGGATGCGAATGCCCACTTCCCTTAACGGGGCAAGGGCTGCCTCTGCGACCTTCGTGAAGATGCGAGGGGACAAGGACAGGCCGAAAGGGAGGACCTTGTACTGATATGCCCAACCCTCGAATGCAAACCGCAGGAAGGGTCTGTGTCAAGGTAGAATCGAGACATGGACTCGCAGGTCCAAGATTGGGCGGGGGAGCTGAAAGATCGGGACCGGGCAGTAAAAGGTGCCTCCCACGACCTTGTCAGCTCCTCGTGCACTTCCGGGAAGAAAGGAACTGGAGCGGGGCGTGGCTGCTTTGAGCGGCGCCGCGAGCCCAGGAACCAATCATCGAGCCACGAGGGTTCAGGGGAGAGTGGAGGGTTCCACTCTAGCCTGACGTTCGCGGCTGCCCGGGAAAGCATGTCCGTCATTTCCGCATCAGCCTGTGACTGGGCTACCGTACCCGAGGGGGGAAGCCCAGCTGAGGCTTCCGCATCTGACTGGACGAGCCGAGAGCTCATCAGCTTCGCGGGCTCCGAACAAGAGGTTGCACTCGCCATGTGACGAGCTGGTGGACTCATCCGGAAGCCTGATCGGGGCAGACAAGCATGCTGGGGAATGGGAGGTCCATGGGGGGATACCCGGCGGAGGTGGTCCCATTGGGGTCCCCAAATCGCCCCCAGTGCTACCCGTAGGTAGAAGTACTTTTCTTATGAAAGCAAGCTGCGACCGCAACGTTGCCATGGTTATGTTCTCGCAATGAGTACATGATCCATCAATGAACGCTGTCTCCGCGTGGGGCACGCCCAGACACGATAGACAGCGATCATGACCGTCAGAAGTTGAGAGATAACGTCTGCAACCAGGAATAACACACAAACGGAAAGGCATCTTTAAAAAGATGTGTCTTTAAAAAGACGTTCCGTGTGTGCCGCTCTTTTAGAGAAATATACTCTTTTAGATAAGTATACTCTCTTATTTCTGCCGAAGTGCCCAGGGGCATTCTCTGCAGTGCACCAGTGCAGAGGAGGGAGAAGCCGCTGAAATGTGCCGTCAGATCCAGCAGAGGTGAATGAACAGTCAGCTCAGTAAACATCGACCGTTCGGCTCCGAAGAGAAAATCTGAATGAGTGGTTGCATACCAGCTCCTTTTATACCCGTATGTCCGGGGGAGTGGAATGCAAATACGACTCGCCAATTTTCATTGGCCTTTTATCAAAGATCAGAGGTGTCTCGGGCTCCCAAGAGTGACCCCTAGTGTCACTACATTGACACAATGTCGAGTGAGTGACAGATAGGGAACTGCTTTTAAAGGGATATAATTGTCATTATTTACAATACTTACCCTCATTTCATTCCAAACCATATGCTATTCAATAAATGTTATGGTTCAATGCAAGTTAAAGGTGCACTCAGTAACTTTTATCATTGTGTCATCTTGGATTTACACTGACACCTAGTGGCTTGGATGCAGCATCATTTAAAATCAATAGTTTTCAGTTCCAGATGCCATTGTAGAAATTTTGTATTCACAGACAGCCATGATTACTTTAATCAATGAGTGAAAGTGTCAAATAACAGGATGGTTACTGAGATTAAGTGAGTAGTATTTGGCTGGTCATGTGCAGACCCTCTCCATGTAAAATAAAACCGCTTTTATAAGGTTACTGATATGACTGGAGTCTTCAATTTAATGTGAGTGGTCATGATTTCCTACATGTATCGCAAAATTACAATTTATGTCTTTAGGATTTAAACTTTTTTAATGAGGAAAAATTACTGAGTGCAACTTTAAACACAATTGACAGCATTTCAACTCATCCCTCTTTTATTGATAAAAAAAACAAAAACAATAATTATCACATCAAAATTGTGTTAACACATATATAGTTTAAATCTTGTTGCTTTTGAAGCAGTGTGTATTTTAATATTTATGGACTTGCCCCATTCACTTCCATTATAAGCGCCTTAATGTAACCACTTTTTTTTTATATGAACAATGTACAAATTAATCCATTAATTATTTATATCAAAATTATTTTCTGAGGTAATCAACATTATTCTGCAAATCCTGTCGATTGAGCTTACATTTTAACAAATTTAACGAACCCAGAACAATTTTTTTATATATCGCTGCGCCACTGAATCTTTGAAGAATCTTTACGCAGCTGTATTCTAAACAATGACAGTTCTTTGTGACAATGTCTGTCAAGCTTCCAAAAGATAAAAAAAAATAAAAAAAATAAAACACCATAAAATTAGTCTGTGTGACTCATGCACTATATTCCAAATCTTCATAAGCCATATGATAGCTTTATGTTAAGAACAGACCAAAATTAGTTATTTACTGATATTTAAATATTTATCATAAAATTTACTATGGAAATTGTATTGACTACAAAAATTAAGCATTGGCGCACCTGTGCGAAGTTTGACATCAATAATGGCGAACATCACTGGCATCAAACCTGACTTAATGTGTCTAAAGGTGCCACATTTGATTTGCCAGCTACAAAGATTTTCAGACTATTCCTCATTCAAAGCTATCATATGTCTTCAAAAAACTTAGAATATGGTACACAAATCATATGGACTACTTTTGTTGAGCCATTTTGTGCTAAAAGCATTATATAGCATTTGTGGAAAAGATACAGCATACAGATTTGGAATGACAAACACAAAATGACAGAATTTCCAGAATTTTTTAACTTGTTTTCATGATTCACTTTATATAAAGAAATGGAAGCTTTAGCAGTTTTTATGTGGTAGAGTGAAAACACAAGAACCTAGCGTTGTGGATAAGCTTTTCAATTAGTTTCTCAGAGGCGATGAGGGCAGCTTTGATCGGATGAGCTCTGCTGGGGGAAAATGCACTGATGGGGCGGAAGCAAATGGCCTAACTGAGAAATAAATAAAAATGAACAGCTGTTAGCCCTCAGGCATTATTTCAAAATGCCTGCAATGAGGAGCGACAGAGAGAAACCAGAGAGGTGAGGAAAACAGAGTTAAAATGTGAGAAAGAGAAAGAAAAAAGAGAGCTCTGATTTTGAAGTACTTTACTTATTTTTCTTACTTAAACTTTGGCAGTTTGCCCCTTATGCTTTTAAATACGAAAAAATGACACAGACAAACAACACTGGAAAAATGTTTCTTAAATAATTAATGTTTTATTTATTTAATTATTAATGCTTAAATGTGGAAATTGTATTCTGACCGCCTTGCATCCTCACATTAATGAGCACAAGAATATTAGGACAGCTTCATTTGATCATAGTTCAAAGTATTAAAAGTTTACACATTGGTACAATGGCAATTAAATGTTTTGATAAATGTTTTATTACATAACACCACATTTTATTGCATAACACCACATGTACATGTATACTACCAGTCAAAAGTCTGGACACAACTCGACTAAATCTCATGATCTTAAAGGAATTTAAGTTCAACTGAAAGCATTTGTGTCATAATGTTGATTACCGCACAAACTAATTTCGACTCGTTCCTCCATTTCTTAAAAAAAAAAGCAAAAATCGAGGTTCCAGTGAGGCACTTACAATGGAAGTTACATTTTGACGTTAAAATACTCACTTTTTCAAAAGTATAACCACAAGACATAAAGGATATGTGTTAACATGATTTCAGTGTGATACAATCACTTATAAACATTTTCTGTGTAAAGTTAAAGCCAATTTTACAACTACATTACCATGACGAAGTAATGTCAATAAACCCTAAAACCCTAAAACTACACAAATTTTAACAGAAGAATTAATGAAAGTGCTTTTATAAAATTATAAGCTTCACATTTCTGTGTTTAAAGTCTTTCACTTTTAATGGCCCCTTTTGCTTCCATTGTAAGGACCTCACAGTAACTTTTAAATTATTTTAAAAACATTTTGATCTAAAGGGTGGTTAAATACTTGAAATTAGTTTTGTAGACAAATATTAGTTGTGCCTATCTTTTAATTTATTTACAAAAATAATTTGAATGATAGCTCTAAAATTACATTTTTACTCCACTGATTGTTAGGTTTAGGGATGTGATTTGGGCTAGGGTCTAGAGTTAATAAAATATGCATTCCTATTGTCTGTATTACATCATTTAAAACTACATTTTCTAAACTTGCTTTTACCGGCACTCTGCTCCCCTAGAAACTGGAGCTCACATGTACCCATACATTCAACAATTCTAGCTTTGGGACGATGGGGGCAGAAATTTGAATTTTGGTAAGAACACACAGATTTTAGCAGCAAAATATTCGACCTGTAAATAAATTTCACATATTTCAACTTAAAAACATTTATGTTTAACTGCTAACTTACATTTTTAAGTCAAATAAAAGTAGCTGTTCAAGTCATTTCAACTCATTACTTTAAATCTTGTCTAGCTTTTGATTGCTCTTTGTAAATTACAGTTATGACATAACAGAATTAGTTGTTTCAACTTAGCAAAGTTAAAAAAAAAGTTGAATTACTAACATGCATTCTGTTCACTTGTCCTGATAAATGGTTTCAACTTATTTATTTCAGCTAAAAGGAAGTCTTAACATGACTTTTCTAGTTATGATAACATAAACTTTTTAGTGTTTTAAATGTATAAATCATAGTTAAAAAAAATAAAATAAATAACACCACCACTTTTTAATGCAACGTCGATAATTTATTTTCATTTAAAAGATCATACACAGGTTTCAAAAAAGATTGATACAGAACCTGCCTGTGCATGTGTTAGTGAGTGAATGTACTGTATGTGTTTGAGCAAGCATGTTAATATGTGTGTGGGGGTGTGTTTAATTGAGATCTACTATGTATGTGAGTGTTTCTTATTATATCTGTATATGCTGATAATTGTTGATAACAAGGGCACAACATTAGAAACTTTTATATGAAACGTCATGGTTACTTGTGTAACCTCCGTTCCCTGATGGAGGGAACGATACGTTGTGTCGATGTAGTGACACTAGGGGTCACTCTTGGGAGCCCGAGACACCTCTGGTCTTTGATAAAAGGCCAATGAAAATTGGTGCGTGGTATTTGCATGCCACTCCCCCGGACATACGGGTATAAAAGGAGCTGGTATGCAACCACTCATTCAGGTTTTATGCTGAGGAGCCGATATAAGGTCCGGCCGTTTCAGCGGATAGTTCAGCGTTGTGACAGGAGGGACACAGCGTCTCGTTCCCTCCATCAGGGAACGGAGGTTACACAAGTAACCATGAAGTTCCCTATCTGTCACTTACTCGACGTTGTGTCGATGTAGTGACACTAGGGGTCCCTATACGAAATACCTAGCTGAAATGTGTTACGTGAACTGGTGGTGTGTGGTGGGCAGACTACTCTGTGCCTCATAGCCAGCACACCAGGTCAACACGTAACCTCCCCCAACATAGTTATGAGTGTTGAACGGCCCTCTTTGGGGACAAGTCGACTACCCAAGAGATAGAGACAGGCTTAACCCAGTCGTGGCCTCTTTTCCCCTTCTCTTTTTTCCACTCCCTAAAAAAAGAAGGGGGATTATCCGACTGGGCCACCAGGTCTAGTCGGGGGGGTGTCCCTCCCAAGGGGAAGACACAGCGGAGACCACACCTCGCCCAAAGAGGGGGGGATATTTAAGTGGAAGGATACATCACATGGTCTTTCCAACCATGTGGAGAGTCTTCAAGGTAGATCCTGCCCAATGGGGGAGAAGTCATTACAAACATGGGGACTGGGGCAGAGGGGCTCTGCCCAAGGAAGATGCATTTTGCCAACAGGGAAACGAATTAGCAGAAGATATATATCGCATGGGGTTAGCCTTACAGGGAACCACCACATGCGGAGCACCTACCCCAGAACAGCACTCTTAGCACGTGTACTGGTCCGGCAGCGAATCTCTCTGAAAACTCGACTGCCACAGGGCTCGGAGGAAGTCAACCAGGGAACAAACTTGTGAACACAACTGGGAATTAATGGCACACATCTTCAGCTCAAAAGGAGGTGGAAGGCGCTATGTGCAAGCGATACACCCGGCCGGCTATCCCGGGCTTATCCTCTTGTGTTGTGTGCCACTATCTGGGACGAAACCAGTTCCACCCCGAGGTTGTAGAACCTTGCAAAGGTGTTGGGTGTTGCCAAGCCCGCTGCTCTGCAAATGTCTGTTAGAGAGGCACCCCTGGCCAGGGCCCAGGAAGCCACTACACCCCTGGTAGAATGGGCTCATAGCCCTACCGGGGGTGGCATGTCCTGGGCGACATATGCCATACTTATGGCATCAGTGAGCCAGTGGGCAATCCTCTGCTTGGAGACAGCGCTTCCTTTCTGCTGTGCACCAAAGCAGACAAAGAGCTGCTCAGAGATTCTCAAGCTCTGCATGTGATCCAAATAGATGTGTAAAGCACGCACCGGACACAGCAACGACAGGGCTGGGTCTGCCTCCTCCTGGGGCAGCGCTTGCAGGTTCACCACCAGGTCCCTAAAAGGGGTGGTGGGAACCTTGGGCACATAGCCCGGTCGGGGTCTCAGGATCACGTGAGAGTAACCCAGACCGAACTCCAGGCACCTTTCGCTGACAGAGAACACTTGCAGGTCACCTACCCTCTTGATGGAAGTGAGCACAGTCAGGAGGGCAGTCTTCAAGGAGAGTGCCTTAAGCTCGGCTGACTGCAAAGGCTCAAAGGGGGCTCTCTGTAGACCCTGAAGAACCACAGAGAGGTCCCATGAGGGAACGAGGTGCGGTCTGGAGGGATTCAGCCTCATGGCGCCTCTTAGGAACCTGATGATCAGGTTGTGCTTCCCTAAGGACTTACCGTCGACTGCATCGTGGTGTGCTGCTATGGCGGCAACGTACACCTTCAAGGTGGAAGGGGACAGCCTCCCTTCCAACCTCTCCTGCAGGAAGGAAAGCATTGATCTGACTACGCATCTCTGGGGGTCTTCGCGTCGGGAAAAACACCACTTAGCGAACAGACATCACTTAAAGGCATACAGGCACCACATAGAGCCTAGCCTGAGTGATCGTGTCTAGGGTCTGTGCAAGCAGGCTCACTGGGGGAAATGCATATTTGCGCAGACCAGGGGGCCAGCTGTGTGCCAGTGTGTCTATGCTGAGGGGGGCCTTGGTCAGGGCATGCCAGAGCGGGCAGTGGGGAGGATTCTTGGGAGGCGAACAGGTGCACCTGTGCCTGTCGAATCGACTCCAAATAAGCTGGACCACCTGAGGGTGGAGTCTCCACTCTCCCCTGAGAGTAACCTGTTGTGACAGCGCATCCGCTGTAGTGTTGAGGTTGCCCGGGATGTGAGTGGCTTGCAGCGACTTAAAGTGCTGCTGACTCCAGAGGAGGAGACGGCGGGCAAGTTGTGACATACAACAAGAGTGCAGACCGCCTTGGCGGTTGACATATGCTACCATTGCCATTTTGTCTGTCTGAACTAACACGTGCTTGCCCTAGATCAATGGCCGAAACCTCCGCAGGGCGAGCAGAATTGCCAACAACTCGAGGCAGTTGATGTGTCAATGCAGTTGCGGACCCGTCCAGAGGCCGGCGGCTGCATGCCCATTGCAAATAGCGCCCCAGCCCGTTTTGGAGGCATCTGTCGTGACCATGACGCACCTGGAAACCAGTTCTAGAGGAACACCTGCCGTAGAAACGAGAGGTCGGTCCAAGGGCTGAAATGACGGTATGCCCCAGGAGCCTCTGAAAAGTTTCAGTTCAACCACTGTTTTCTGTTTGAATGCCTTCAAACAGGCCAGCACCGACTGTGCGCGCTCGTTCGTAAGACACGCCGTCAAGGAGACTGTGTCTAACTCCAAACCGAGAAAAGAGATGCTCTGGACTGGGAGGAGCTTGCTCTTTTCCCAGTTGACCCGAAGCCCTACTCAGCTGAGGTGTGAGAGCACCAGGTCCCTGTGTGCGCACAACATGTTTTGAGAGTGAGCTAGGATTAGCCAGTCGTCGAGATAGTTGAGAATGCGAATGCCCACCTCCCTTAACGGGGCAAAGGCAGCCTCTGCGACCTTCGTAAAGATGCGAGGAGACAGGGACAGGCCGAAAGGGAGGACTTTGTACTGATATGCCTGACCCTCGAATGAAAACCGCAGGAGGGGTCTGTGTCAAGGAAGGATCAAGACGTGGAAGTATGCATCCTTCAGGTCTACCACCGCAAACCAATCTTGATGCTGGATGCACGCCAGAATGCGTTTTTGCGTCAGCATCTTGAACGGGAGTCTGTGTAAAGCCTGGTTCAATACTCACAGGTCCAAGATTGGCCGCAAACCACCGCCTTTTTTCGGTACAAAGAAGTAGGGGCTGTAAAACCCTTTCTTCATCTCGGATGGAGGGACAGGTTCTATCGCGCCCTTCCATAGGAGGATAGCGATCTCTGCGCACAAGGTGGCAGCGTTTTCGCTCTTGACCAAGGTGAAATGAATATCGCTGAACCTGGGCGGGCACCTGGCGAACTGAATCACGTAGCCGAGTCGGACAGTCCGGATCAGCCATCGCGACAGATTGGAAAGCGCGAGCCACGCGTCCAAGTTCCACGCAAGGGGGACCAAGAGGACAACGTCATCAGACGTACCGGCAGGTGGGGCCTTGCGGCGGGGCAGAGCTCGAGGTGCCACACCACGTCGTGGCCGTGCTGATGTGCCGTTGCCCGGAACAGCATGGGATGGGGGAGGAAGAGGCGTGTCCTCATACCCTGTGGAGACTTCCACAGCTGGGCGCTCAGGGGCGGAAAGGCCACCGCTAGAGCGCCAATCCTGCAAGAAAAAACCCGTGGACGGTAGTCGTGGTGACGACCATACACACTGGGTATGTGACCCAGGGAGGAAGGAAGCCGCTCTTTTGCTGAACTGTTGGGTACTGCAGCCACTTGGGCATGCGGCAAAATCAAACAAAAAGGCAACAAAAGATTTTCCGCCTGGCCCTCCACCATGGGATGGAGTGGTCTTTTTACCAGCTCCGAGTGAGTGGGTTCCTTTTTCCCTGAGTCGCCCGTCTCTGGGGCGCTTTGAGGACCTCCATGGGTTCTTAGGCGCCGGCTGTGAGACGGGTGGCATCTGCTTCCTGCAGCGGAGCCGGTGCAGTCACCGCAGGGGGACGCCCTTGGCGACGAGCAGACGGGGTGCGGGATCTTGAGCCGCGCCGGGGCAGGATGTGCCAGATTGCCTCCGTCTGCTGCTTCACCGCCGAGAACTGTTGGGCAAAGTCCTCGACGGTGTCGTCAAATAGGCCCGCCTGGGAAATGGGGGCAGCAAGGAACTGTGTCTTGTTGGACTCACCCATCTCGACCTGAACCACTAGCGTGGTCATCATCCGCCCGAGAGACCGCACTGTGACCTTCGTCGCTTGGAGAGCGAGGTAGGTTGCCGAGCGCAGTTCCAGCATCAAATCTGGGGCGGAACTACCCTCGTGCAGTTCTTTCAATAGCCATGGCCTGCAGGGCAGAGGCGGCTTGTCCAGCAGCTCTGTAGGCTTTAGCCATCAGGGACGACGTGAGCATACAGGGCTTGGACGGGAGCTTAGGGCGTTTTTCTGCCGAAGTGCCTAGGGGCGTTCTCTGCAGTGCACCAGTGCAGAGGAGGGAGAAGCTGCTGAAATGCGCCGTCAGATCCAGCAGAGGTGAATGAACAGTTGTACTCAGCTCAATGAGCATGACTGTTCGGCTCCGAAAGAGAAAATCTGAATGAGTGGTTGCATACCAGCTCCTTTTATACCCGTATGTCCAGGGGAGTGGCATGCAAATACCACTTGCCAATTTTCATTGGCCTTTTATCAAAGACCAGAGGTGTCTTGGGCTCCCAAGAGTGACCCCTAGTGTCACTACATCGACACAATGTCGAGTGAGTGACAGATAGGGAACAGGCATAAAAAGGCGTTTGAACAGATTCATAAACTTCCCTCATGGAAACTAAACTTTTAACTAAAAGAAGTTATAGAAATAAGAAACAGTCATAAAAATGTGTCTTAATATATCAGGAAAACGTTACTCATGGAAAACTGGAAACAAGCTTAAAAAACATTAAAGAAATGTTGGTTTTAGTTCTTTCGTCTTTCTTGCAAATGTAAGTGTTTTAATGTGCATGAGTGATTGCATTTAAAGGTGCAGTATGTAAGATTCAGAAACCCTTGTTATTAATGACACCTGTGGCCATTAAGTGAACTGCAGCCATCTACCTGCTGCTCGTGATCGCGTGCACACACTCCATAGGGACACGAGCATCGACCAAAACAAAGAGACTGAATGTAATCATGCTGACTGATGAGGTAGCATGATTAAAATTACACTGTTATGATTGTTTTACTAGAAACTTTGAGACTGCATATTATATTTGACTCTCCAGTGCTGGAAAAGGGCTAAAACAAAGTGTGGATATAGGTCTGGCTATGCGAGACTGTAGTTTGAAGTAATCACTTTTCTTTGCATGATCCATTGACTGCATTTATACAATAGCCTATGTCGGCGTTAGCTAGATAGCCAGCTTTATCAATAGCTGTTAGCTAAATTTGGTGGATGATGACAGTAGCTGTTTATAAAATATTCATTATAAATATGTTGACACAATTCAGTATTGATGTGATTCCATCACAACTGTCATTTTGATATATCGATGTGCTATTGTTTTATAATAATAGAATGTATATATTTTCTGTATAACCAAAGTTATGTTACACTAATGAATGGAGCTTTTTGCATTATCTTGAACATTGTCTAGCATTCATTTCATGTGTTATTGTAGTTTTCCTTGCTGAATAATTACAGATTAACATTGACATTAACCTGACATTTAGTATAAAGAGAAGATCGTTTAAATTATTTGAAAGTTACGAAGCAAGGTAGCTTGCAATTTGTCAGCGTTAGCAGGCAAGATCAAGTTAGCTAAAATTACACAGATCAATCCTTATGGCACTATATTTCACATGCATTGCAGTTATGTAAGCTTACCTGTCCAGTTAGAAGAATGCCAATTCAGGGTCGGTTTTGATCCCCAAAACCAAACGAAGGTCCCTCCAGGAATCAAATGCCCTGCCGATGTTCACTCTAGTTTTCGCTCGACCACGATCACATTCCCGTTTAGCCAGACGGGATTCAGTAGATAAATGTTTTTTTTTTTTTTTTGGCTTACTCAGAGTTTGTGTAGGAGTCGGTGTTGTGCTGGCAGCCGGACGTTTGCTGGATTCCATCTCTAAGATAACATTACCTAGTGTTGCAGTTTGTTGTCGCTGTTAAACAGTGGAAGAGAAGCACAGAGGCAAGGCTCTCGGGAGCGCGCATAAACGTCACATCCTTTGGATTTTCCCGGCAAAAGCGACTCACTCCCTTCACATGGAAATCAGTCTACAGGCTTTAATAGGCAACCTAGGAAGTCCGGGAAGGGCTCTTTTATTTTAAAGTTGCGTTACAAGCCATTCACACATTGGCAAAAAAAAAGGCGAATATTACATGAAAAATGTTACATATTGCACCTTTAAATGAGAGTGTTATGTGTGTTTTGAGTTGTGTAAAAAGGATTAGTTCATCCAAAAAATAAAATTCTCTCATGATTTACTCAACTTTAAGCCGTCCTAGATGTGTATGACTTTCCTTCTACAGCAGAACCAAAATGAAGATTTGTATAAGAACATTTCAGCTCTGTATGTCCATACATTGCAAGGAAATGGCTACCAAACTTTGATGGACTAAAAGACACATTTAAGGCCAATATATACTTCCAGAGAAGTTCTTATTCATTCTTTGTGTAAAAAGAAGTTCTAAACAGCTGTGCAGCGGTATATTGTTTACGAATATTCACACATCAGCCACGCCACTGGGGGAGGCCCCCACACCTTATACATGGCCATATGCACCAATTATTCGAGATTTGTAAATGCCTTTTGGCGACACATGAAATAAGCAGCATATCAAACAACAGAGTGAATGAGAACTTGAGTATTTAAGTAGATTTGATACCTTTTGTAGACTAATTAAGCACCAAAAACAAAACAAAAATCACACAACATGTCCTTGGAAAGCATCTCTATGCAAACGACCGTACAGATGTAGGTTATTTTGCACTACGCTGGTGTGTTCTTGTTGACTGATGTTAGCTGACTGAAAGATGTAAATGGAATCAGCTGTCAACTTGGGAGTAGGTGGAGCTCCAGGTCATGCCTACTAATGTGGACCAATGGCAGTACGAAGGTGTTTAGCAGCGGATTCGTAGTTTTCCTAAAAGTTCACCCAGGCGAGCTGTTGTGAACCACCAAAGCGATCTAAAAAAAAAAAGAAACTTCATTTTGGCCAGATTTGGTTTGAAATGACATCACACCCATTCATTCTTCAATTCAAATGAAATATATCGGAGCCTTTAGGCAGCATAAAAGGAAACTACACAACTCCAGTCGATCAATTAATGTATTCTAAAGCAAATCATTATGCTTGTGTAGTAAATAAATAGATCATTAAAATGTTCTAACTTTAAAAATTTGCTTCCTGCTAGCAGTTGAAACATCATTTACCTGTCACGTAACGTAAGCGCCTCAGCATGTTCACGCAAGAAGTCGTAAATGGCGCTATGTTTACAACAGAGGAACAAATGTCATGCGAGAGTTACTGTAGGTCATTTCAACCAACATCCCAGCGCTGGCTGGAAGATATGATTTAAAGCATTCAAAACATTTCAATTATCAATTTGTTTCTTACACAAACCTATTGATTTGCTTCAGAAAACATTAATTGATCAACTGGAGTCATTTGGATTACTTTTATGCTGCCTAAATGTGGCTTTTACACCATCAAACTTTGGTAGCCGTTTCCTTGCATTGGGTGGACATACAAAGCTGAAATGTGTTTCTAAAAATCTTTATTTCGGTTCTGCTGAAGAAGGAAAGACATACACATCTGGGATGGTTTAAAGGTGAGTAAATCATGAGAGAATACTTTTTGGATGAACTAATCCTTTAAATCTAAATACATTTCAGGAGGGGCTATTAGTTTAATTCAATTTAAATGATTATTCTGGGTTTAATACAAGTTAAGCACAATCAACAGCATTTGTGGTATAATGTTGATTACCACAAAAAAAAAAAAAAAAAAAAAAAAAAAAAAAAGAAATTTATATATTTTGACTTATCTATTATTTATTTAAAAATTATGGTTACAGTGGAGCAACTACAATGGAAGTGAATGGGGCCAGTCCATAAACGTTAAAATACACAGTGTTTTATCTTTACGCACAAGGTTAGTAAGTGATTTTATCACACTAAATCACGTTAACATGTACGTTTATGTCATGTTTTACTTTTGAAACAGTGTGTATTTTAACATTTATGGACTGGCCGCATTCACTTTCATTGTAAGTGCCTCTCTGCAACCTTGATTTTTGCTTTTTTTTTAATTCAAAATTATTAAAGCAAAATGATTCCATAATTATTACAATTATTACAGAAAAAGTACAGCAGTTGTGCATTATTTAAATAGATAAGGTCTTATATAACACATCCTGATGACATTTGATGGGTCTTCAGACAAGATGTATGGCAGACCAAGCAAGGCAGCAGTGCTCCTCTCATTTGTGTCCTACAAGATATGTGCAAATTTTGCAGTAAGAGATGCAAATTAGAAATGCACAAATATGGAATTTTTGGGCCAATACCAATAGTTTGCAGCTCATTGTGGCAGATACCAATAAGCAAAAAAAAATAATAATTTTATATTTCTGCCAGTGAAGTAAAGACAAAATACACTTATATTCAATATTATATTCAGCATTTTCTGAAAATAAAATTAATATCTTCCGCAGTATAGCTATATACATTTATAATAGTATAGCTATAGTAAATGTACCTTATTTTAAAGGAGTTTTAGATATCATACTGGAAAACAAGATAAAAATAAATAAATAAATAAATAAATAAATAAATAACTATTTTGTTGCAGTGTATAATGGGTTAAGACTACCCTCTCACATTTTTGCTCACTTGATTTCGATCCACTTTAACTAACTAACAAAAAAAAAAAAAACTCTCTTAAAAGAGCTTTGTATAGCAGATTTCTTCCCGATAAGAAACTCATCGCAATATGTACAGTATATTTACAGAGAGCGATGCTACAGACGGGCGTTTCCATGATAGAGAGAGCATCTACCGGGAGAAGTTTCAATCTCTCCCGCTGAGATTGGGTCACTTCACATGACAAAGCGGAACTGACCACACAGAGAAATGCCAGTTTTGGAATTTGTGCTTATTTACACAACCCGCTTCCTTATTATTTGAAATTTAAAGGATGTAATATAGATACTGTATACCACCAGGTGATTCCTTTTAGACGCTCTAACATGCAAGTTTTGCTCCAGCAGAGCTCCACTTTATTTCAAGACGACACTGGGTCTGTATTTTTTGCTATTTGTGTATAATTCCCTCATACTTTGTGATCTACATCACCTGTATAAAAAGTTTGCAGTGTATCTGGACTGTGAGTCTTTTTCATCTCCTCTACCATCAGAAGTTCTCCTCTCAAGCATCATCTTTAGTTTTATATGACCTCATGTTGCCTCAAATGAGATCAAACGACTATTAAACAACAACATTTTTTGTATAGAATTATTTTTTATTTTTTTAATATTGTTGATAATGTTGACTATTTGTTTCAACACCACTACAAAGAAGAAGCTTTACTGGCAGGCGAAATCTAGCTAACTAATCATAACCTAGCTTGCTAGGCAGCCATACATGGTTGATAGACTGGACGGGGGGATGTTAAAATTGCCTGTACTTTGGTACCTAGTCGATACTAAAATTAAAGAGATGTAAAGATACAGTATTTATTAATTAAGGAGTACCAACTTGTACGCACACTGTCTGACTGACCAACAGCTTCCTTCAAACTCTAAGAGCGCGAAAATCTTGAGCGTGCTCAGTAGAACACCTGCGGATGCGCGCTTTAACGGTCAACAGGACATGAATGTATCAGAATATGTGATCTGTGCATTAGGATTTGCGCTGTAAATGCATGTATAACAGACCTACCATAGTCTTAGCTACTATAAAATACGTTACTCAAAGAGAAACCACACTTCTACAAAATACAAGTGAAAGAGTGTCACTGAACAGGAAATTTTACTCTGTAAATTCATGTCAGTATTAATTAATATCTCTTTAAAACTGCTGTTACATAAGCATTCACTAACCTCATTCACGTTCTTCCCCAAGCCGGCCGGTCCTCTGTCCCGTTCATGAGTTGTTTGTGTCAAATTAGGTATATGTCCGCCATTTAATTCGCCTTTGTATGCCTGTTGGTCCTCGTTTGGTGTTGCATTATGAAGTCTCCACGTATTAAAATTAGTCTTATGTATAGATTGTCTGAAGATTGTCCTTTCTTAAATGAAAAGGACCCCAATATTGCACATTAAGTTTCTTCACAAAGACCTCTGCACATTAATCTATGTTCCCACAGCCGAACTGAGAATGCCAGTAAGTTAGAACGTAAATTGTTAAGTTAATTACACTTTGTTGGGCCCCCTTGAATTTAACTTATATGAAACTGATTTAATAATTCAAGTTGAATCTTGTACAACTTATAAAATTAAGTTGAAATTGTTTAACTTATTCTGATAAGTTAAAGTAATGAAAACATTTAAGCTGACATGACTTATTGATCATATCATTTTTTTACAGTGTACTGTTGCCAAATTCACAGTGCGATCAATCTGTGTATCGTTCCGAAATCTACCGACAACCTGTCAATGTATGAATTAGTAAACAATGGATTACAATATAGTAAATATTGTGTAAAATAGGTGTTAATCTATTTTCAGTCACTAAATTGTATTATTTACAGTATATATATCTGCATTATATCGGCAATCCTGGTTTTTAAATATCAGTATCGGCATCGGCCATTGAAAACCCCATACTGGTTGACCACTAAATTTTATTAAATTAAACATATATTTAAATAATCTTATAAATTAGCAAGGTAAAATTGGAGCTCTAGTTGTTACTGTACATAAACTTGTTGTCTTGAGTAAAATGTTTGCATATTATTTAGCCATGTGAGATCCAATGAAATATTAAATAATGCTACGAATCTGATTGTTTTAACCACAAATCAGTGGCCACTCTGCCATATTGGAATACATTGAAATTGCATTCCCTTTTTCATACTTCAATCGTCAAATCGCCACTTGTTAGCTTCCTTCTTCGACAGCCTCTCAATCACACACAAGACCTTTGCTTTGTCTGCCCGGCTCTGCGCCTGACATTTCTCATTCTCATATGAAGACTTCACATTTTCCCTCAGCGGTGGAAGTCACTGCCTCTCTGACCTTTCAGCTTCCCAAAACTTTAATTAGGCTTGGCTTTCCTGACCAACTCTCTGCTTTAGCCAGCTCGGCTTTTCTCCTCACCCTGCTGACAAGCTTGTGCAGTCTTGTATGTGCCTTTGCAGGGATAATTGCCAGATAACAGGGGTTGATCTTTTTGGGAGAAGCATTGTACTCATGTTTTTTATGAAAGAGGAAAATGAAAGGATGTGTGCATACAAAGAGAATAGCAGATGAAATACTTCAAATGTACATTAGGCGAAAAGCTTGTGTCTAAGCAAAAGGGGTCCATCATGAAAAATTAACGCCATTGTACTGCCCTGACATTCGTTTGAAAGGAGGACATCTTACAAAACAGTTTGATCCCTTTATTTTAAATGATGATAATTCTTTGTATCATTTATTAATATCAATTTAGTTTTTTGGTCATTTACAATATAATGCATACCAATAGGAATGACCAATATACAGGTGCATCTCAATAAATTAGAATGTCGTGGAAAAGTTCATTTATTTCAGTAATTCTGAATGGTAAATGGTATTGAAATGGTATTGGGCACTTATTGGCTGCTTTACTTTATTATTTGGTCCAAGTCATCAATTTCAAAAACATTGTTTTTATTTATTTATTTTTTTTATTTTTATTAAATTTATTAAATTTTAGTTTTATAATGAAATAAATTAATATGGTGGCACAATTATATTTTTGTCTACAAAACTAATTTCAAATATTTAAGCATACACCTTCAGATCAAAAGATTTTTAAGATCATGAGAAACGGACGTTAAGACACCAACAGCTTACAGACAGTAGGCAATTAAGGTCACAGTTATAAAAACTTAGGACACTAAAGAGACCTTTCTACTGACTCTGAAAAACACCAAAAGTAAGATGCCCAGGGTCCCTGCTCATCTGCGTGGACGTGCCTTAGGCATGCTGCATGGAGGCATGAGGACTGCAGATGTGGCCAGGGCAATAAATTGCAATGTCCGTACTGTGAGACACCTAAGACAGCGCTACGGGGAAACAGGAAGGACAGCTGATCATCCTCGCAGTGGCAGACCATGTGTAACAACACCTGCACAGGATCAGCACATCCGAATATCACACCTGTAGGACAGGTAAAGGATGGCAACAACAACTGCCCGAGTTACACCAGGAACGCACAATCCCTCCATCAGTGCTCAGACTGTCCACAATAGGCTGAGAGAGGCTGGACTGGGGGCTTGTAGGCCTGTTGTAAGGCAGGTCCTTACCAGACATCACCAGCAGCAATGTCGCCTATGGGCACAAACCCACCTTCACTGGACCAGACAGGACTGGCAAAAAGTGCTCTTCACTGACGAGTCGTGGTTTTGTCTCACCAGGGGTGATGGTCAGACTCGCGTTTATCATCGAAGGAATGAGCATTACACCGAGACCTGTACTCTGGAGCGGGATCGATTTGGAGGTGGAGGGTCTGTCATGGTCTGGGGTGGTGTGTCACAGCATCATCGGACTGAGCTTGTTGTCATTGCAGGCAATCTCAACGCTGTGCATTACAGGGAAGACATCATCCTCCCTCATGTGGTACCCTTCCTGCAGGCTCACCCTCCAGCACGGCAATACCACCAGCCACACTGCTCGTTCTGTGCATGATTTCCTGCAAGGCAGGAATGTCAGTGTTCTGCCATGGCCAGCGAAGAGCCCGGATCTCAATCCCACTGAGCACGTCTGGGACCTGTTGGATCGGAGGGTGAGGGCTAGGGCCATTCCACTCCAGAAATGTCCGGAAACTTGCAAGTGCCTTGGTGGAAAAATGGGGTAACATCTCACAGCAAGAACTGGCAAATCTGGTGCAATCCATGAGGAGGAGATGCACAGCAGTACTTAATGCAGCTGATGCCCACACCAGATACTGACTGTTACTTTTGTCTCTACCCCCCCACCCCTTTGTTAAGGGACACATTATTCCATTTCTGTTAGTCACATGTCTGTGAAACTTGTTCAGTTTATGTCTTAGTTGTTGAATCTTTTTATGTTCATACAAATATTTGCACGTGTTATGTTTGCTGAAAATAAAAGCAGTTGAAAGTAAGAGGACGTTTATTTTTTTGCTGAGTTTATATATGCATATACAATATACGAATACAAATCTGTTATATACAGAAGCAAGGGAATGTAATGGCAGAAGAGGTATGGTATGTTGGATAATTATAAATAGACTAAGCTGTGTATTGCACATAATTGTTGCTAAATGGGGCAGTTTAAACTGTTCATGAGATGGATAGCCTGAGGGAAAAAAACTGTTCTTGTGCCTGACGGTTCTGGTGCTCAGTGTTCTGTTGCGCCTGCCAGAAGGCAACAGTTCAAAGAGGTAGTGGGCTGGGTGAGCGGGATCCAGAGTGATTTTTCCAGCCTTTTTCCTCACTCTGGAAGTGTACAGTTCTTGAAGGGAGGGCAGGGGGCAACCAATAACCCTCACAGCAGTCCGAACTGTCCTTTGTAGCCTTCTGATATCCGATTTCGTAGCTGCACCAAACCAGACAGTTACTTAAGTGCAGAGGACAGACTCAATAACTGCTGAGTAAAATTGTATCAGCAGCGCCAGTGGCAGGTTGAACATCCTCAACTGGCGAAGGAAGTATAACCTCTGCTGGGCCTTTTACACAATGGAGTCAATGTGGGTCTCCCACTTCAGTTCTTGTGAGATGGTAGTGCCCAGGAACTAATAATAATTTAATGTAACAAACAATAGGCATCACCAATCTGTTATTTAATATATAAAACATTTTCTTTGTTAAAGCAAAAAAAAAAAAGCAAGCAAAAGTAAATATATTGTGATGTATCATCATGATTTAATTTTTTTTTTTTTGTTTTAGCTCAGGAGTCTTTTGGGGGATAGTTCACCCAAAAATTACAATTATCTTATCATTCACACCCTCATGCCAACTCTTATTGTATTACTTTCTTTCTTCTGCTGAACACAAAGTTTTTAAAAGAATATCTCATTTGCAGGTCCTTACAATGAAAGTGAATGGTGGCCAGGACTTTGAAGTTCCAAAAAGCATATAAAAGCAGCATGAAAGTAATCAATATGACTCCAGTGGTTAAATTAATGTCTTTTGAAGCGATATGATAGGTGTTGTTGAGAAACATCAAAATTGAAGTCCTTTGTTTACCCTAAATCTCCTCTTTCACTTTCATTTCCACATTCTTCTTTTGTTTTGGTGATTCACATTCTTCGTGTATATTGCCACCTACTGGGCATGGAGGAGAAATTATAGTAAAAAAAGGACTTAAAATTGATCTGTTTCTCACCCACACATACCATCATATCACTTCGGAAGACATGGATTTAACCACTTGAGTCATATTGATTACTTTTATGCTGTCTTTATATGCATTTTGGACCTTCAAAGTTCTAACCACCATTCACTTGCATTGTATGGACGTACAGATCTGACATATTCTTTTAAAAATCTTAATTTGTGTTTAGCAGAAGAAATAAAGTCATTCACATCTGGGGTGACATGAGGGTGAGTAAATGACGAGATAATTTTCATTTTTTGGTGAGCTATCCCTTTAATGGAGGTTTCTGGTATAATTTCACATAATTAACTTTGCCTCAGATTTTTCTCCTAAAAATCTTTGACATTTATTAAGAAAGTAAGTAAGTAAGTAAGCATAGTACAGCAAGTACTGTATAGAGCAATACAATAAATGTGGATAGCAAAACGCACTTTGAGAAATTGTTGAGATCTCTTCTAAAACTCTAGAGGAGATGCATGAATAATTATCTGGGTCTTTTTCTCGGGAGAAAAGAAGTGGAAGACTAACACAAAAATCTCCATTTGCTTTCCAGTTATTTTTTTCCCCCAGTCATTGCTGTCTAGTTGAAACAATTAAGAAACTAATGATAACTCATTTGTAGTTTTCCACTTCCCATTTAGTATGTAGGTTTGCTGCTGGAGCATTTGCACCATTTGTCAAGGTGTTTTGTGCAAACGCTGGAATATCTGAGTCATAATCAGTTTATTCTGTCGCCTGGCAACCCCGTGGAGTGCCATCCATTCCGTCAAAGACAAGCTGCCCTAAAACTGAGCCATCAGCACAATCTTTCAGTCAGAGCAAGAGACTGTGCTTCCTTAGATAAAGATTTCAATATTTAGCTGAATTTCTTTGTATCTTTAATGACACTGACCTTCAGCAAGTTTGCAGTTAATACACTGCATTCAAAATCTCAGCCACTAGATGGTAGTTATTTTGCAGGGTTGGGGTCATTTGTGAACTTATGTTTATGTGGTATGTGTTTGTGTAAAGTGTGCAATTAGTGGCACTGATTAACTGTCTTTGCTTGTACTAATAAGAGTGCCTATTGTCTGAGCAGCACTTAAAGGTCTAATTCACCCAAAAATTATAATTCTCTCATCATTTACTTACACTTATCCCATCTTAAACTCATATGAGTTTCTTTCTTCTGCAGAACACAAACAAAGATATTTTCTTAGATATATAATGTAAAAAATTCTAATTGCTGCATCCCAATTCGCCTACTTATACTATGCCCTTAAGTGTGTACTCTTTTTGTGTTGGAAAAGTATCTACCTTTTAGTGTGTAGCAAATACGTGTGCAAATATTGGGACATACTATCATGTCATAAAATCACGTCTTGAATCAAAAACCACTCAGTCGCATTTTTACGTGCATCCTGTCACCTTACACTGACCTGTCAATCATGCTATTTCAGTTGTCATGACATGCATTTAATTTCTCTTTAGTTCATTATTCTTCATTGCATTTAATTAACGATAACCTAAAATGCTTCGTACCATACTGGTGAAGAAACTGCACCATTGAAGATCTGTCGCGAGGTGTTTTGTGTGGAGAGCCGCTGATGTTTTGATATGCTGATTGATGCATGTAGTAATGTGTAGTTCCCTATCTGTCACTCACTCGACGTTGTGTCGATGTAGTGACACTAGGGGTCACTCTTGGGATCCCCGAACACCTCTGCTTTTTGAAAAAAGGCCAATGGGAATTGGCGAGTGGAATTTGCATGCCACTCCCCTGGACATACGGGTATAAAAGGAGCTGGTATGCAACCACTCATTCAGAATTGCTCTTTGGAGCCGACCGGTTGTATTCAGTGCACTGAATTCAATTCCCTCCAAAGACGCACCTCAAAATTGCTGGATTTATGGCGCATTTCAGTGGCTTCTCCCCCTCTGCACCCGTGGAGTGCAGAGAATGCCCCTGGGCGCTTCGGCAGAGCAAAAGAGTATATTCTAAAAGAGTATATTTTCTTCTAAAAGACCGGCACACATGGAAACGTCTTTTTAAAGATGACTTCGAGACATCGTTCGTGGATGGGTCTTGTCCTCATTGCGAGAACATGACCATGGCAACGTTGCGGTCGCGGCTTGGATTCGTAAGAAAGCAAGCCACCCCAGCGGCTCCCCACCTCGGTCCTTCTACCTACGGGTATGAGGCCGTACCGGTTAGCACTGGGGCGATTTGGGAGCACCTCTGCTGGGTAAACCCCCACTGACCTCCCATTCCCCAGCACGCTCGCTTGCCCTGTTCGGGCTCTCGGATGAGACCGCCGGATCGTCTCACGGCGAGTTCAACCTCTTATTCGGAGCCCGGGAAGACGATGAGTTATCGAGCGCAGCATCAGAGAGCGGACTCGGCCACTCTGACGCGGACGACTCGGCTGGGCTCCCTCCTACAGGTGTGGTCGCCCAGTCTCAAGCCGACACGGAGATGACGGACACGCTTTCCCGGGCATCCACGGGCGTCGGGCTAGAGTGGAACTCTCCCCTGAACCCTCGATGATTGGTTCTTGGGCCCACATTGCCGCTCACGGCCACGCTCCGCCCCGGTCCCTTTCTTCCCGGAAGTGCATGAGGAGCTGACAAGATCATGCGCCTCAGGCTCCACCCCGCCACAAGGCCCCACCTGCCGGTACGTCCAAAATGATTATCTCCTTGGACCCCCTCGCCCGGAGTTTGGACGCATGGCTTGCGCTTTCCAACCCGTCGTGATGGCTGACCCGGATCGTCCGACTCTGCTGCGCAATTCAGTTCACCCAGGTTCAGTGGCATCTGCTTCACGTCGGTGAAGGGCAAGAGCATCACTACCTTGCGTGCGGAGATTGCGACCCTTCTGCGCAAGGGCGCGATAGACCCTGTCCTTCCAGACGAGATGAAGAAAGGGTTTTACAGCCCTTACTTCATCATACCAAAGAAAGGTGGTGGGTTACGGCCAATCTTGGACCTGCGAGTTCTAAACCGGGCCTTGCACAGACTCCCGTTCAAGATGCTGACCCAAAAACGCATTTTAGCGAGCGTCCGGCATCAAGATTGGTTCACGGTGGTAGACCTGAAGGACACATACTTCCACGTCTAGGTTTTACCTCAACACAGACCCTTCCTGCGGTTTGCTTTCAAGGGCCGGTCGTACCGGCACAAGGTCCTCCCCTTCGGCCTGTCCTTGTCACCTCGCGCCTTCATGAAGGTCGCAGAGGCAGACCTTGCCCCGCTAAGGGAAGTGGGCAGACGCATACAAAACTACCTTGACAACTGGCTGATCCTAGCTCACTCTCGACACAGGGACCTGGTGCTCAGGTACCTCAGCCGTCTAGGGCTTCGGGTCAACTGGGAAAAGAGCAAGCTCTCCCCGGTTCAGAGCATCTCTTTTCTCGGCTTGGAGTTGGACTCAGTCTCGATAACAGCACACCTTATGAACAAGTGCGCACAGTCGGTGCTGAACTTTCTGAAGGTGTTCAGACAGAAGACAGCGGTTCCACTGAAACTTTTTCAGAGGCTCCTAGGGCATATGGCATCCTCTGCAGTTGCCACACCGCTCGGGTTGATGCATATGAGACCGCTTCAGCACTGGCTTCAGACTCGAGTCCCAAGATGGGCATGGAGCCGCAGGACACATCGTGTGGTCATCATGCTGATCTGTCACCGCCTCTTCAGCCCTTGAAATGACCTAGCATTTCTACAGGCAGGGGTTCCCCTAGAGCAGGTCTCCAGGTGCATCGTGGTTATGACAGATGCCTCCAAGATGGGCTGGGGCACAGTATACAGTGGGCACACAGCCACTGGCTCCTGGACTGGCCCACTGATGCGTTGGCACATCAACTGCCTCGAGTTGTTGGCAGTACTGCTCGCCCTGCAGAGGTTCGCACATTCCCTATCTGTCACTCACTCGAAGTTGTGTCGATGTAGTGACACTAGGGGTCCCTATACAAAACGGCACAACTAGCTGAACTGTGTTCGGGGCTCCCAAGAGTGACCCCTAGTGTCACAAGATCGACACAACGTCTCGTTCCCTCCATCAGGGAACGGAGGTTACGAAGTAACCATGACGTTAATGCAAACCAAATTTACTATATCTTTTCCTATCATTATAGTATCTATTCAATGTGTGATGTTCACAATGTGTTGCAGACAAAATATAACATTATTTACAATTATATTTAAAGTTAAAGATGTGATCTTGCTTCATCATCAACTAAAGTAAGAATCTAGGATTATCTTAAATGGTATACCAAGTCGGAAAGAGAGAACACCTGAATGAAATTGTGCTGGATCACTTTATGTATTTTTTTTATTTTTCTATAGCAGTCACATACTGTTTACATCATTACAACAGTTCCTTGAAAGATAATCTTACCTCCGCTATACATTAGTGATATAATAAATGACAAAAAAATAAAATGAGAATAGATAATTGTGTTAATTTGATTAATTTTCTGTTTATGATAATTCTTTTAACTAACTCTTTTAATCGATGTGGAGTCCTAAAACTTTTCCTTAAAGATTATTTTTGAGAAAGAAGCTCTTAAGAATATACAAAAGCATCCACAATAAGCAGTACAAATACAGTAGATAGACTTAATAGAATGCACAATGGTAAAATGAGGATTATTAATCACTCACCCTTTTCTAATCACTGTGAATGGAGCCGCTTGATCGTTTGCAATTTAATGACCCGATCAGTTGTAGTTCTGAAGCGAATGGTCAAACTACTCTTCTGTCAAGCAAGGGATTGTGTTACTGACATACATACTTGTATGCATAGTATAGCATACTAACATACTATTACTTTTTGTGCAGTAAATACAGTAGTACGTTTACTGTGCACAGTATGCTATGGAGGCCCTGAACCACAAGGTTAAAAGAATTTAAATAAATAAATCACTTGAATTTGTTTTTTCTCTTAATTTTATTTTCTCTCTAAAATTTAAACATTTTCTTTATTAAGATTTGCAAGACATTTGTAGCCTGAGGAAAGAGGTGTGTATACAAAATATTTCTCTTTATTAGGTACTATCATTAATAAATAGATTGGATAAAATTCACAGCTGTAGTTTAGCCCATAAAAGACAAAGTCAACACACAATGTAAAGCCGGAACTGCAGGCCAGGAGCAGCTGAATTGGTCTCTATAAATTTATACAAAATATAGATCAAATTATATAAAGAGGACCAAGGCTTACCAGACATGTGCAGGCTAGCTACAAGCTAAATTTTCCCCCTGAAAAGACACAAATCACCACATGTGCACCATATCACTCATGCACACACACACACACACACAAGCAAAATCAACAGTGAGGTGGAATTTTCCCATTCTCACTAGCTGCTGCCTGTCTGTCAGAATGCTGGTAATCCACTGACAGATAGAGATGGGAACAGAGAGCTGGGTTAATTTAGTCTATAGGAGAGCGGGGTTGATGGTGTTAAAAGCCAATCTGAAGTCCACAAAAAGGATCCTTGCATATGTCCCTGGTCTGTCTAGATGTTGAAGTATGTAATGCATATTGACTGCATCATCCACAGACCTGTTAGCTCGATAAGTAAACTGCAGGGGATCCAGAAAGGGTCCAGTGATGTCCTTCAGGTGGGCTAACACCAGTCTCTCAAATGACTTCATGACCACAGATGTCAGAGCAACAGGTCTGTAGTCATTAAGTCCTGTGATTTTGGGTTGCTTTGGGATGGGGATAATGATGGAGCATTTGAAGCAGTAGGGAACTTCACACTGCTCCAGTGATGTGTTGAAGATCTGTGTGAAGATGGGGCCAGCTGGTCAGCACAGGATTTTAGACAAGTGGGTGAAACACCATCTGGGCCCTGTGCTTTCCTTGTCTTCTGTTTCCAGAAGACCCGGCACACAAGTGGAAAACTCCCACGGCTTGTAGAAAGGTTTACAGTTTATGAAGAGTGCCTCTAAATTAGACAGCACATCTACTTTTGCGTTGTTACATCTATACAGCAACATTCGTTGTTGTAAAAACACGTTCCACCGCCTCTCGTTTTCTCTGTTAACTCCGCGATGCGAACTGCTCTAAACAGCTGGAAGCCCAGCAGATGAAATGCACTGTCCAGAATGGCTTCACTCAGCCAGGTTTCCATGAAGCACAATGTAGCAGAATTTTCAAAGTCCTTATTTGCCCAGTCACTGTATTTTCCTGTCGACATTCTTGGGAGGGCGTGTATGTAAAAATGTTCTGCGGGAGATGCTGATGTAAACACAGAAAGTGTGCGCAATGGCTAAACCCGTCCATGTAGTGCATGATTATTGAGTGAAAACATACAAAAATGTAATTCCTGACTGAAAAGCTCTCACTTATACTGAAAAACTGTTCCAGCACCAGAACAGCCAGTCACAGGAACAGTTTTTTTTTTTTTTTTTTTTTTTTTCCCACAGGCCATCCACCTCATGAACATGAACAAAATTCTTTCCTTTGGTCAATACAACTATGTGCAATGTTCAATCCATCCATTCCTACTTATATCCATATTTAATTTATATTCTTTAACATATCCTACCTCTTCTTCAATACATTTCATCACCTGCACAAAATTGTATATCTGTATATAACATATTCTAACAACATTATTGCACTATTGCATGTTTCTCTCTTTTTTTATCTGTTGTATCTTTTTTTTAATTATTATTACTTTTTATGTCACTATATGTACATATGTTAAAATGTATATGTTTGTATATATGTATATATGTTGCATTCTCTTGCACTGGAAGCTTCTGTCACAATGACATATTCCTTGTGTGAGTAAGCATACTTGGCGATAAAGCTCATTCTGATTCTGATTCTGATACACACATTCCCCTCAGTTATACCAGCACCAGTCTCCCACGGCAACCTTAAATAACAGCACCTTGGATGTTTTGTGAACACCTTGAGCACTCACCTGGGACCCGACTCAGCATTTCACTCTAATTGGTCAGTTCTCTGTTTGGCAAACAATAGCCTTGGTTAATAAGACAATATGGACTGATTTACCACACTGCATTCCTAATAAGAGCAGATAAAAACCACACTGTTCTGAGTTCAGGGAGCAAATTCGGTCTCTGGGCTGTAACGACAGCCTTTGATGGTCTCAGATCTGTGGCATCAGCAAGGGAGATGAAGAAACTTTCTGTGGTGGATAAGTAAAACATTCTGCCCACCTGTGCACACCTACAAAGACTGAGAGATTTGTGTGTGCATGGAAAACATGGGCGTAAGCACTGTACACACAAACAGCTTGGTTTACAGTTTTTTTAATGATGTTCAGTCATCACAGGAAGCAAGAGCATGTGTGCTGGTGCGTAGTGTGTGTAGATGTGTGTGTTAAGTCAATTAAATAAGGATTGTACAGTCCCCATATAACCTGTTTTTAAGCGTGAGTGCATTTTTACCAGACTTCATTTTCATCTGATCACAAATTCAATACATGTAGTTCTCTAAACTAAAACTCTAGACTAAAACAATTTCGGAAGGAGGATGTTTTAATCTGACTATTCACAGTGCTAAAGTAAGCATACATAAGCCCACAACCACGTACACATCCATATGGTAACTTGATGTAAAATATTTATTTAAACGAATGGGTTTGATTACATGTTTTTTTTATTAGTTAAATGGGTGAAACTTAATAAACAAATACATACTGTACATAAACTAATACAAACTGGTAAGCATTGTAGCAATTATAAGTGTAGTAATGTTATCATATTTTACTACATATAAGAATTTATGTTATAATTTACGTTTTATGTTATTTATTTATTTATTTATTTTTTTACTATAATATGCTCATAAGATTCAAAAGACCTGGCTAATGAGAAACATTTGTTCGGGAATCGGACTATACTGGTCACGCTGTATGTTTCGCAATGTAAATTTAAAAAGAAACTGCTCATAAGTCATTTGTTTACGGATCAAGCAACACTGGTCATGCTGTATGTTTTGTGCTATAATTTCAATAGAACTGGCTCATTAGAGTCATTTGTTCACGAATTGCGCTACCACTGATCACTCTGTATGTTCTGCGCTGTAGATTCAAAAGAACCAGCTCATAAGAGTGATTTGTTCGGCAGTCGGACTAAAAGAACTGGCTCATAAGAGTCATTTGTTTGGGAACCGGACTACACTGGTCACGCTCTATGTTCTGCACTGCAGATTAAAAAAAAAACTGCCTCATATGAGACATTAATTCAAGAATGGTACTAAACTGTATGCTTTGTGCAGTAGATCCAAATGAATCGACTCATGAGAGTAATTTGTTTGGGAATCACTATACTGGTTGCACTGTGTTTCGTGCTGTAGATTCAAAAGAACCAACTCACTAGAGTCCTTTGTTTGTGAATTGGGTTACACTGGTCACGCTGTATGTTTTGTGCTATAGATTCAAAGGACCGGTTCATAATAGTCATTCATTCAGGAATCAGACTACACTGGTTGCGTTACATGGTCTGCACTGTAGATTCAAAAGAACTGGCTAATATGAAACATTTGTTCAGGAATCGTACTATATTGGTTGCACTGTATGTTTCGCAATGTAGATTTCAAAAGAACCAGCTCAAAAGAGTCATTTGTTCGTGAATAAGGCTACACTGGTCACACTGTGTGTTTTGTGCTGTAGATTCCAAAGAACCGGTTCATAGGAGTCATTCATTCAAGAATCGGACTACACTGTATTCTTTGTGCCATAGATTAAATGAACCGACTCATAAGTCATTAGTTTGGGTATCAGAATACACTGTTCTGTGCTGTAGACTCATAAGAACTGGCTCATAAGAGTAATTAGTTTGGGAACCGGACTACACTTGTCAGGCTGTATATGTTTTGCACTGTAGATTCAAAATGAACTGGCTCATAAGAGTCACATGTAATGTTTTTTTTTCACTAGATTAACACGACCCGGCTCAGAAAAGAACTTAGTTCAGGAATTAAACTTACTGATCGCATTGTATGTTTTGTGCTGTATATTCAAAAGAATCGGCACATATGAGTGATTTGTTTGGGAAGCAGACTGTTCTTGTTGCACTGTCTGTTTTGTGTTGTACTGTAGATCCAGCAGAGGGACAGCGCTGACGCTGAATTGCATCACAAATACTATGAGTGAAGGACTTGGAACTGTGCATATTTTCATGGTGCCATCAGGCAGTCAGAGTTATCAGGACATCATTTTCCTGCAGTTACAGAGATCAGTCACATGGCATTTATGGCTTAGGTGATTGTCTAAAAAATAAAATTGTTCAGAAAAGATGGCAACATCCAGGTTGCATACATCCGATGGTGCACTGGAATGACAATGGATAGCTCTCTCTAGGTATTTTAGACATAAAAGGAAATTAAATTCCAAGCTCAGAGCACCATTTTATCAAGGTCAGGTTAGCAGTGGAAATAGGTTTCCATGACTGGCCTTGTTATAGTCAGGATTTTCAGAAGTGAGACAACCAATTAGTTTAAAATGGAGCCAAACATGTTTCTAATTTAATTAATATTCTATCAGAGCCGCGTAGCACTGTGCGACGTGGACTCAAAGATTCAAAGGAATACTCTCTCAGTGTCTCTCCAGCTACCTCATCTGCCGCTTCATTAACCTTTGCCACAAACCTATGCTCTTTTACTAAGTGTCACTGATAGGGACTTAACATACAGAACCGGAGGAGAGACGAAGGTGGATTTTACTCATGTGCATGAGTAAAAATATATAGGCAAAGGAACGAGAGTAAAAGCGTAAGAGGGAATTTAAGATAACATGAATAGCCATCGTTAATGTGTGACTCATTTTATAAAAGTGAAGACTGTAGACAATCATTTGATCTAAAACTAGAATTACTTGCACTTGGATTATATGTATTTAACTTCTAAAGAGCTGATTAATGCCATATAGAGAAGGTTTATGCAATAACAAAATTTGTGACTGCAGTGTGAACAGTAAGGTCAGAATTCAAGCATGTCATTTTACATCAATCTAGCTCGATATTAGTCATAATTGCATGCTTGATTTATCCTTGGTGTGAATCATAAAATAATTAAAGAATATCACTATATACTGTAAAGTATTACACAGAAAAGTGGAAAAACAAAACAAAACAATAAAACATATTTGTTTAACCTGTTGTAGTCTCAACCCCAGAAGGCAAAGACACGGACAAGCCACACAAACACATTCACTAACCGTATGAAGCATACTGCACACAAAACGGGACACTTTCTCAATCTAATAAACACTTATTTGATTGGCTTGTTTGTGCAACTTACGAAAGTCATGTCACCATGCATGCCAGAGTAGGGTTTTTTACACATGTGGGAGCATTGCTTATTCAGACCAGTGTCTGATATCAGCCACATTTAAAAGGCCTACTTTAAAAAGAATCAGATTATTGCAGAAAATTAGAATTGAGGCTTGCGGTGAGAACGTACCTTCTTACAACATGTCTCTCTCTCGCTCTCTCCCTGTTTCTTTCCATCTCTTACTGCATGATTAAAGGTCAAACAGGAGAGAATGAGACACACAGTCCCTTTGCATGTATCTTCCTGCATCTGCATTTTCCATTTGCATATGTCAATGTCAGGTATAGAAATGCAGATTGAGCAGCATTAATCCATCCTTCAGTGCATGCGACACCTCATATGACTTATGTGAGAGCTTTTTGTTCAGTACAGCGGATTCTAGCATAATCTGAATGCAATCAGATCGCACCTGAATCAAAGCAATAGTTCACTCAAAATGAGAATTTTTCTCATCTTTTTCTCACCACCATGTCATTCTTTCTGACTTTCCATCATCAGTGAAACACAAAAGCAAATCTTTGATACTGTAGATTCTCAGAGCTTCTGTTTTCCATACAAGGAAAGATGCAAGAGAACTTCAGATAAACGTAATACAGGGCTCGACAATAACGCTTGTCCACTTATTCAGGACAAATGGATTTTTAAAGGGGAAATTGAAAGAGAATTTTACTTTCCCGACCAGACAAGAGGCCTGATTACTACTTGCCTGGTCATTTATTACAAAGTTCATATTCTTATTCTGCTGTTGAAAAAATTCTAGAGTGCACAGACTGCCAAATAGAGTGGAAGCCAGAAGTGTCTTTCAAACTAGCAGTCACTTAGAAACAACAGTGCTTTGCTTGACCAATTAGAATTCAATTTGTCATTACCTCAGGCAGCATCAGCGAGCCGCATAGTTTAAAATTTCGAATAAGCTAGCGATCTAGCAATACACAGCAATGTTTCTCAAGCCTTCGTAACCCGGCCAAGTGCCTGGTAAAATGGCAAAACCCCAAAAGAGAATAACTGAATCGAACATATTGGGTTACGAATCAAAATGGTAGTGGAAATTCAGCCCTACCTGGAAGGATGAATTTGACTGGGTGTGGTAAGAGGAAGACAGAGGGATGTTCTCGGATGCATCCCAATTTGGAAAGTAAGTTACTATCCCACTAACTTTAGTTATGTAGACTAGCTGATTGACTAGTTCTCAACTTGGAAGTTCTCAACTTGGAAAATAAGTAGCTAACTGACAATTGAGTTAGGAGTTAGACGTTAACTGTAGCTATTGTCATTAAGCATATTGAAACTGGCAGCTAGCTAGCTACATTGCCCAGTTACATGTTGCCGAGCATGGGGCACAATGGGCCTACATTCGCTAAGTTAAACCA
Organism: Myxocyprinus asiaticus; assembly: GCF_019703515.2. NCBI lineage: Eukaryota > Metazoa > Chordata > Actinopteri > Cypriniformes > Catostomidae > Myxocyprinus > Myxocyprinus asiaticus. The sequence goes on from NC_059350.1 coordinate 7,632,503, forward strand.
TCTATCTGCACTGTGATCTTAATGTGTTACTCTGAGGAGTGACTGACCAATTTACTTGTCAGCTGGACAAGCACATGACAATGCTTATTGTTGAGCTCTGATCAAATCAAATCTCTTTATTGTCACTCAAACATATACACAAGTGCAACAGTGGGTGAAAGTCTTGGGTGCAGTTCCAAGCAACATAGTAGTATGGCAATTACAATAAACATCTGATTTACACATAACACAGTTTACACATCTTGTTTCACCATACAATATACAATATACAGTATACACAAAATAAGAAGACTGTATACAATAAAAATACACTGTACCCCCCAAGCAAGATTCAAGCAGGAATTCATCAGACACTGGAATGGAATATTGCATATCGTGCCGCCATTTTGCGGCCCTCTTCAGCCTGTCATGACCCTTCAACTAATCGCGGCCCATTCGCCCTGTTATTTTTTTTTTATTACAAATGATATTATCAGCATAACGGTTTGAGTGAAAACCCGATGATTATGATATAATCATGTTCCTGCATATGAATTTTCATAGAGCATCTTAAATGCTTTAATGAAAGAAAACCTGTCCTTTTGTACTAAATGAGTTACAGTTAATGTCACAAATTTGCTTATTTGATTACTGATCACGAAATTTTGTGCAATCTTAAATATTTCTTATATTATGTCATACTACATTTTCAAAATCACACAGAGGGGTAATTACTAGCACGCAAGCAACAGTGAGAGTGGAGCAGGCTATTTTACTTGTATGAAGTTTTTTGCACCTGACATGCATTCCAATCTACATCTTGATTTAATCCTTCCTGATGATCATGCAGTGTGTTTTTTTTATGAGCTGAATGGGAGAATAAACACTATTAAAGTATGAGGAGACTCACGCTGCACGTGCAAGCCATACGCGCATTACCAGCTGATCAACTATTTAGCCATTTTCGGTAAATCACTCCTACAAAATCCTAAAACTTTATTTCCAGGTTTAATTTATGTTTTGATAAGACTCAGATTTGTATGTTTTCTCTTTTAATCATTTAATGTAATTTTGAGTGTGACCATGATGTACCTTTATGCTGGGTTGGAAACCTCAAGGATTAATAGTGGTGTTTTCCTTATTACTTCACGTTTTGTTCTGAAAGCAGAAAGAAACAAATGAAACACGGAATGTATGCTGTCAACTGCACAGCGAGACTGAAGCAAATCGGGCGCATTTACTCATGTGATTAACCGAACCTGAAGCGCTGCCGGCTCGTGATGTGCGAAAGGCTTGCACGCGCTGCACGAGTCTGTTGGGTATAATGCAGTCTCATCACATTTTAACTTTTTGTTTAGTCTCCCATTCAGCTCATGAAAAAATGCTGTGTGATCATGAGGAAGGATTACATCAAGATATAGATTGGAACGCAGGTGCTGAATTTCATCTAAATAAAATAGTCTACTCCTCTCTCGCTGTTGCTGGCATGCCAGTGATTACCCCTCCAGTATTGGCACATGTGCCATAGGTTGCTGACCCCTGTCCTAGAGGGATGGAAGCTCACCTCCGATGATGTATCTGGCAGTTCGCACCACACTTTGCAAGTCTTTGCAGTTGAGGGTGGTGCTGTTGCCATACCAGGCAGTGATGCAGCCAATCAGGATGCTCTCTACAGTGCTGGTGTAGAACCGTGTGAGGATGTGGTGGTTCATTCTAAACTTCCTCAGCCGAGGACACCGAGGAACTTGAAGCTGCTGACTCTTTCCACCGGTGCTCCATTGATGGTGATGGGGCTGTGTTCATTGGTCTTACTGACGTTGAGGGAGAGGTTATGCTCCTGACACCAGTGTGTCAGAGTGTGCACCTCCTCTCTGAAGGCTGTTTCATCAATGTCAGTGATTAGACCTACCACTGTTGTATCACCAGCAAACTTAATGATGGCATTGGAGCTATGTGTTGCCACACAGTCATGTGTGTACAGGGAATGCAGGAGTGGGCTGAGAACACAGCCCTGTGAGGCTCCAGTGTTGAGGGTCAGTGATGTTGGAGATGTTGATGCCCATTCTAACCACCTGTTGTAGTTCATGTAGTTTCTTTTGGTTGTATTGTATTGTTATTGTATTGGTGATCTAAATGATTGACCGCTGTTATTAACTTGTAATTGAACAGCTTTACAATAGTCAACATTTTTATCAATGCGTTACACTTTTAGCACCCAGAAGTGAATCTTAACATATCAAAGAGAGAGCCAGTTAGGCCCTGTTGCCACTACACAAATGCATCCATAATATGTCATTCAAAGAAAATAAATAAATATATATATATATATATATATATATATATATATATATATATATATATATATATATATATATATATATATAATGTCTCAAGCATTTTATTGCCGCTTTATTAAAATAAGGTATTCGCCAGTGGAGCCACCCAAATATCACTTCTGACTGGTTAGCATCTGGGTCATGTTTGTGGATTTGGCAGCAATGATCGATGAGCTAGTGCTGTGGGTTACAGCCGCTATGGTTAGCATTAGCATGTTCCGTTTGATGAATGACTTAGCAAACTCTGCTGCCCTGATCTACTTAATAATGCTGTTGCCCTGGAGAACAGTGTCAAGAACGCAATTGAAATGGAAAGCGATTCTGAAGTGGACACACATGTTTTAATGTTCTGGTGACTTGTGGAAGAAGCAGGACCAGTCAATCCTTGGAGTTAGAAGAAGTTGCATTGACCTGTATAACATCAGAGAGTGGGTTATTGATCTAACAATATGATCAAAACATATTACAAATTAGCTATGGTGGGAGATCTGAACAGTACAAAACTTTGCAACATAATGGAATAGAAGAATAAACAGCCCTATGGAGTCATTTACACTGAACGCATCTTTGCCAGTGTTGGGTAAGTTACTCTAAAAAAGTTTTGAATTACCAACTAATAATTACATCTTCTACAGTGTAATTAGATTACTGTACTAATTACTCTGTCTGAAAAGTAATTGCATTATTTATTACTAATTACTTTCTATCAGCCTCGACCAGATGAAAAATACAATGATAGACATGAAACTGTTCTTTTAATTCTTTCAAATAAATCATATAAAATCAAATAAATTATTCATGAACTGACCAAAGAATTTAAGGGGGCAGCGTTAAATTAGAAAACATATATTTTAACATTAGATATTATTTAGATTTATTTGGCAAGTAGTCTTGTGAAAAGCTGGATAATGAGCAGTCAGTTGGGTGTTATTGCAAAATAAAACCCTTCAGGTGTCTGGGTTTATTTTGCGATAACAACCAGCTGACTTTATCTCTTACGTATTTGTCATCCTTCCTTAAAATGTTTTATTAAGCATGGTGTCATGTAGTTTTGGACAGACAAATGAAGACTGTAGTTTGACTACTCAAATACCGGCACTGCAAAAAATTATTTTCTTAATTAGTATTTGTGTCTTGTTTTCCCAGTAAAAAATCTAAATATTCTCAAAACAAGATATATTTACTTGACAAGTAAAATGCCATAAGATTTTAAGTCTTGTTTTCAGAGAAATCTGACAAAATCTATAAACTTTATGCTTAAAACAAGAAAAAAATTCTGCCAATGGGGTAAGGTAAATAAATGTTTTCCCTTTGAATTAAGTTTATTTTTCTTAACCCTTTGGCAAATAGTTTTGTCTTGTTTTGAGCATAAACCTCACTAAATTTATTTGGATTTCCTTTAAAACAAGACAAAATATCTTATGCCATTTTTGCTTGTCAAGTAAATTTAAGAATGTTTCGATATTTTTTACTGGAAATAAGACAAAAATACCAATAAAGATTATTATTTATTTATTTATTGCAGTGTATGTTAACATACTGATTGTACTGCTTGATGAAAAATGACAACGTTACCACCTTGCTACTGAGAAATATAATTGAAATAATAGCTTTGCTACTTGTAACAATGCTGTTGCCCAAGTGATACCATTATAAGCAGAAACACTTCAAGCATGCATATATGTGTCCTCATGTACTTTCTTATTTGCTTTGGAGAATCAGACCAGGATTCTAAGCAAATTTAACCTGAACACCAAAAGCTGTAGGCCTATTCTCCTTACTGTGTATCTCCAAAAAACATTGGCCTATTGTGAATTACATAATAGTAAGTACACACAAGCATGGAGTAAAGTTGTTGAGCTCAAACACAAAACACTTAATCAAGCATAGACCAACACACACACACCCTAACTGAGTTTAGGGTAAGTTAAAGCGAGCGCACACACACACACACACACACACACACACACACACCCCATCATAATGAGTTACTCACTGGGGTGTGTTATAAGATTGACAGCGTTAAAGAGATCGCTGCGTGTGAACTACTGTGAGTATGATAAGATCAAACCAATTGAATTAGGGATTAGAAATTAAGAAATCACATTTAACACGAGGTGGTGCTGTCACAATTTCATTATGGCATGCAAATTTGGAACACGGTTTGTGAGTTCATCAAATCTATGAGCTTCCAGTCTAGTGTACAAAATAGAAATTGACACACAGCATTGATGATGTTTCTTAATTGCCACAGACTTGTATTTTTGGTAAAGTTCAATTTTTTAAATTCCATTTAATATTCTGAGGATGCAGCGCTGTGTAGAAATTATCATCTGTAGTATAGATATTTTAACAAATCTTCCTTGTTTAGTGAAACATGATTTTTGTTTAAATGAGGAAAACATATTCATGGGTCTTATGATAAGCAGTCTCTCTACTTTCTCTCAACAACATCTCAATTTAACCACCAGATATTTGTAAACAGAACATGGAGTCTTGCTTAAGGGTTAGTTCACCCCCAAAATGATATCATTTAGGCTTCTCGCACTCATTCAATTACAAACTTGTATCTCTTTCTTTCTTTTGTGAAACACACACACACACACACACACACACACACACACACACACAAAGTTTAGAATGCTACTGCAGCTTTTTCAACTAATAATCAACTAATCTAACGATTGTTAGAACGATTATTCGACTATTCGGGCCATTATTGCAATGATTAATCATTAGCTCTTAAATGACTATTCAGCTTGTAAAAAAAGAAATACTTGGATTTTTATTACGTTTAAATCATTAAAATAATAATAATAATAATAATTGCAAAAAATCCTATCCTATCAAGTGTTTTTGTCTTGTTTTCCATTTAAAATGATCTAAAAATCCTTAAAACAAGATATATTTACTTGAGAAGCAACATATAAGATATTTAGACTTGCTTTCAGAGAAAGCATATTTAATATAAGTGTATTTTGTCACTTGTTCATACTTCTGCCAGTGCAGTAAAGACAAAATATACTTAAATTCAATATATATTATCTGAAAGTCTAAATATCTTATATGCTGCTTCTCAGGTAAATTGATCTTGCTTTAAGGATTTGAAGATATTTTAAAATATTAAAATATATTAAATATTATATTCAACATTCATCGATAGCAATTTTTTTTATTCTGCATTATAACTCCTAAAGTAAATGTACATAAGGAATTTTAAATGTTTATATTGTAAAACAAACCAAAAAAGACAAATCAAAAACCAATTTTATTTTATTTTTTATTTTTTTGTTAACTTCGATCCATCTTTAACTCACAAAAAAACAAACTCTCTCTTCAAACCGAGACACATAAATTATTATGATTCAGCGAACACGCACGAGGGACAAGCGTCTCCGCGCGAGAGGTTTTATCAGCCTGGACAAGTTTGGAACTCTCTTGTGCATTTTTTTTACGCGACTTATATAAGCGGTTCCTATCACACAGAGAAATACCAGTTTCAGAGTTTGTGCTTTTTTACACAACCCACTTCATAATTATTTTAACTTTAATAAAGGATGCATTAAAGATATAATGCCATGGTGTTTCATTTTTAGACACTCTGACATGTTTTGCTCAAGCGGAACACTATGTACGGCTCCGCTTTATTTAACATCAGGATGACACTGCTTCTGTATTCACTTTATATTATATTATATTATATTATATTATATTATATTATATTATATTATAATTCCCTCATACTTTGCGATCTGTTTCACCTTAAGCTGTTTGGAAAGATTGGTGTGTGTCTGGACTGTGAGCTGTGTTTTCATCCTCTCCTCAATCAGGCGTGAGCTGAAGTGCTGCTCTTGCGTGCCATCATTAGCATTTCAAATTATCTCATGTTGCGTTAAATGAAATCAAACGACTATTTGACAATGACAGTTTTTGTCGACAATGTTTTATTGTCAGTGTTATCTATAACGTAGACTAATCATTTCAGCACTACTGTCTAGCTAAAAAAAAATCTAAAATGTCCATAAAAGTTGTTCATATGCAGGCCCAGCTCCACAGGGGGGCCTGGGTGGGCCTGGCTCACCCAATCATGAACTTGGCCCACCTTGAGAACTACACCTACACCCACCCCTCCAACTGTTCGGCCCACCCGGTGGGTCCTATGGCCCACCTTACATCTTAGAGCTGGAGCCAGGCCTGTCCATATGACTCTTGTGCTATATTGCAAGTCTTCTGAAGCCATATGATAGGTTCATTTGAGGAACAGACTGAAATTTAAGGAGTAATTAACAGAAAATCTTCCCATTTTCAAAACTCAGTTTTCCTTATGTGCATTTCGAAGATTTTTAATATTGTGAATATTGTATGGACTACTTTTTTGGTGCTTTTTTGTGCTTTTGTTAGCTAGAAAGCCCTTGGTCACTGTTATGAGCAGCGTGATCATTCTGGTTAACATATTATGTTGTGTTCCACGGAAAAAAGAAAGTCATACAAGGTTGAAACAAAATGATGGCGAGTCAATAGAGACATAATTTTCATTTTTGGGTAAAGTATTCTTTAACAACCCTTATAGACCTTGATTAATACCCTTAGGGCCACTAGCTGAGGCATCTAAGGGACAGTGAAGAAACTCTGTATGACTGAAAACCTCTTTTTTCTCTCTCTGTTTCAGATCATGTTGCTGACAGATCCAGAGGTGGAGAGCAGTTTGCTCATCAGCTCAGATGAAGGCGCCACCTATCAAAAATATCGCCTCAATTTCTACATTCTGAGTCTGTTGTTTCATCCAGAGCAGGAAGACTGGATCCTAGCTTATAGCCATGACCAGAAGGTGACGATTCTTCATGGCTAAAACATTTCATACAGTTTTAAAGGGGTAGATTACCCAGAAAATGACAATTCTGTCATCATTTACTCACTCATTTTGTTCCACTACTTACTTTTTTTCTTTGGATCACAAAAAGAGATTGTAGGTACAGTCTCAGTCACCATTCACTTCACTGTATCTTTTTTTCCACGGAATAACAGAACAACATTGATAGCAAATTGTTTATATTTCCATTTGGGATAAATAACATCTAGAAGAAAACTGGACTGAAAAGCATGCTTTGAAATGGTTGCTAATGTTTATTTGGGCTTGAAATATGACTTCAAAAGGCAGTTATGAATGCAAGAAGAAATATGTCTTAAAGAGACAATTTGGCAATTAAGGCAATTTATGCATACCAAATTGCAGAGAATTACCATTAATTATATGCTTTGCAGCTTGTGGATTTGGGCTAATAAATATTGACATTTTTTTACTCTTTTGAACAAATTGTTCGAGAATCAGATTTATGAATCAAAAGAGGATTTAACCCTTAAATGCATGGTAATTTTTCCAAACACTCTTTAGAGACCCTGCACTTATATCTATAAAATAATGTCAAATTTTCAAAATATTTTCAAGACGATTAGAAAATAATAAAATAAAATATCTTTTGATGTTTTATTTTTTATAAATCAAATAGATAATGCAACAAATCAGGACAAATCTAGAACAGGATTCACTTTCACATTGAAATGTCATGAGATGCAACTGGCTGTCAAACACATATTGAGCTACACATAACACATAATCAACACACAGGATACATATCAGCTACACCTAAATTACATATACATTACACCTATGTATTTTCTCAGGCATGTATTAAGTCTAAATTATTTCAGCAGTACACCCAAATGACAATAGACATATCATACTGTTAATGTGTTACACTTGCTATAGTTTACTTCAATGTTGTTTCTACATCAGCTATCAATGTCAAATGTGAATAAAGTCAATCACTGAAACATCAGCACCACCTTGAGTAAGAAATAACAAGTATAATATGTATGTGTACATACATATGGGATACTGATAATTCACCAATGTTGCATTGATGCACAGCAAATCAGTGTGCTATAGTGTTTATTTGTATGAATATAGTACTCATTTCTCTTGTAATAAAAAAAAAAAAAGGATATCCTGTTATAGTAAATTTAAATAGATATGAAATTATCATAAAAAAATATATAATTTATGGAAGTGCGGAAAAAAAAATACACTCTTACATACCTCTATACACTTCTGCTACTTAAACAATTTTATTTATATATATATATATATATATATATATATATATATATATATATATATATATATATATATATATATATATATAAATAATATATTTTTGTTTTTTTGTTACACTATTTAGAGATAGATTGAGGAATACTAAAGAGGATGAGGTACAGGGGTGGAATGAGGTCCCGGGTCTCTAAAGACCCGAGGTCAACCTGATCGCACATAAAAATCGGCAATTGCGTGCCGATTTTCTTTAGCCGAAATCGGTATACGTTGACCGAATTTGAAAACACAGCCTCCAGAGGCTAAAGCGGTAAGTGTTTCAAAGCATATAAATAAGTGTGACATCCATTTATATCCAGGAGAGTTCACCAGAAGCCAGTTGTAAAAATAATTGTTTTCAGCTGAACAGGGTGTAAAACAGTGAAGAGAAATGCTTATTTTATTTAATCTACCCCCATCCAAAACCCAAATCTAACCTTAACCATTAGTAGAGACAAAATGCAATGTCAGGGACAAAAATTGCAACCTCCTTATCATGCTCGTGATTGTTTATACAAACATGATTAGTTCCTCGTTTGATTGGGGACTGAATTGTTGTCACCCATGCAACTGACGCAATGTGCTACCAGTCGAGCCACGAGGGAAAGTAATTGTTGTTGAGCCATTCCAAATATGTCTAATGGGAGATAGGGCATGTCAGTGAGTCGGCAAACTGTTGCCGATCCTAGGGTAACGGAACTTTCGGAAACAGCATGCCGACTTCCCGTGTGATCATGTTGCCAAGGTATGCGTTTAAGGGTTAACTAGTCAAAACTGCTTATATTGTTTTCATTGTTTCAACATTTTTTCTTTCACCTTTCTACATGAGTTTCAGAATGAAATAAAATCTTAATGTAGCTCACTCATAACATGTTAACACAACACACTTATTAGTATCAATCAAATTAAAATCAAATTTGAAATTCTTTTAATTGTCTAAAGAGAACTAACAATGAGATCTGAAATTGACTTATTGAGACCTAAAAATGAGTCTCAGGAAGACAAACATATTTTATGTACACAGCTTTCTGTGGTAAAAACATTTTAGAAAGATGGCACGAATATGTGAAACAGGTAAAAATGTGGTTCATGTGGTAACATCTGATTATTCAAGTCTAATTATGAATTTAATATGACTCAATGAACCTGACTGTATGAGGGTACACTATCGATAGTCTTTTAACTTTTAATTTCAGATTAGGTAGGAATAGTCCCTTTTTTTCAGTATAATTATTATTTTTTTCTACAAAAAAAGATTGTTCTACGTATTGATGCAGATCTAAAAGATGTAAACAATGTCTAACTGAGATAACATTAATACCATATTTTAAAAATATAATTTTCTTTGCAAAACATAGTAGTTTCAAATATAGCATTTTCTTAACAAATGATTTATTCACCTCAGTAACATGTTTATAGAATCAAATGCCATGATAGTTTCCGCACAAGTGATAGTGTAAGGTCGCAGTCTGTTTGTCAACACTGACAAATCAACATTGATTTCACCCTTGAATGAGGAGCATTGAAAATTAATTTCAATTAAATAAACACTATCAGAACGATTTATCAGCCAATTGTAGACTAATATCTGACTGTTTGCACAATATGCATGACTAGCCACGGTTAAAGCCGCAAAAGCAAACAGCACAAAAACACAATCACCTACCTAATTAAAGTCCTTTCCAAATCTATACCGCAAATACGTGCATAATTTATTAGTGTTGACAGTTTTCCTCTTACACAAAAAGATTTTAAACCATAGTATCACTGGCAATGTTTCTGAATTTGAGCTGTTTTATAGTTATAATTAACATACAATAGATGAGAGAGGAAACAAGCTAAAGCTTGGTAACCTTCATCAATGGCAGTGAATAGTGAATATTCTACCCTGTCCCCTTCTATCCATTCTTATTTGAATTTGTTTGTTTGGGTTTGGTCTGTTGTGTTGATTTCTCCTAGTTTGTGTCTAAATATGACCGAGTTCCATCCACCCACAGTCAGGATGTTACACTGGAAAGAAGAGATTGTGATATCGCAGTTCCCTACTGCCATGCAAGTACAAATGCTGCCTTGAAACCCCCCACTGTTTTTATATCTGTCTTGCTAAACCTGGCAAAAATATGTTGCTTTGTTCAAGGAAAGTTAAGTTTCTTGATTCAGGAAAACTTTTTCTCAAACAGTACTTTTCATTAGTGGTGTAAGTACCGGTGTTACTTATTTGTGCCATCTTTTTATTTGTCACCATTTCCTTCACAAAGCTGTGTACATGAGATATTTTTATCCTCCTAAGAAACATATGTGGCTCAGTTTGGCCTCATTTAGTGATTTGGCCAATTTAAGATCTAATATTGTTTGTTCTAATGAGACGACTGCCAATTTGATTATACAGATTTTTAAGTGTGTTAACAGTTTAAGCAGGGAGCTAGATTAATATTAATATTTTATTTTGAATTGTATTGTGAAATTCATTTATAATTGTAGTCTATTAAAAGACACTACAGCACAATGTAAGATTAATTAAATTAAGAATGATATTTTTTTTTCCATTTTCTTAAAGAAATAACTTTTTTTGCCAGTGTAAAACCATCACTATGTTAGGGTTTTGTGGGTGATTGCCAGGGCATTGCTATGTGGTTGCTAAGGTGTTCTGAGTGGTTTTAACATGTTGCTAGGGTGTTCAGGGTGTTTCCAAGTATGTTCTGAACAGTTGTTTACTGGTCCAAGTAAAATGAGCTAAGAGGGTTGGTAACTGAAAACACCATTTAAAACAAAAAATACTTGCACAAAATGCTTTTCATTACTTTCGGGTTTGTTAACGATTCTTGAATGTGCATTATACTGCCGATGAGGACAGTACACTTTGATAAAATACTCTTGACAGTGTTTTCTGTGCTACCATTCACTGCAACACAACGCTAGTACACCGAACAAAACATACAGTATGACCAGTATAGTCCTGAAAAAATGACTTTTATCAGCCACAGCACGACACATACCATGTGACCAGTGTAGTCCTATTTCCGAACGAATAACTCTTACGAGTCGGTTACGAACTCTTATGAATCTACATTGGGATACATACAATGCAACCAGTGTAGTCCGATTCCCATACGAATGACTCTTATGAGCCGGTTCTTTTGAATATACATTACGAAACATACAACACGACCTGTGTAGTCCGATTTACATAGGAATGGCTCTTATGACTCGGTTCTTTTCAATTTACAGAGCGAAGCATACAGCGCGACCAGTGTAGCCGATTCCCATACAAATGATTCTTATAAGTCAGTTATTTTCAGTCTTCATTGCTAAACATACAACGCTACCAGTGTAGTCCAATTCACATAGGAATGACTCTTATGAGTCGGTTAGTTTGAAATCTACAGCACGACACATACAGCGGACCAGCGTAGTCCAATTTCTGAACGAATTACTTTTATGAGTCGGTTGTTTTGAATCTAAATTGTGAAACATGCAACACTACCAGTGTAGTCTGATTCATGTTGGAATGACTCTTATGAGTAGGTTCGTTTGAAATCTACAGTGCGAAAGATACAGTGTGACCAGTGCAATGTGATTTTTCACACAAATTACTCTTGTGAGCTGGTTCTTTTGAATCTACAGTACACTGCGAAACATAAAGTGTGATCAGTGTTGTCTGATTCCCGAATGAATGACTCTAATGAATCTACAGTGTGACACATACAGCAAGACCAGTGTAGTCTGATTTCTAAACAAATGACTCATGAGCTGGTTATTTTGAATCTACAGCGCAAAACATACAGTGAGACCAATGTAGTCCGATTTCCGAAAGAATTACTTTTATGAGCCGGTTCTTTTGAATCTACAGCGCAACCAGTGTAGTCTACAGCACGAAACATACAGTGCGACCAGTGTAGTCCGATTCCTAAACTAATTACTTGTGTGAAACATGTCTACACCTCAAACAGACAGCACTACCCAGAGCCGGCCCGTGGGTTTGTGGGGCCCTAGGCGAAGTCATGAAAATGTGCCCCCCGGAGTGAAAATTGTCCTAACTTTAAAACATCCATACAACCACTGCAAACGTGATGAGCAGATTTTTTTAAAAGAAAACACTAAGAAAGAAGCACTATACTGTATAGCTCGATAGATGACAAATAACATGTCCAATTGCTTTTTTTTTTTTTTTTCCCCAACATGAAGATATTAGGTTAAAATGTCCATGCATGCATAAGGGAATATGTGTAGTTTAGGTGCTGTGTCACCATTTTATCACCTTATTTTGACCACCTTTCAACCTTTTTTCTGGAAGTAAAAAAAAAAAAAAAAAAAAAACAACAATGTCTCAATTGATATGAGGTCATGGAAACTGCAAGTATGATAATTACTGGGTAACATGTTACAACATTTGGTATCATTAACAATGTATAATACACTTTTACAGGTTTCATGTAAGTTCTTATTGTATTAACTAATGTTAACATACAATTTTTAATGTTAAACTGGACTAGTATATTAAGAAATTAAGAAACTAAGATTATTAAGTATTGTTCATTGTTAGTTCATATTAACTAATGTACAGTAGTTTACTAATGTTTACAAATACAACCATAAGTGTTACTCCATTAAATAAAAAAAATAAAAAATAATAAATAAAAAAAAAATAAGAAAAGGCTGTTTAAAATAGTTTTAGATAGTTTTAATAGTATAGGACACTGCTAAAAATGCTTCAAATTCAGTTTCAACTACCCATATATGTGTAAATGTTTAGGGGAAGTGACCCAATTAAGCCCACCCAACGTTTTACATGTTTTCTTATATAAATGTTAACAGCCTTCCAAAAAATTATTATTAAATCAAAGATTAATCTCTTGCCTAAACACTCATGCTATGTTTTTTTAAGCCCACATGTGTTCTTAATGAGCCCACAATGCTTTTAAAAATGTAAATGCTTCACATTTTACTAAATAAGCAATTTATGATTATTTTTGTAGATTTAGACCGCAAACATCATAACCAGTAAATTAAATCTTTAAAATCTGAATCTGACAGTCCTTATATTTTTGTTCTCTGTCTTTTCATTTTTCTTCCTGCAATGAAAACAGATTCAGTATGTAGCGTTGACAAGTTCAGTTTAATATGCGGTTCAACGGGTTATTTGCTCAGTGGGTTTATTATGAACAGTAGGGGTCAGTGGAAAATAAGCCTAGGTACAGTCAAGGTAAACACATAATATATTTTTCTCTTTTTTTCATGAATAAAAAAAAAAAAAAAAAAAAAAAAAACTTTTTGTTTGTTTGTTATTGTTGTTTAAAGAAAGTTTAAGGTTTGAGGAAACAGTATTTTCAAAGACACTGTTCCTTATAAGCCCAGATGAAAACAAAGTTATATTTCTGGATTATAATTACAGACAGAGCACTAAATATTGTATGAGCTCAAGAAGCTTCTTAAATATTTTCATTTAATGTGTTTATCAGCCGTTTTTATTCATTTATTTTCTTTTACTGCAGTGTCCTGCACTAGCTCCAGAAACTCATGAAATCCATCTTTTCAAATACAAAGTATTGCTGTTAAATACAAAGAAAATGGTGGAATTATGTATAAATAAAATTACATCTTTTAAATAGGGCCTATAAACACAACACCTTGAAATATATATTTGTAAACAAATGTAAAGTATAAACACATACCTTTCAGGGAGCAGAGAGGTTATTTTCCAGATTAATTGCTCATATTTTCACTCTATGTGAGTTTTTTGGCATCTGTATATCGACAGTGTCTGAATTTCTTCCCCAGCAGATTAGTCTTGAGAAAACGTGAAAAGCCCTAATGATTTGACAAGCGCCGTTTCTGCTATCCTTTACACAAAATAAGCCTCAATGACTCAAATAGCCACAAAGCAATATTTTTCGTAACTTATTTCCTGCGTTTCTGTAAGGCGTGCATGCACATTATTCAGCAAGGTGTGCGATCTGTGTCTAATAATACTGTTAAAAGAAGCCACGCAAGTTTTCCCAATTGGGTGCGCTATAGAAACCATTGGACTGCGGAGAATTTCAAAATAAAGTCATCAATGTTTCTTAATCTTATGACTTGTTCATTTACTTTGCATGTGTTCGCGCCTTCGTGGGGCCCCACCAGGCATGTCGAGGCCCTAGGCGGCCGCCTGTTTCGACTGTGGGACGGGCCGGCCCTGGCACTACCTCCCGAACTAATGACTTTTATCAGCCGGTTCTTTTTAGTGAATGAAAAACATACTGAACTGCAAGTAATTAATTTCGTCATATCCCACTCCTGAACCAAGAAACTGTCAGTGTTTTACAGTATGTGTACTGAAGGCTTGTGAGAATTAAATCAGTGTAATTATTGGATGGTTGTTAATCTGTACTGTTAAAATATGAACTGATCTCATCATTTGGTAACAGGCTGGAAGAGGTAGTAAATCCAATAAGAATTTCCAAATGTTTCTTATTCAAAAGTACTACAAGAATCGTTAAGAGAAATCAGAAGTGGAATCGTTAAATTGTTAGATTCCCATTCCTACCCCCAAGTCTCGATGATATTCTAGTCCCTAGATACAGTATGTTTCCTCCTTCAATGTAAATCCATGGGATTTTTTTTTTTTTTTTTGTCTATTTTATCATTCCCCAGGCACAAATCAAAAGTCCGATTGCATAGAAAAGCATCATCTTACCTCTCCTCAACAAGCCACACGTTTTGAGGTATCATAGCACATAACAGAGCTGCGTGCCAAAGTTTTGAACTGTTTGAAATTGAATATAAACAAGCACAATTTAATAAGCATGAAGAGTTTAATTTAGAGCATTATCCAATACTTGAAGAGAACTTCACTAAATAGTAAAGGCACTGGGTTGTTTACCAAAAAATAAAATAAAAAAATAATATTGAATGATAGCAGCATGTTGTACCCCAACAGATAGGATTTTAATTAAATCCTTTTTGCTAACGGTCAACTTTTACTCCAACTAACACAATATGTCTTCCTCAGCTGTACAGCTCTGTTGAGTTTGGCCGTCGATGGCAGCTCGTTCACGAGCGGGTGGCGCCCAATCGATTCTACTGGTAAGTGTTCTCTGTGTGAATTCTTCTGCTGTGTGTTGAACATCAATCATCTGACCTCCAGCATTCTGTGACTAATAAAAAAATAAACGAAAGAACACTGATTGTTGTTGAGCTCTGATGTGATCTCCCCTGCTGTGTTCTACCCCCCACGGAACACTATCTTGAGGTTTTCTTTCAGATGTTTAGATGCTCTTTAATGAATGTGGTCATTAGACCTTGTTACTTAGTAGGAGTCAGCATTCACAACGCAGTAAATAATTTAGTGATAAAGAAAGCTTAATCAGTTCCAGCTAAAAGATGTCTAGACGTTGGTGATTAAACGGACCTGTTGAGAAATACATTCTAAATGCGATTCGATTTTGTGTTTATAGCAGGTCTCTAGTGGACAAACTGGAATGAACTGAAAAACATTTTATGCATAGATGAATTGTTTTTTGTGTCAACTTTATTTAGTCGGTTTATTTAAGTGTTATAAATGTAGTCCTTTGATTCTTGAGATATGTAACAAAAAGGCTACAGTACTGGGAAAAAATAAACAGCAATTGTTCCAATTTGAACAAATTATTTTGATAATTCTTTTAAACATGTTCAGATTTTAATTTAGGTGTTGGTGTAACTTCCTGCTTCATGTTAAATGTTTATATTTTGTTATATCTTGAATTTCAAATTCTAGATTTTTTGGTTTTAGTTTTCAAACAGATTTTTAACTCCACTGAAAAAAATAAATTAAAAAAATTAAAAAAAAAATCTGACAGGGTTTAAAGCTTACAGTGTTGACAAAATAATCTTACTTTGCGTGTGAGTCATGTATTAACCCTCCTATGGTATTCGGTCTGAAATAAATTTTCCTCATTTAATAAAAAATCCTTTTCTTTTATCTGAGCAGGACAAGACTTGGTGACTTTTTCTTCATTTGCCATCTGAAAAAAAAAACAAACAAAAACAAATTTGGCTTGATTCGGTATGTCTAGGTGGTTGTAATATATATATATATATATATATATATATATATATATATATATATATATATATATATATATATATAAAGAAAAATACACCTTTGGTATTCACAGTCAAAATTGACTGACCATTGAAAATGAATGGGAATGAATTTTTATTTATTTACTTTTTATCTGTAAAATACAATCAATAAATAAGCCACGATGACAAACAAAAATAAATACATAAATAAATAATAAAATAAATTACAGGGTGAGACTCTAAAACATCCTCAGAGCAAAACATTCAGACACTTGCACACAAACACAAATTAACTGGTGAAACTATAACACAGAGGTTTTTTTTTTGTTTTGTTTTGTTTTTGTCAAAAAAAAATAAATAATAATCATTCACAATGCTAAACACACTCAGAAATGAAGGGGTGAGACGATAACACACAATGCAGCACACACACATGTTTGCAAAATAAATGTTTTGTATAGAAAGTTTTAAATTGCAAATTATTTACTCTGATTCTTCTGTTTTATACTCTAATTGAATTTTCAGAATTTTGCAGTTCTTTTCTGTTTCTTTATGTTCATTTTCTTGATATTATTATGCTTTTACATTGAGTTATTAAATTTGTATGTTCTAAATAAATTAGTGGTAGGAAATGCTTATTCTGTGTCTTCTCTTTGTAACAGTATGGTCAGGTTTGATTGCAAGCATAATGACATTAACTGCAAAAACTGACACTTCAAATCAATTTTAAAATGCTAAACTTTGACAAATAATAGTTTGATAATGTGTGTGTGTGTGTGTGTGTGTCTGTGTGTGTGTGTGTGTGTGTGTGTGTGTGTGTGTATATATATATATATATATATATATATATATATATATATGTATATATATATACACGTACACATACAAATTCGTAGCTTGTACTAAAATATAAAATTAAGTTACAACAAGCCAACAGACTGCACAGTAGGTGGATAATACCATCTACTGGCTGTTACTGGCAAGTCATGTTATATATATATATATATATGTAATTTTTTTTTTTTTTTTTTTTTTTTCACCAGATGGCAGCAATTTATCTGCATCCAATTTATGTCACATTCTCACATTTTCTTAATTTTTCAACTTAGAAGTTTAGGTTCTTATTTTTTTATTATTAATTTATTTTATTTGTATATGCAAATTAATGGTAACATTTAGAAATTTAGATGTAAATAGGATCAAAATAGCATAAAATCCCAAAAGAAATGCATAATTGTATTGTTCTTACTTCAGTAAAGAAGAAATAGTATCATTATCATCATAAAAAAATTTTTTTTTAAAAACCTGCCGGGCAAAAATGACCGTGAATACCAAAGGGAGGTGCCATTTTTTCAATACCATAGGAGGGTTAAATGCAGGAGTTGTTTTGTTTTTCTGGTTTTACTAGCTACAAATAGGACCCATTTAAAATGAGGAAAATCACCTTAAAACAACAACAACAACAACAATTCCTTTGCAATTTGTGTGATGGAGTTGACATATCATGGTTGTAACACAGAAAATATAAGGACAAATACCTCAAATTATAAGGCTGCGCCACTAGAGTCACCAAACATAACTGCAAAAATAATCAGTTTTCAGATTCCAGAAAACTCCTGTCTTGTGCTGGTTGTACAAATAGATAATGACACCCCAAATTGCCAACCAGATTCAGTCTTTTAGCACCAGGGTTTAGTTTTTGAAAACTCCATGTTATATAGTGGTTTTGCATAAGCAAAGTCAAAGTGGGACAGAGCGAAGACATCAGAGATTGAGCCTGGAGTACCGTTATTTTTAGGCTGGTAATGATCTATCCTCACAAGTTCCCCTCTATAAACTCTCGCATATAGAGTCTTATTATCCTAAGAGAGTTGAGACATATAGCCCTTACAAATGCATAGCTATTGAGTATGTGAAATTAAACTGTACCGTTTCATGAGTTACACCATCATGGTGACCTCCAGAATATGAGATGATTGAAGAAACAGAGCTTTGGATGGATAAAATGGATTTTTGTACCTGTCAGTGCTTCAAAAGAACTGTGATCTTATGGGGCTCTATCCTTGCCTAATACCTGCACAGATTTAGACTCTTGGTGGAATTGGATGGGTCAAAACACTACCTTTACTATTGATCTAAATACAAACCCTAGCAGGTCCTTGTGGATGTTTGAAAATTAACCATTAGATTCTCAGGATATAACCGAAGGTTACTTAAACAATCTGTGGGGAGTTCACTAAGGAGGAACAGCACAAGCTGATAGTGGCGTTTGATGCACTGTCTGTAATATAGCTGTCTGTAATATAATATGTAATATAGTGTGTAATATAGATGTTTGTGCATGTAAAAGGTCTGCAAAGTTACAAAGCACAAAGTCCACGCCAAAGGGATTTACTCTCTCCCACAGAAACACTGCTCCTGAACTACCTGAAACGCCTGGTTTGCAGTCCAGCCATTACTTCCGTGACTTAGCTATGTCACTATGTACCACATTTGCATAATGCCCGCCTAAGGGCTACTCTAAGCTGAAACTCGGTTATGGTAAGGGGCGTTACATTTCCGACACATGCTCTAAGCGGTTGACCAATCACAACAGATTGGGCCAGCTGACCAATCAGAGCAGACTGGGCTTTTTGGAAAAGGGGGCTTTAAAGAGACAGGAGCTACAACAAAGCGTTTCAGACATTTTTTTTTTTCTTTTTTTTACATTAAAACATGTAAACCAATTCTAGTAGACCCCCCAAAATAAAATTATGAAACTGTAAATTAGCATATATGGGCTCTTTTATTAAACATTACTTGAAATCGATCAAATTTTGGGCTCATAACTCAAATATCTATGCTCCTTGAACTTATTTATCTAAAAAAAAAAAAAAAAAAAAAAAGTGTTAAAGTGTTAAAGTGTTAATAACTTGATTAATAACAATTTAGTACAAAATTGAGGCTACAGAGAATACCCATAATCCCTTGCGATTTAATTATTTAATTGTTTCCTTGGTCAAAAGGAACTTATGGAGGCATTAAAATAGTTGTTATTAAGAATTCATAAAAGTTTTAGCACTTTTGTAGCATTATTTAAACAACAATATTTAAATAGCAAATCTGAGTTTAGTCTAATTGCATCTAGTTAGCATAACTTTGACAGTTAAGTTAATTCTATACATATGAACACCAAGTTAAGTGAACTTAATAACACAAGTTTTGGAGATGCCATTACTCAATTAAACTGAAAGAACGAGTTTACTCAATCAATTGAGTAATGTCAACTTATTAGGGTTTTCAGTGCATCGCTCCACCTCTTTGATATATTCATACCTGAATAGGCTTGTCTACACTGCACATCTGGATATATGCCCAGATATATACACTCTTCTCATAATTTGATCATCATTTTATAAATTACTGCTGGCATGATCAATAAAATGTTTTTGCAAATGTCTCTTTTTAAAAATGTTTTTTTTTTTTTTTTTTTCACTTTTCTCCCAATTTGGAATGCCCAATTCCTACTACATAGTAGGTCCTCGTGGTGGCGGTTACTCACCTCAATCCAGGTGGCGGAGGACAAGTCTCAGTTGCCTCCGCTTCTCAGACAGTCAATCTGTGCATCTTATCACGTGGCTTGCTGTGCATGACACCGCGGAGACTCACAGCATGTGGAGGCTCGTGCTACTCTCCGCAATCCACACACAACTTACCACGCACCTCATTGAGAGCGAGAACCCCTAATCGTGACCACGAGGAGGCTACCCTATGTGACTCTACCCTCCCTAGCAATCGGGCCAATTTGGTTGCTGAGGAGACCTGGCTGGAGTCACTCAGCACACCTTGGATTTGAACTTGTGACTCCAGGGGTGGTAGTCAGCATCAATACCCGCTGAGCTACCCAGGCGGGCAGTGTTAATTGCACCAGGCATATAGGACTGACCTTTGTGAATAAGTTGCAAATAATAAAAAGTATAATTCACGTAAAAAAAAAAAAAAAAAGAATAGGTGTGTTTGTGTTGTAAATAAAATAAAAAGAAATATTCCATGCAAATGTGCCACAACAATTTAGAGAAATCGCCCCTCTGCCTTTAGAATATTAAAGGAATTTTCCATGTTCAATACATATTAAGTTTAATTGATGTCATGTGTGGCATATTGTTGATTACCACAAAAAAAGTATTTTGACTCATCAAAAAAACAAAAAAAAACAGCAGTTACAGTAAAGCACTTACAATGTAAGTGAATGGGGCCAGTCTATAAACATTCAAATACAGTGATTTAATAGTATAGCCACAAGATGAATACACGTTTTTAATGTGATATTATGGCATTTACCAGATTACAGGGTTTACCTGCGTTACATCGTCATATCAACAAAGTTGTAATATTGGATATTATTTATATTATTATAATGCAATTTCATCACACTAATATCATGCTAACCCGCATAATGTTTACATCTTGTGGCTAAACCTTTGAGACAGTGTGTATTTTAATGTTTATGGACTGGCCCCATTCACTTTCATTGTAAGTAAATTGTAATTTACATTTTTTTCTTTCTTTTCTTTTCTTTTTTTTCTTTTCTTTTTTTTTCTTTTTTTTTTTTAACAAAGGACAGGTCAAAATTATGTTTGTGTTATTTAACATAATTCCACAAATGCTGTTGATTAAGTTTAATTTGTATTGAATCAGAAAAATTCCTTTATGGTCGACCCGGATCAAGCAAATGGATGCTATATTTGCTTCAATGCTTTCAATAAGTGTCATAATAAAGACTTGAGACAGTCTGCGTTCTTAGCCGGAGCAGCTCTAACTGATATCTCATCCTCCAATAAATATTTCATGCAACAATGATTATTTTCTACACTAAAAAGAGGGAGAGTGATATGTGCACTGCCTGTGGGTGTTCTTGGGAAGCAAATGAGAAGGGCTTAGTTTTATTGATGTCAGGATATGCGCCTTGCTTCTGTCAGAGAACAGAAAGATGGAAGATGGAAATAGGGGCTTAAGACGATAGGGTTTTCCAAGGGTAATTTCCTCACTTAACCTGAATCACTCTGTTGGGAGACTAACCTGGATCTTTTACACACAAAAGGGTTGATGCCCTTTTTTGGCCAGATCTATTGTTGTATGAAAACACAACAGTTGTTTTGTTCAAAGCTCATTTAAGAAAGCATTTTTTTTATTTTTATTTTTTTATTTTTTTTATGTGTTCTTTCCTTTGGGGGTCTACAGGTCTAAAATGGGCCTTGATAAAGAGCCAGGCATGATTCACCTTGAAACCAGCATCTCAGAAAACCGTAAGTCTGACCGCCATCCCTTAATGTGATCTGATTGCAGTTCAACAAGCTACAATTCAAACACAGCACAAAGCAACCCTTTATTTAGCTAAAACTTTTTCTCAGAGCTATTTGACATATTAACGATTGCAAACATAATCGAGGCTGATGTTGCATTCATCCATTCTTTATAAATGTAACAGCAGTATGCGATGAATGAAAATGAAAGATCTCTATAATGTGAATAATAACACATGATAAAGATAGGAACAACATGGAAAATATCCATTTGATACCCATGAAAATCAATTAAAATTGAACATCACAACAGCAGTGTAGCTGTCATAAATAATGAACAGTAATGAAGCAATGAATAGCTAATTGAGTTTGTCTTTTGTCCATTGAACCCATATGTCTGTTGATTGACACCCAGAAGATAAGCTGTCTGTTCCAGTTCTACATGATCCCTCAAACATTAAGCTAGTCAGTCAAGTAAGAAACATTATGGGGCGATTATAACAGTGATTGGGGGCAATGCTTGATGATATTTATCTACTGTATCTTAAATAAGAGCACAACTCAAAAGTCATTATATAATTCATTTAATACTGTAATAAAAATCACTGAATAGTTTCCACATTTATATGATAATAATTCTTCTAGCTGTCAACAATAATACATGTAAGCAACAGGCTAAGTGAAACTTGAGTTAAATCAATTTTATTAAAATATATTGATCATTTGATAAGTCAAGAACAGTATTAAACTCATCAAAGATGAATAGTCATACAACTATTTCATAACTAGTGTTACAATTGCTCTCAACCTCACAGCCATTATGAAATGTTGAATGACTAACAGTTAAAACGTTAGCATCTCTCAGTTATGTTAGTTTCTAACCAACAAACTAGAGATTAAATAGATGTTTAAAACTTTTGCATTCAAATGTTAGACAGCAGAAGAAAAGTACTAGACATCCAAAATAAACTTTATATCCCCACATATTTGTTCAGTTGTTGTAAACGCTAACACCAATTAAAGTGCTAGCATCCCTCAGTCATGTTAACATCTAACCAACACCCTAGAGATTAAATAGATAGGTTTTAAACATTTGCATCAATATGTTAGTCAGCAGATGAAAAGTATGACATCCAAAATTTGGACGCCCAAACGTTTTTTTCATTGTTGTACTCGCTAACGGCAGTTAAAGTGCTAGCATCTCTCAGTCATGTTAACGTCTAACCAACAGCCTAGAGACTAAATAAATATGTTTTAAACGTTTGCATTAAAATGTTAGACAGCAAAAGAAAAGTACTAGACATCCAAAATCCCTTTTATATCCCCAAATTAATTTTTTGTTGTAGTAGATGCTAACACCGGTTAAAGTGCTAGCATCTCTCAGTCATGTTAACACCTAACCAACAACCTATTGATTGAATACATTTTGTGTGTAAGTACTGCCCTCTGGTATCTGTTTCAGGTCAAGAAAAAATGGGCATCATCTCCTCATTGCTCATAATATTCTGTCATCTGTTTGTTGGCTTAGGGTAGGGGTCGGCAACCTTTTTTTTTTTATTTTCCTGGTCAATGGCTGTGCCAACCCATGCACATGTATGTGATTTTCCAAAGTTTGAGTCCACTTGTGAAAATGTTTCTATTTTGCAATTTTCTATTTTAATAGTTTATTTTTCATTATAAATGATATTATCAGCATAACAGTTTGAGTGAAAAATTTGTGCAAAATCTGCATGTGAACAATCTTGCATGTGAATATTCACAGAGCATCTAGTGAAAGTGCTTTAATGAAAGAAAACCTGTCCTTTTGTACAAAATGAGTTAACACAGTTTGTCACAAATTTGCTTATTTGATTACTGATCATGAAATTATGTGGAATCTTAAATATTTCATGTTATGTCATACATTTTTCAAAATCACACCGAGGGGTAATCACTATTGCACGCAAGCAACAGCGAGATAGGAGCAGTCTATTTTATTTATGTGACGTTTTTCGCACCTGGCATGCATTCCAATCTACATCTTGATGTAATCCTTCCTCATGATCATGCAGTGTGTTTTCATCAGCTGAATGGGAGGCTAAACACTGTTAAAGTGTGACGAGACTCATGTGCAAGCCATTCGCGCATCACAAGCTGATCAGCTATTTAACCCTTTTCGGTGAATCGCACTTACAAAATCCTAAAACTTTATTTCCAGGTTTAAATTATATTTTTTGTAGACTCACAATGTGGGTTTATGTTTACTCTTTTAATCGTTTAATGTAATTTTGAGTGTGTCCATGGTTTAAGGAGGGTGTACCTGTATGCTGGTTTGGAAATCTCAAGGATTAATAGTGGTGTTTTCCTTATTGTTGTTCTGAAAGCAAAAAGAAACAAATGGAACACGGAATGTAAGCTGTCATCCGCACAGCCTGACCGAAGCAAAGCGGGTGCGTTTACTCGTGTGATTATTCGAAAGTGAAGCGCAGCTGGCTTGCATGCACTGCACGAGTCTGTTGTGTACTGCGATCTCGTCACATTTAAACGTTTTGTTTAACCTCCCATTCAGCTCATGAAAACACGCTGCGTGATCATGAGGAAGGATTGTATCAAGTTGTAGATAGGAATGCAGTTGCGGAATTTCATATTAATAAAATAGTCTACTCCTCTCTGTGTTGCTGGCGTGCCAGTGATTACCCCTCCGCATGTCAATGCATGCCATAGGTTGCCGAACCCTGGCTTAGGGCATGGTAGAATTCCAGTACCCCTTCAACTCTTTATGCCATTTGTTCAGATAATATTCAGATTTTGCAGAAAGACTTTTTGTTGTTTCAGAGGCTCTTTATGTCACATGCAAGCTTCAGAACTGCACAGATGCTAACAAGGGCAAACCATTTCCCGGATTCATTGACCCAAACTCCCTAGTGGTCCAAGATGAGTATGTTTTTGTCCAGGTGAGTGATTATCAGCAAAACCAACTAAATAAATAAATAAATACATTTTGAGGCTACCAGACACCTGGAGCTTTAGTATTATATCAAACATATTAACAGTTTATCTTGCAAATTAATGTCCTTTTACTGGTCAAAGAGTTCAGAGATAATTCAGAAACATCAACTGTATGACTAATGACAACTCTTTTATGCATACTTTATGTGTGCATACAGTACATAGTCAACAGTGTTGAAATTATGCAGTACTTGGTATGTTCCTCAACTGGTAGAGCATGGTGCTTTCAACCTTAAAGGAATGTTCTGTGTTCAATAAATGTTAAGCTAAATCAACAGCATTTGTGGCATAATGTTGATTACCAAAAAAATTGTTTCGACTTTTCCCTCCTTTTCTTTATAAAAAGCAAAAATCTAGGTTTCAGTGAGGCACTTACAATGGAAGTGAATGGCATCAATGAAAGTGAATGTGGCCAGTTATATATTCACTTATTCGATATTCATTTTAACTAAACCTTTAGAAACAGACCAACCATGAGCTTCGATGTTGTTAATCGATGATATATGTTTCTGTTGAAGCCATCAGTCTGCATTATTTCGTCTTCATAAAATAAATAAATAAATAAATACAATAGTGTTTAATAGTGTATATTTCTGGTGAAGAACTACACTACGCATGATCCAGAAGGAAAACGCTCCATCAATCAGAGTATTGTGCCCAAGAAAACATGCAAAACAAGCTCTGCAGCGACCACCCTCTACCATGTCGCACTGCGAATGACAACTGAGTCAGTCTCCCTACACCCTCAAATGAATTGTATGTTTGCAAATATCTGAAAATTGTGCAATAAAATCACAATACATTGTTTCTATATTTATAATAGACATCTTTAAATGAATATTTGTATATTTTTCCATAGTTTTCAATTTGATTACATCATCCGCAATGCTTCATGGGATTGTAGTTCTTGCCCTAATGAAAGACGTCAAGTACAAATTATTGTACCTTTGTCTTTTTGTCCAATTTTCAAATAATTGTGTGCTTCAAATCAAAGTTTGTAATGTTGTGATTCACCTCTGAGCTGGTTGGGTTGGGTTAGGTCATGGCATAGATTTTATGAAATCCATATGGAAAAAAATGTATGGAAAAAATACTTCCGGAAACAAAATGTCTGAAAAATTGGCAGGTGCTGTATTGCACTCTATAAATGTATGCTTTGGATGATAGCAGATTTGCTAAATGCTTAAACGTTGTAGGGCTGTACTGAATTCTAAATTGATAAATATCACAATTCTTCAAGGATAACAATCATATAATTACCTACAGTTCAGTTAATAAAGATGTGGTCGTCTAAATAAGTGCAAACTCTGAAACTGGTATTTTTCTGTACTGTACATTCAGAACCACTTAAGTAAAGGACCATACTCAACAAAAGTTAAGCGAACCAATTGAGATTGATCCCACTGATTCAGTCTCTCTCACTGAATTGCTGCAGTCATGATCTAATTAAGATATTGTGATGCATTACAATTACATTAAAATGTAACTGAATTTTCTTTGAACCACTTGAAATGTTGCTTCTTTCTAAAGTGTCCTTGTCCTATCTATTTGTGGTCCCTCCATTACCCAAGGTGTCAACCGGTGGTCGGCCAATCTACTATGTGTCATCCAGGCGAGATGTGTTTACACCCATGAAGCTTCCCAAATACACCCTGCCAAAGGTAGAGTACCTCATTCACACTTGTTCAACAGGAAGTCAAAATCTGCCACACTGTGACAGAGTAAACAGACATCACCATTTCAGACCCAGATCATCATGTCCCAAGATGGTAGCCTTTGAAGCTTCAAACCTTTACAAAATCAGATTTTTTTTTTTTTTTTTTTCACTGACATCTGGCAGGCTGTTACTTCAGAGTGAGTGAATTCAGGGACACAGATGCTACACGGGTCTCTCGCCTCTCAGGATGTTGGGTTATTATACAAAGCCTAAATTCGGCTGCACTCGCATGACAATCAATAATGATTTATTAAATCAAGCTCTCAGAACTCCTTAAAGGGTTAGTTCACCCAAGAATGACAATTCTGTCATCATTTACTCAACCTTGTTGTTTCTAAATCTCTATGGCTTTCTGTCTTCTTCTTTTTTTCTCCCTCTTGTCAATACAATTGCAGTGAATAGTGACTTTGCTTTCAAGCTTAAAAAAAGATTTCCATTTCCATGCAAAGTAATCCATGCAACTTGTGCATCAAATTCCAAGTCTTCTGAAACTATATGATGTGAAACAACCAGAAATTTAAGTCATTATCCAGTAAAAATATTGATGCCCTTTGCATGTTCACACGGGAACTTGCATTGTTTTTGCTAGAAACAGACATGCAGTGCTAAACAATGCAAGTTCTCGCGGTGTGTTTATCAACAAAATCTTCCTTTTAAATTGTCTGTGCTCACTTGATAAATAATCATGTTGTATTTAATCAAGCTCTAGCACACACCCAGCAACCCTCACGCGGTCTGGGGTAGATGAAATTCGCAAAGTGCCAGCGTGTGGTTTTGCTGCGTTTGCCCAACTGACAAGCTCAATTTAAAACTAATAAGAATATTTGCTACGTCGGAGCTGTGAGCAAAACAAGGCAGGTGAGAGTGCGGTCTAATACTGATTATTATTCGGATTAAACTCAGTTGGGTGAGACCTCCACTGCTCTCCAGCTGTCCCCTGCCATCCCGGCAATGAAATTTATATTCAATCTCACTTGATTAGAGGCAGAAATCACATTGAAGGTTAAAGTTATTCTCTTCTGATATATGTAAATGAGAAGGGTAAAGGTGTTTTGATGTTTTGAATATTAAAGGGCACTTTGTTTGGAGTTTGGCCTACTAAGAGACAGAATGTTGTTAAATGATCAGATGTAACAGAATGGCCCATTGTGGTCAGTATTGGACCTCACTGGAATGTTTTAACAGAGTAGCTTATCTTATATTATTAATGGAAAGTTCTCCCAAAAGGAAAATTCTGTCATAATTTTTATTCATCTTCAAGTCATTCCAAACCTGTATGGCTTTCTTTCTTATGCAGAACAGAAAAGGAAAAATATTAATGAAGAGCCATCTTTTCAATACAATGACAGTTGATAGTGACTCATTTTAAAGCCTAAAAAAGTATCATTTTAAAGCTTAGGAGCTGTACTTTACAATGCATGTAGGCATTATGACCAAAACTGAACAAGTGCTTTGAATTTTGCAGACAAATCAGAAGTGTTTCATTTTATTTATTTATAATATTACACAATACATATTATTGTAATTAGTAAAAATATCAAACTAATCAAATAGCCATGTGTCATATGGCGTTGGAAAGCTCTCAAAGAGTACAATACAACCAGTCTATTGTTTGTTTTACTCACAGACATTAATATAGCAAGTAATAGCTAAGTATATGTTTTTGACATAGATGTTACATGTAAACAGGTGCTTCTTATATGATGCATTTTTGCTTATAACTTCACCAAAAAATTACAGAATATAAAATACTGTTACTTAGAGGAGGCGATTATCTTTAAAATGGGCCAAAACACAACGTAATCAAATACATAGATCATTAGATAATGCACACGGAGCACAATGTGCACAAAGCACATAATGTGCTATCTGGCTAAAAACACGTTAGCTTTCCTAGATCAGATGACTTTATTGACTTTATCTAAAATTATGTAGTCCTGTATTGTCCAGTGTCATTAAGCTAAACCAATCATATTAGGAATCAGATTGCTGCAACCAGAGGTGGAAGTCATCCAAATATGGGCAGAGAGGATCATTCACTCCAATTGCATATGGCCACCAGGAGATGGTGCCAAGTACATGACACAGACTCAGTGATGGCTCAGATCACACAGAATGGAACTGAATGAGATCTTGTTACTCATGCCTGCATGTTTTGGAGAGAGAGCATACCTTTATTTATTGATGTACTGTATTTGCATGTGTAATTAGTTCTCATGTTTTATTTGTTTAGAGAGGCTTTTGGACACTTGGAAAAGTTTTTGGACACATATTTTTTTAATGCTATAACTATAACTGCCAAATCAGAAAAATAATTTAAAAAAAATAAGAAAACAAAATAAGAAAAAAGTTTTTACTCAAGTTTTTTTTTTTTTTTTTTTTTTTTCAGCAGTTTTTTAGGCTGAGAGTCTCAAAGTTTATCATCATCTTATTTTTTTTCATTATTATTATTTATTTATTTTTTGTAGAGTTAAAAGCCTTTGAATTTGGGCATCCCACTGAAACAGGAAATCTTTAAAACACTTTCAGAGCTTAAAGGGTTAAGTGTATTTACCTCAAAGCATACCTCATATCAGAGATTAATATAGACAGACAGCTCGATAAATGTACTTAATTGATCCACAAAAAAGATATTTACAGAAAATATCTGTAAAACAGCAGTGACAACATAAAACATAAACTGCACAAAATGCAATACACGGTAGGCTAAACAACATACAGTACACTTAAACATACAATACACTATTATAAGCTGTAGGCTATTTGTACTGTATATACGATAATCCAGTATATACGATGCACAACACAACAGATGTAGGGAAACATTTTGGCAGGTGCTGCACAAAGCATTATACTGTATATAAATTAATATCTGATGGGAGATGTTATAAAAATCAGATTTATTTACTTTTTATTGACAAATTGATTTATAATGGCACAATAGTTGAAGGCTATATAATAGTTATGGATGTTTGGATAATTCCATTTGTATAAAAAAAATCTAGTGATAGATAAAGTAATTTATTCTATCACTAGATTTGTATATTTTCTGAAGAAATAAATTCTGGTGCAAAACACTACAGCACCATGTAGGGTGTTGCAAAGTGGTTCCTTCTTATTCTTGCACAGTATGAAGTATTATTAATGTCTGTAGCACAACCAGTGTGGAGTTGCATGCCAAAATTCACTAATTACATCCCCTAATTACAAAAGTTCCAAGTTGGGACAGTATGAAAAATGTGAATAAAAATAAAACGAGTGATTTTTAAATTATATTCAGCCTTTGCTATATTAAAAGCATTACAACAACACAGTATATGATGTTTTACCTTGTGAGTTTCATACAATTTGACGAGTTGAAATAAAAAGGAGATGTGAAACAGGAGATGTTAAACTAGTGAGGCAATTGTGCCATAGTACTGTATACTGTATAGGTAGGGTGACCAGATTCCTGCTTATGGAAAGTGGGACAGCCCCCTACAAGCAAAAATTAAATTGATGTGTCCTTACCTAGGCGCAGATTAATGCAAAGTAGAAGGTGCTTCCGCATCTGTAACTGTTGTCACCTTGTACTTTTTGCTGGCAGAAATTTTTCTCAGTGTGCGCTTGACTTTCAAGAGTTTATTGTAAAATGCAGAACAGTCCAGTCCAAAATTAAGATGTGCAAAAAGCATCGCCTTCATGACTGTTACACTGAGTTGAGATTTATCCAGTATCCATTCTGCGTTCATTATTGAGAACACACGCTACACTATTGCAGATGTCCCAGGCAGGCATAAAACAAACTCCACGACCTTGGCTAAGACTCCGAAGTTGATAGTCTTGCTCTCCAGCTCATGAAAAACATCTGTCCATCTCTCAGACATGGCCGTATTGTTCATGTTTCACTCAGTGATGCAACGAGTGACAATGTTTTTTTGCACAAGCCCACTCATCAAAGAGCATGGTTTCTTCAATCAACCTGAGAGCGGGGATTCTGGAGTAGAAGTGTTCGAAGCTGCTCTGAATGTGTTTCCACTCTGGGATGTCTCTCAGTAGGGCCCACTCAAGTTTTTCTGTGTTCTCCGATGAGCGGCTCCAATTTTGGAGGTAATCCACTGATGCTGAATAAATAAATTTCTCACTGCACATAAGAAATCATCTGCTCACATGTCACCAGCTTCAACCAGGGCATCCAACTGCTTTTTAATGTCAGAGGGTATGAATGATTCCTCCAGCCTGGCCTACAAGAATTTTCTCAGGTCATGAAAGTGCAAATCCACTTCTGTGGCTGATATGCGGTCTTGCTCTACTATCTCCAGTGCACGGTTAAAAGTGGCTGTTTGCTTGAGTGTGAAGCCAATCCAAAGTTTAGTGCAAGGATCACGCAGTATGCACGCAGACCATTGAAAATGTGTAGTATTCTTTCAAGAGCTGGACCAAGAGAGAGGAAACATGTGCTTCAGATTTGGTGCGGGCAGAAGAAAATTTTGGATCATACAATTTTGTGATCAATTTCACAGTGCAGTCAACTGACTGAAAACTATGGCCGTGCACAACAGAATGATAAGCAAAAAGTCCTGCACTTGCGTGCACCTTGTCAGATTCGGAACTTTGCTTCACAAAAATAATCTTTTTTGTGTGAAAATGCTGCACGATGTCAGTGCGTCCTCCATGGGCGATGGAAAAGCGAGTTCCACATCTCACACCTCACTTTACTAGGCTCTGTCTGTGACTCCTTTTTTAGAAATGTAAACTCTTTTTGAAGATCCTCATTAAATGTACATGCACGCTTCCTTGACATTTTTCCAGACATTTTCTGTGTGCTTTTTCAGACTGACTCTTCAATCAGTTCATTAACTGGACGTTTATTGATAGGGCATTGTGAATGGATGGTTTAATCCAATCATTTACTTCAAATAACATGGTGTAATTTTATTGGTTTTACCAGCCGTATCCTGAGAAAACTGCATAGGTGACAGGCATTTTTGGAGAGGGGAAATACGGGACAAAACACGATTTTTTCAGAATAAATCAGGACACTAAAAAAGTGCTACATTACGGACTTTCCCGGGAAAAACAGGATGTCTGGCCTCCCTATGTATAAAGAGCATCCAAAAACAGCCAAGTCCTTCAAATGCAAGGATAGTTCAAGACTTGTCAGTTTGCCAAGAGATGCTTCAGCAAATAATCCAGCATTTTGAGAACAATGTTCCCCAAAGACAAATTGGATGGATTGTGGGCATTTCACCCTCTGCAGTGCACAATATAGGTAAAGATTCAAAGAATCTGGTCAAATCTCGGTGCGTAAAGGGCAAGACGAAAACCATTTCTGAATGCACGTGATCTCTGATCCCTCAGATGTCACTGTCTTAAAAAATGGCATTCATCTGTAATGGATATCATGAACATGGGCTTAGGATAACTTTAGTAAACCTTTGTTAGTCAACACCACACGCCTCTGATTCCACAAATACAAGTTAAGACTTTACTATGCAAAGAAGAAGCCCTACATCAACACTGTCCAGAAGCGCTGCCGTCTTCTCTGGTCTTGGTCTCATCTTAGATGGAAAGTAGAAAAGTGTAACTGTTTTTTGTTCTGAAGAGTCCACATTTCAAAAAGTCTTTGAAAAACACAGCTGTGGTGTTATCCGGGCCAAAAAAAGAGGAAAAGGACCATCCAAGCTGTTATTAGTGTCAGGTCAAAAAGCCAGTGTCTGTATGGGCCAGGAGTGTGTCAGTGTCCATGGCATGGGTAACTCGCACATCTGTGAGAACACCATGAATGCAGACAGATATGTAAAAATTCTGGAGCAAAATGTACTGCCATCCAGCACCATTTTTTCCAGGGATGTCCCTGCATTTTCCAGCAAGACAACTTCAAACCACATGCTGCCCGGATTACAAGTGCATGGTTGTGTAAGCAGAGTGTGGGTGCTAGACTGGCCTGCCTGCAGTCCTGACCTGTCTCCAACTGAAAATGTGTGGCACATTATGAAGCACACCATATGGCAACGAAGACCCCGTACAATTGTGCAGCTAAAGACCTACATACTGGATGAATGGGGGAAAATTCCACTTTCTAAACTTAACAAACCTGTGTCTTCAGTACCCAGATGCTTAATAAGTGTTATTAGAACAAATGGTGATGTTTCACAGTGGAAAACACTCGACTGTCCCAACTTTTTTGGAGCGTGTTTCAATCATCTGATTTGAAATGACTGTACATAAAAAATTAAAATAAAATAAAATAAAATAATAATAATAATAATAATAATAATAATAATAATAATAATAATAATAAAATGGAATTCACAGGTTAAAACATTATATACTGTGTAGTTGTAGTGCTTTCAATATAGCAAAGTGTGAATATAATTTACAAATCACTCTTTTTTTTCTTTCTTTTTTTTTAGTAGCATTTATCATATTGTCCCAACTTTTTCGGAATTGGGGTTGCAATAAAATTATACTTTGACTAAATCCCTTACCCTAACTTTGAGCAATCATGATGGTTCAGACTTGCCTTAGCAAGTACCAATAATAACTGGAGCAGTGGTTTTCTGACAAAGCTGCTTGTTTTCTTTTTATTTGTATTTTTATTTGTTTTTGTAAAACAAAAGCTAGGTGTGGTAATACATTGAAATAAATACTTGCAATTAATTGTGTGACTACAGACATTTCAAAAATTATGTTCTTCAATAAAAACAACTGTTGTTGGGAGGATTAATAAAAACAAAAACATAAAACAATTCTTCATTTTGTTTACCAATGTTGCACGCTGCAGATGAGGTCTGCATTATAATACATGTGTGAGACAATTTCTGGGTTGCAGTCTGGAGTAGCCAATGGGAAAATGAGGAGTTAGAGGAAAAAAAAAAAAAAAAAGAAAAGAACAACTGAATGAGATTTGTCTTCTGATATATGCTATGTCTTATTTTTGTCCCAGGATCTCCATGTGATCAGTACAGATGAGAACCGCATCGTGGCGGCAGTTCAAGAGTGGAACCAGAATGACACCTATAACCTGTATGTGTCCGAGGCTGGAGGCATTTACTACACACTGGCTTTGGAGAACGTCATGAGCAGTATGGGTCCAGAGGGAAATGTCATGATAGATCTATATGAGGTACCTCTCTAAACCTGAACAATGTGCTTTAGTCTCCTCACCAGATAAAGATTGTACAAATCTGTCCCGTTCATCGATTCACTGTTTCATGCTCAATTTTCTCTGGATATTAAAAATGTGCAAATTGAATACTGTAATTAATGCTAAATGAGTTTGCTTCTAATTTAATTTATAGCAATGCTAATTGGTGTAAGTTTTCATTACATCATTATTAGCAGAGTATCTGAATAAAGAGCAGTTGGAACCTTGAAATCAAGCAGTATGTTCTTTGTGAATCTAACTCCATTAGATTAAATTCATGGGCACCATCTTAATTTAATAAAAATAATAATAATAATAATTGTGCCATAATTAATTAAATCATTGTGATCCTTTTGTTGAGAGACTGTAGTCAATATCCAGTACATCAGTTGCCATAGTAATGTCTAAAATTGTGCTTCTGCTCATGTCCATTCATGACATCTGGTCGCTATTCCGAGCTCATGAGGTGCATCAGGCAACAGTTTACACATTCAGGCATATGCATATCCGAAACCACTCACTCCTTTGCTCATTCACCATTTAAAACAAAGTGAATGCTACATGTTAGCATAAATGAATGATTTCAGACACAGCTGTATATAGTCTTGATCTTGTGGTCTTTGTCTCAAGACGTCTTGAGACCATATAAAGGCTGTCTCGGTCTTGATCTGGGTCTCATTACTCAGTGTCTTGGTCTGGATCTGGGTCTCGGCTTATGGTCTTAGACAAGACCGCAGTGTATTAATAGTGCACTAAATGTGATCATTATTTCAACCACTAGCTGGCATGGCATCTTCACCATTATTGAGAATTTGCGAGTAATTCTGCCTGTGTCATCATGCATGCCTTGTCTCGCTCATCATATGGATGTAAATGCAAGAACTAAAGTCTAACAACACAAAGCAATCATTAGTGTTTTATGGTTATAACTGCCGTGTAGAGGCCATGACTTATTTGCGGTAGCCGCGGAACCCAATAAGCTTGTTACGTTGCTGGAGTGACCAGTATTCTTATGAGTTGTTGGCGGGAGTAGGGCTGCACGATTATGACTAAAATCATAGTTGAAGATTATTTCTCTTGATATTGTAATCGCTATTAATAATATTGATTCATATTTAAACGTATTGCATGCCATATCATTTATTTAGCTACACATCCCAAACAAGCTGAGAACTGTGTTCCTGAATTAGTTAATTGCTGTTCTATGCATCAGTAAATCAAGCTAGTGACTAAACAGTCAACTTCACATTCTGTTAGCTTAGCAAAATGCTAATGTCAAACTCCATTGGAATCAATTGTGAGTGCGTGATTTTTTTTTTTTTTTTTTTTTTTCAAACAACTTGAGCGCTCAGGAACGTTTTCATTGCTCATCTCAATCATGCAGTCACCTGTGATTAGTTCAGACTCCAGAAAGATTGTTAATGGATCTGATGCTGACCAATGGTAAGATAAGCCTGCTGGTAGTTTTCAATAAGGGCATGGATTGCGCTCAAGTGGTTTGAAAAAAAAATAAATAAATCATGCATTGTGAGTCGGGTCTCTTACTACTTTTGTGTGAAGAGTGCTGTTTGTGTGCCATGTTATTTTTGTGCTTCTGTTAAATAAATATTTGTGTTGAATAGAAATACAAATATACATATAGTTTGTTACCAAAACTTATAGATACAAATAATTTGAATTGAATTATAAATGGATTCATTTAACAAATATTTTTTTATTGCTATCTGTATAATAATGAAGTATTATGTTGTTAGCTTAGCAACATGCTAACGTCAAAATGCATTGGAACAATTGTAAGTTGTCTCTCTTTTTTCTTTCACGTTAGGAGTGCCATTTGTCTGCCGCACAGACTTGCTGCCTATGTAGAGTGTTCCAAGTCACTCACTTGTGAGGCTTCATGATAGTTAGGATCCTTTCATGAAGGCATTAGGCAGCATGGCAGCTCAATAGGTGTTGGACCAAAGCCTTGATCCAAAATACTATTTAGACTAAAATGCATTTTCAAAAAATCTTAAAAATTACCTTTATGCTACAAGATACCATGCAATTTGATAGCAGATAGGACTATGGAACGTTTTAAGTTTACAAGGTTTTGTAAGAGTGCAAATGAGTCAGACATTGCTGACAGCGCACAATAGCGCCACCAAAGTGAAGCCAATGATTAGGGGTTTTAAACACTTCTAAATGGAACATCACATATCGTCGTGCATTCCAAAAGAGGCCACCGAGTGTCAAGCTATCTCCTGATCAAATAATTAAACTGTTGATGATAGCAACCCCCGTAAAACTACATTCGGCCCTTGGATAGGCTGAGGAGTCCAGTGACTTGATTGAGGTCATCCCCTCCATGTAACATATGCTAAAACCTCAATCGTCGGCCAGATTGAAATACTCGTCAATTATTGAATAGCGAGTGCCCTCCAGGACCCATCCTAGACTGCCTTTCCTCCTCTCCTGTGCTTCCTGGCCCTGAAGAGATGTCACTTAAATTCAGCACAGACATGGATTACCCTCTTATTCCCTTACATACTCACATTCCACTCCAATAGATATATTTTACCAGGAACTGCTATACTGTATATACTGAGCTTTTTTCATGTCCGCTTGGTAGGGTTTTAAAAAAAGACTTTGTTCCACAGGATATAGAGGCAAACAAGGGTATCCCTACTGGAAAAAAAAAAAAAAAAAAGACATTTTAAACCAGCCTAAGATGGTTTCCTGGTTGGTTTTATATGTGTACGATGGTCTAAGCTGGTTTAAGCTGGTCTGCCAGTCTGGCCAAGATGATGATCATCTGGCTAAGCTAGTGGGCAAGCTGATCTCCGAGCCTGTCCAAGCTGAACTAAAACTAGTGTGACCAAGCAGGGAGACCAGCTAAGGTCATAAAAACCAGCTTTGGCTGGTTTACGATGTTTCAGCAGGGATAAAGTGCTTTACTGCTGTTATTCTATTGGAGGGAAATGTTGAAATGGTGGAACTGTACAGATTTGTCTATTAGTGATTTATTTTCCTTTTATTTTACTGTGTTTGTTTCTTTTCTCATTCTAGGTGGCAGGGATCAAAGGCATGTTCCTGGCCAATAAAAAGCTCAATAATGAGGTGAAGACATATATAACCTATAACAAAGGCAGAGACTGGAGGCTCCTACAGGCCCCCTCAAGTGATCTCAGAGGGAATAACATCCATTGCATACTGGTGAGAGAGAAAGAGACTTGACAGAAGCTAACCTCTGGAAGTTTGACTTTTATAGAAGAACATTTAAAAGAGCAAATAAATAAATAAATAAATAAAACAGCTCAACTCAACATATTTTAACACTTGAACAGCAAATGTTAAAAGAATAGTTCACTCACCCTCATGTTGTTCTAAATTTCCCGTGTCATTTCATATGTTGTTTTTCCATTTAACACGAAATGAGAAATATTAAATAATTTTTACACAGCTCTTTTCCATACAGTAATTGTTCATAGTGACCTGTCAATATTATCTGTCAAGCTCCAAAATGAACAATAAAAAAAAAAAATTAAAAAAAAAAACTCAGAAGTAGTCCTCATGACTTTTCCAAGCTTTCTGAAGCCATGCAATAGCTTTGCATGAGGAAAAGACCAAAAAGGTGTTATTTATTATAGGTGTTATTAGGTATATCTTCCCATCCACCACAGTTTTTCCTTTTTTGCGAGAAAAAAAAAAAAAAAAAAAAAAAATTCTAGATGCAGTGCAATGCAGATAACAGAAGGTGTGTTGAGATGTTCTTTTAAAAAGTTATTTTGTACCTGACACGGTGTCTAAAAAATGTGCCACACCTTTACAAGATGCTGAAAAAATAGCGCAATGGTCAAAGACATCCATCCAGAGCGTGTTGACATAGAAAAACAATTGAAAAACAGCGTAGAAACATGCAAAAATATGTTTGGTGTAAATGCCCCATTGATGCGTGTTGAGGCAGACACATTGTGTCCGATTTTATGTCAATGACGTCTTTTAATGAGAAAAATAACAGTTGATGTCATTGGTTTTCAGTGAACAATGACTTAAATTTTTTCAAACGAAGGTATATGCATGTGAGACTCTTCAAAATGACCAAGGGAAGAGCCACTACAATAATACTGAGTGGAGTGGGTAGTTTATTGCAGCTTTTGGCAGAATTAAACTTCCACGCAGGTCAGCAGAAACGTTTTTTGAGAGAGAGAGAGAGAGAGAGAGAGAGAGAGAGAGAGATAAGGGGAAAAAATAAAAAATTCAAACTAATTCAAATGAATATAGAAACTGTCACACACACACACACACACACACACACACACACACACACACACACACATATATATATATATATATATATATATATATATATATATATATATATATAAATTAAACAGTCCTACACACATCTGCAGAGGGAGACAGCAGAGGTCTATCCAGCACCAAACTCAAAAGAAAATGCCAACTCCTGGTAAGAGTTACCAGCCCTTTTTATAGCACCTGCCCTACACCAAAAATAAATAACAGGCAGGTATCGATCAAAACAAACAATTTTAAATAAATATTTCACTAATTTTACAGACATCATATTAAAAAAAAAGAATAACTGTTTAACTACATTCAGCATTGACAAATATAAAAACAACAATTAAAAACACATCTTTTAATGTGAGACCGGCAGCAGCCCCGAGGACAGAAAGGCAGCAGTGTAGCTAGATCCTGGCAGATAGGGCTGAAGCCCTGGATCATTTGTTAATAGCCCCGAATGTTTTTTGTAAAAAAAAAAAAAAAATTAAAAAAAAAGATCAGTACAGAACAGAACAGAAAAAATAAGTAAGGCTTACTGTTAATTACATCAGTGTACAAAAGCAACAAGGCAGGCTGCAGTTACAGCTTCAAATGTAAATTAATTTCAATCATTGAGCCTAACTTGCATTAACTGACAGTTCGCACTTTGACTTTTATCTGTTGTTCGTGCTCAAGTTTATCAGACACGTTACTGACGCCTCGTGGGAGCTTTCTATTTTCTCTCACAGGGGTGCAGCTTTTCTGCATCAGAGGCACGAAGGTTTTATTATGCAAGCCTTATTTCTAAATATATAAACTATAAGCCTCATTTTCAGTCATTTGTTTTTAACAATCCACACACCAAGTAGATTTTAATGTATCAACTTGTTCAGAGCACCCCTACTCGCTCCCTAAGATGCACTCTTCCTAGGTAAAATAAGCTAGAGCGTTTAAGAATTACCATCCATAATCAAATTAGCAGCAAGTTCACTGATCGGCAAACCAACCAGACTTTATTTAGCATCAGAATGAAGAAGGTATGTCAGAAACAATACCATCAATACAACAAAACTTTAACAAGGATAAGATTTGTATGATGTACGATTCTTATGCCAGTAGCTAGCCATGTTAACGAGCTAATAGTTGCTAACTGGTTACACATGTTTACAAGTTACACATTAGCTGACCAAATATCTGTATTTATAATTATCTGCTGATAATTTGTAGTTGGGATGTGCACGGTTACCGTTTTTACCATTCGGTTAAACACAAGGTTTCACAAACGGTACGGGTTTCCATTGGGAGTCAGTACGCGGGAATAAAGAATGTTTATTGCAATGGAA
The DNA here is from genome assembly GCF_019703515.2 of Myxocyprinus asiaticus. Taxonomy (NCBI): domain Eukaryota; kingdom Metazoa; phylum Chordata; class Actinopteri; order Cypriniformes; family Catostomidae; genus Myxocyprinus; species Myxocyprinus asiaticus. Next base: position 7,671,737 of record NC_059350.1, read on the forward strand.
TTTCCTCAAACCCAACTCAAAATAGCTGCACAGTGAGCTATGAGCCTAAATAGCACAAAACATAGGCCTTAAAATGATACAAATCTCACATTAAAGTCAAACAAAGATGATCAAACTGTCACTGCCTGAATATGTGCTCTGCCCGTGCTGGTTCACATTTCCATGTCATATGACTTTTGATTTTATTGTTAGCATTAGTTTCTGCACTATGAACAATGAGCCGACAATTTGTAATTCTTGCTTTGATCCTCCACAATGTAAATTCAAACGTGTTTGATTCGTTTACTGTGCGCCTGATGTTTGCTCATATAAAGTTCTGAACCGGTGTCAGTTTTGCGCTTAATATAATTGTTATTTGACAGGTAGCGTAGTCATTTTTAAGTCATGGAAAGAAGGATTCTTCTTATTTTTATAATAAAATCTGGCCCGTGGGCTAAGCCCTGGATGTCACGAAGTCTAGCGATGCTCCTGCAGAAAGGAGGCTTAAGGCCATTCTCTTATTTTCCCCAATTCCTGCAGAAGGCAGAGGTTAGTGAAGGGTCAATTGGACTTCAGAAGACTTGGAATATATCGTATGAGTCGTATGGACTACTTTTATGGTGTTTTTTTATTTTTATTTTTTATTATCCTTTTTTGGGGTTGACAGACATGGTCACTCTGATCTGACATTACATTGCAAAAATAATAGCATATGAGTTTGGCATTTCTTGAGAGTGAGTAAATAATGACAGAATTTTCATTTTTTTAGTAAACTATTCTTTAAA